>NC_061527.1:11080000-11680000 GCF_022379125.1 Scophthalmus maximus | reverse complement strand
TTGTAGATCAATTAGGAAATTGCTCTTTAATTTGATGCGGTTTCATTAAGGTGGTCCTCGTTTACTTTGAAACAAAAACTGCTTTCAGACATGCAGACATGAAGTCTGGACATTTTCTTGAACTTTTCCGGAGGGGCTGTATGTGAGAATTCAAATGTCCGCAATTTCCCTCCAGCCCCTAGTAAAAATTTCCAGAAAAATGTCCGATTTTTTCTGTTCATGGGTTAAAACAGCTAAAACCAAAAAACACAATGTGGTTACGAGGCACCAGTGATTATCACACATTTTACACAAATGCATCCATTCGTCGACAGGACTTGCCTGATGTTGAGGCCCTGCTTGTAGATCTTACACGCGTCTGAAGGCAGGATTCTGGAGAGCAAAGGCACTGCAACATGAAAAGATTCGGTTTAACGTGTTAAACATCTTGGAAGTGTCTCAATTTTAAAAAAAAATATTGAAACAACCCGCCACTTCAAAGCCTCAGTGGCATATCGCGCCGTAGACCGGGGCCTTACAACGTGTGGTTCTGCAGCTGAATATTAAACAACTCGCAGCTTTCACCAGGTTTTAAGTAAATGAAGTAAGAGACTTTCTTTGCCCTTTCACCACTGCACAAAACTCAAGGGGGATTTTAAGAGTCCAGACAAACATTCTGTGAATGGCCGCCTTACAAAATCAACTGGCTTCTCCAACCCAGCAGAGCACAACATGTAGTATAAACAGGCCTGAAGGGAACCAGGCCAGGAATCCCTCACATCTGTGAGACTGAGTTGGTTTAAACCAGATTCTTCTCCGTGCAAAACACATCGCATCCCCCGAGTATTAAGACCCAGTCACCTTTTCCACAGTTCATTATGTTGCAGCCTTATGCTTAAATCATTTCAATATTTTGTTTTTCAATCAATCTAAACTCAACACACATCTCCAAAGAGCTGGCCACCCAACCAAACTGAGCATTGACGGAAGAAGGGCATTTGGTAAGAGAGGTGACCAAGAACCCGATTGTGGACCTGTGTCGGAATGGGAGAAACTTCCAGAGGGAGAACACGCCACAGATCTGGACAAAAAAAAAACAGAAAGAAAAAAAGGCCTCTCAGACTGTAAGAAACGAGAGTCTCTGGTCCTATGAAACCAAGACTGAACTACTTGGCCTCTTAGTGTAATGACTGGGGGAAACCAGGTACCGCTCATTATCATCATATCATGGCACCATCATATCATGCAGGTATTGACTACTCTGGACCAGGTTTTCATGAAGGATATCTCTGCTCAGGGTTGAAGCTTTACTTTCAACCCTGAGCAGAGATATCCTTCATGAAAACCTGGTCCAGAGCGCTCAGGATATCAGCACGGTATAAGAGTTCACCCTCCAACTGGCCAATGACCCCGGCCACACAGCCAACACAGACAACGCAGGTGGTCCAGCCAGAGACCTGACTGAACCTTATTAAGCGTCTCTGGAGACTCTAAAAATGGCAGCCACCCCGATCACCCTGACAGAGCCAGAGAGGATCTGTAAAGACGAATGGCAGGAATTCTCCAACTCCCAAGTGTGCAGAGTTTGGGGCGTCTCAACCGAGAAGGCTCGGGACTGAAATTGTGTAGTCGTGTAACAAAGGCGCTTCAAGTAAGTATCGAATAAAGGGTCTGGATACTGTCAATGTGATATTTCCGTTTCTCCCTTTAAAAAAGGCTGTCATTACGGGGTATGGAGGGCAGATTGATGATGAGAAAATGATTATAGCACAAGGCTGCCACATAACAAAATGTGGAAAAAGTGAAGGGGTCTGAATGCACAGTAAATCTGAAGCTCTCTATCCTACAAATATCATTTGTAAACGTCTGTTTCTATATCAAAGCCTTTTACTTTCTCACGATATTTCCCCCGTTACGGATGTACGGTTATGCAGCCAGCGAACATTTAGTTACTCGCATGCGTCCATTACATAATCTTGCTTGTCAATAATTCACAAAGACACAGCGAGAACACAGAATTCAGTCCTGGCTGAAACTCTGAGGCCCGAGCTGGTGCAGAGTAAGCAAATGCCCCTCCTAGACAAACAGTATTTAATACGCTCTTATACAATATGCTTCACTTGTATTATATGTGAGGCCATGCATTGAGCGTTCAGTGCAGCTGGAGAACAAATTCTGCTTCTGTCGCTGGCAGATTATCACTGACTAATCATATACATGCAGTGACGTCCACTGTCGGTTCATTTCCAGCAGGAGGAGTAACTTGACTCCAGCAGTGGATGTCCCTCGCAGCACAAAGTGCACACTCGGATTCCATCACATTTTCCTGTCTGCAACACTCTTCTGAACAGACTACACACGTGGTTACTTTCCAGAGTTGATCAAGTTTGTGAAACTAAGACGTTTAACTTTTCTATCAACCTTAATATCATGGTGCGACAAAAGGCGGAACTTCACTCACCCCAACTCTGGAAGTCCCAGTGAAGCTCCAAGTAAAAGTCTCCAAGCTGCAAATGAAGATAGAGAAAACTCAGTCACGAGTAAAACTACATGGGTGAAAACGGTGGTAATACAAAGCTATTCAAAAGTAAAAATGACGTATACCTTAAGGATGAGTTCTGATTCTTTACACATTCACACATACACATTCAATGAAAAGACCAAACAGGAGTGAAAAGTGTATTTGTTGGGGACTATTATCAGCTGCGTTTTTATCCGCCCTTGGGGAAATAAGTTTTTACAGTGACAGGATGGTGTATGAGGAAATTACTGAAAATAATCAGTGCCCATGTTCATAGTAATGAGGGAACGTGCCCTCCAGTGCAGCAGTGTGGCTAACTGGTGTGTTTTTAACACTTCTGAACACCAACGGAACTCTGCCAAGGTGGAATAACTAACGGTTGTGTTTGTGTGTATGCAACAAAAATAGTGCGAATGAGACACTAGTTTCATTTTACAAAAAATAAACATGTTACAGAATAGAAAGCAAAACATTATGTAACAGAGGCAGTCAGTTCAGACAGACATGAGCTGACGGACATTTTGCTGAAATTTTCCATTTTCCATTTTTTTTTGCTCTTGTATTAGTCCATCTGCTTACTTGCTCCCTGACTATCCAGTGGAGGTTGCGTTGCAGCTCAACTGACCACAAAAAAAGCTACAATCACCAGATGACAACAGCAACAGTTTGTCCTCCATAGTCCTCCATACACAGCAGCTCCAAGATGCATTTATGGCAGTCTGTGCACTACTAAATGTTTTCAGTGTCTGTGTACGTCATGTCAGGCAGACAGCCATAACAAATCCTGAAGGGATATTATTGTCTCTGAGCAGCGAGTCTGTGTGTACTTACATGTACTAAAGTGAGGCTTAATTTAGCCTCAACAACCGACGACTTGATAATGAAGAGTGATACTGTGTCCCTCCTGGCTCTGCTTCGTTGTAATGATAGTTATTTGTGAATGACGAGCATGTATTTATGGTTGTGTCATCAGGGACACAGAACATTCATTTGAGTTCAGCCAGTGGTGTTTGTAGCAGAGGGACAGTAAAGAGAGAGAGGAGGCTGGAAGAAAGGGAAAAAGATAATAATCATAAACGATAGAAAGACAGGAGCAGAACAAGATGGGAGCGAGATGTGGAAAAAAAAAATAAAAGGAGAGAGAGTCAATGGACAGAAACAGCATCAAGACATCTAAGAAGTACAGACCTCTTTCAAGGCTTTCAGCAGCTTGGGCCTCTTGTCCTCCACACTCTCTCTGGACTGTTGCTTCAGTTTCCTCAGCAACGCTGTGACTGAGGGACAGGGAAAAAACAAAAAGACAAACAGAGATAAAGGTAAGTGAGTTCAAAAGCATCAACAAAGACGAAGCTTTTTGCTGCGCGGAGGGAAAAGGAATGATGCGGTGGTGAAGTGGTTTGGAGGACAGAATTTGTTCCCATAACAGCTGACAACAAGAACTGATAAGAGCGTTAAATGACCCTTTGTTGAGTTGAATCTGATCCTGCCAATTATCATGTTGCCAAGAAGAAGATTTTGTCACTGTATCAAAAACTAATTTCTCCACCATGTCGTTGTTGTTTTGCCAAATGGAAAGCATCCGTCTCTATGTGGTGCGAGATCATAAACTGTTTTTTTCAATTTCTCTGAACCTTTCTAAACTTAAAAGAGTGCTACACTCTTTCTAAGTCTTTTCTTTTTCTTTTGAGAGCACCTGCATTGTTGGTGCATGAACATTTCAAGAGACAGCAGCTGGTACTGCCGCACTCTCCCTCACCCACCCTCAATTAATCTTCTGTCAAAAAGGGAAAAAAATTGAAGGTGCCAATGTTGATGCAGCAGCATTGATGTGGCACTGTACAGGAAAGTGGTTGAGTTTTTGCCACAAACACATGTGCAACATGCTTGTTGTGTATGAATGTATAAGTTTCTACCAACAATGAAACATGCAAAAGGCAAAGAGCAACGCACTTTACAGTAACGCTGCCTTTGGTGCGCACCACCTGCAGGGGTTAAAACGCTCCGGGAAGTTCAAAATGGAACAAGCCTGGCAGATATGGAGCAGCCTGCTGATGAGTTGCTGCTTAAACTCCTCAATGACCTGGAGGAGAGACACTCACAGGAGGCTTTTTATTATGGTTTTACATTAACAAGCCTTCACATCTCTTTAGCCCATCCACTGCAGGAGGTGGAACTAGTACTCATTTGCCTTCACCGCTGGTAGTCAAGTCGTGACTGATAAGCTCCAATTGGGAAGCCAATGCGGAGGACAGTGTCATCGATTCCAATCGTTAAAATTTTTGCTCTCCATACAACATAGTTTTGGCGTTTTCAAACTAAAATCGGGTGAGCAGCATTTCAAACTCAGAAAGAGTAGTGTGGATGGAGTAGTATAAAATGCAGCATTACCGATGTGTGTTAAAACAAAAACATAGTAATGTGGATGTAGCCCAAAAGCAACAGTGGACATAAGGTATCATCAGTAGCCTCACTAGCTCCACGTGGTGAGTCAACACACACAAACATGTTGTTCATATTGTCCGCGCGAGGCAGCGCGGGGGGGGGGGGGGCTCCATGGTACAACTAGGGCCAAATGAGAACACAGGCATACACAAACCCCGATACACATGACGACACACGTGCCAATTGACTGAGACACTAGTACAGGACGAGGGCTGTCTTTGCGTCCTGGCTGCCTAATGAGACCAGCTCTGAATGGGGCTCCTCCTGATCCTCGCCGCCTCGCAGCGGGATAAGGAAGGAAGTACAACCTCACCATCTGGCTACAGGCGACCCGGCCAGCGTCGGCCGAGAAGCCTGCTCCTGACCGCTTCGACACTAAACCAAACTGACTCCGTGCTGGCACTAATTCACCCCCCGATACTGATTAGGGCACTTTCCTGACTTGACAAGGTAATTCCACCACCACCGCAAATTAATGAAAAGAGACCAGCGTCTGAGCGATTTTTGCATTTTAGATCACGTCAAACTGCGACCCTTTAACAATTAGCTCTTGGATCGTACTGGACGACGGCAGTTGGCCGGACTCCAACCATCTGAGAACATTCAATATTGACACAGGTACGCAGCGGAGTCACAGTGTGGTGCGGCAGAGCAGGAAGGCTGCTGCAAACAAGCCCGAGCTGAATGAAGCTTCAAACTTTCAAGCTGTTTAAACTTGCTGAGGCACAGTCAATTCATGTTAGAAGACATCTGAAAAGACTCACACATTAAATAAGCACATTAAGTGAAGGTAACACAGCACACGCAGCGTGGGGAGTTCTTAATGTCTGATTTAAAATTACAAGCTGCTTTGAAAGAAGTCTGCATTAATGCAGTGAGGAGGAAGGGAGATAGAGTTGAGCGTTAGGCCCGACCACAATTTGTTTTAATATTTTATAATGGTTAATTTAATTTCGTCAGGTGAGCTTTTGCATTTGAAACGAACCAGCTATTGAGTCTGCAGCATTCGACAGGAGGTCTCATTCTACAGGTGAACGTGATTGAAATATTACAAATCTTTAAAATGTTGTGCTCAAACTGAATTAGCCGTAAAAGAACCCAAACTCGCTGGATATGAACAAGATCAGTGAGTGGTGATGAACGCGATGCTCTGCCAAGAAAAGCAGAAAGAAAATGTAAATTTAAAAATCATACCAACACAACACCATATTCAGTCTCTGGCGGGACAATTCCCTCAAATATAGACTGAACACTGATGGTTAGGCACGGCCTGAAAAAGAACTAAGCTTCCTTGGTTGTACCGAACATACCAAGTCAAACATGAGTCATTTTGTGGATTTCATGTCACAACGGGAAAATGATGTGATCTTGATTATTCTTAAAATAGTCCATATTTTGAATAAAATGAGACAGAGGGAAAGTAAGACAGAAACATGACACTTGAAACCCTCTTTACCAAGTCCTGTAAAGAGGACATACTGTTCCTCCGTCTCATAAACACCAACATGACCGAGGCAGCTCTTTAAACAAGCTCCTGGAGGCGGCGCCGCCGCCGCCGAGTGAGCAGAAGTTAGGGACAGAAATAGCTCTTTGTGAACACAAACGCATGACAAAAATCTATTTCTGAGCCACATTCCACCACCTGGTTCAAATGGAAATCAGAAGTGACGAATGCGGGTTGACAGCAGCAAAAGTTAGACACCAACATTTACTAAACATAACATAGGAACAGCACTGGGTTGTTGTTGGTTTTTTAAATCATCAATAACTGCGAAGCAGGACTCCGATAGGCTAAACCTAAAAAATGACTCAACATGTATTGCGCTGAATACAGAAGAAAAGTCAGTTTCCCTCCACACCTTTCCACTGCAGCTACAGCGAGCTGACATTTTCCGAGTCACGTGCTGCAGCTGAGCTGCCACATCAGAGGACCTGCCCTGCACTTTGGTGTGGCATTAAACACTTCAAGGAGGTATCAGTGGATTCATCGCAGCAGAGGCTGCAGCGCCTGTAAAAACCCGACAGCTGATTCAGGAGATCAGCATTGAGCAACATGACCCACTGTGCCCGTCTGCCAGCAGGTCGAGTCTGTAGCTTGATCTCTGATCCCCCCCCCCTATAGTTAGCAGGTACAGAAAGAGGCCCTAGCTCCATCCGGACAATGTCCAGAGAATCCGGTACATTGACCCAACACAGTTTCTGAAAGCTCCCTAAGCTGCAACACAAAAAAGCAGCAGTAACAGCAGCAGCAGCGCAACAGATCTTTACTTTTACAGCTACAAACCTCTGGCCTTAGATATGTAATGAACAGAATGCATCTAACTCTACACTCACTAGTTCATTATTCAATATTTGGAGAGCCAGCATATCCATCCATCCAATACCGATGAAAAAACTAACACGACCGGTTTCTCTTATGTGTCAGTGATATTCTCGTACAAGGCAATGGTGACTATTAATAGTGGATACATAAAGTTGAAACTTAAACCAAAATATCTTAACATTCCAACCACCGTTGGACTGTGGGCAGAAAATGGGCGAGAAAAGGGCCTGAGCCTAATCAGCCTATGAGGAGAGAGAGAGAGAGAAACATCTAATGAATTGCCTTTCATCGATGCACAAAAGCCAGAGGGGCCCTTGAGGAGTGCCCCCTCTCTCTCTCTGAGGGACAAAGGAGTGCGACCAGAGTCACGGCCTCACTGGGAATCGGCAGTGTGGAAGAATGTGCCGAGCTATCCCGACGGAAATCGCACCGAGGACACGTTTGTTTATGTGAATGAGTTGGCCGGCCGACATGTTGATAAGATGATCAGCATGTAGCGGTGGTGGTGGGGAAGTTTCAAAGGTCTGTCTCAGTGTTTTGCCAAAAGCAGTGACTGTCAGCCACAGATACTCACTCATCTGTCGGTCTCCATAGCTAATGGCCTCTGCGAGGGGGCTCCATCCCTGAGCGTTCTTCACCTTCACTGGTGCATTGTGGGCCAGCAGCAGGTGGGCACACTCTGCAAGAGGTCCAAAAACAGACAATCCATTTGAATGAGGTTAAATAATGGAATCACAATTAGGACAAAAAAAAAGACAAACCAAGATCAGCAGCACAGCAAAGACAAAAGGAAACAGAAACACCTTTATATAAATAGTTGTCTCTACAGGTGTTCACATAACAAAAGGTCTGATTTTTGGAATCAGGATATGTTTGCTCAGGAACGGAAGATTGCAAACATGTAAAATTAGAGCTAAGATGCCTGACATGTCACTACAGTCAATGTTTATGTGCTTTAAAAAAAAAAAAAGATCAGAAAAAGTTGTCAAAGGCAACAGGCAACCAGGGTAGCAACATCCTATGTTTTCGTCTGACCACCTTGTCTGCGCTCATTAGGCAGCCAGGACGCAAAGACGCGCCTCGTCCTGTACTAGTGACTCGTCTAGCGTGGTGCCGTAAAAAAAATAAAAAATTAAAGCCAATGACACCTCTACTGACGTCATTATATTTTTACCTGTATGCGTTACGTTACTTCTCTCTGCTTTTTGGCCAATCGAATGCATTTATCACACACTTGCTTGGTAAATCTGCAGTATATTCAAGCATAGATGACTTGACAGGCCGGCTGCTGTTAATATGTACGATACACACCACACACGCTTCCTGTGGCAGCGCTGATTTAAAAATAATCCTGGTTTTACGGAGGGACAGATTGTGTGTAGGATTGAGCTGATGGCTGACCCATTAACGAAAGAGCCATATGGGGCCTACAGATACACAAGACATCAGCATCCCGCTGCAGAGTCCACACTGCAGTGAAACAAAGTAAAATGTCAAACCGTGCAGAGTGAGCCTCTCAAGAGTCGTGCTTGTATTCCGGCGATGGGAAAACAGCCAACGCGACTCATCTCCTCTTCCATGACAGGATGAGCACTAAGTGCAGCACAAAATCCCTCCGCTCTCCGCCGGGCAGCCGGTCAAAAAAGTACAGCCGGGCAAAAGAAAAAAAAAGAAGAAGAAGCCTGTTGTTCTGGCTCAGCTGTCCGTTTTTTTTCATGACATAATTCATCATATTGTTGGCGTCTGTGCAGCTCTGTGTCACCGCTGGGCCGGACCAGTGGCAGCCCTGTGAGCAGCCAATTGTCCAAATGCAAAGCAGAGGCTAACTGCTACCAGGCTGCTGCTGAGTGAATAAGTGGGGCTGCTTGAGAAGCCTTTTCAGTGATGATTAGTCTGACAACAGCCGCCGACAAGCCTCTCAGTGTCACTGGCTCCTGCCCTTGTGTTCAAACTGGTTCCTCAGCTAAACACCACCGTGAGCACTCGAGTGGTGCGTTCTGATGTTCAGAACCAGAGACGATCATTGCTGCCTTTTAAAAAAAAAAGACATCGACATTGTCGCTCAGTCTACAGTGCCCCATCATCTCCCTGATCTACACGCTTGCCATGTTTAGTTATTGATAAGAGCGAGGCCAGGGTCTCATACATTCTTTATGACAGAGAGAAGCGCCTTTTGAAATACTTCCTAATCAAACACACTATCCGCACAACAAAGAGGAACGTGGCTGTCACGAGTGTAGATACAGAATTATATATTTATACAGTATATATATTTTTTTTTAAAGGTCAGGTTGTGACAGCACCCAAAAGCACTTTGGCTATATTTTTTTACAACAACAAAAGATATATAAACAACAGCACTGCTTTAATGTACAGCAGACTGCAAGGTGGAGGCATGGCAGAGAAAATCGAAATGAACAAAGACAGGCCAGTGGGAAGTAATTGTGTTCACACCAGGGGAGCGGCTCATGTTCAAAGACTTGGCTCATGACTCGTCCAAAAATTCGTTTTCTCATTATATTTCTTCCCAATTCGCTTATGCGTGATCTGAATGTTGAAAGGCTTTAGATCGCCCAAAGGCTTCCAAAAGAAACGAGAGTAATACTGACCACATTGCATTCTTTAAAGGAAAAATCCACTCCCCTGTTTTAATCCTCTGTCCCTTTGTCTCTATGTAAAAAAAACAACAACACTGCATTTTTACATTAAAATCCCTGTATTTTCTTCTCCTGTGAAACGGTTTCAACTGTATGATGACCCATCCTGCACAGAGCGTTAACAAATTTTGTGTGGAATGATAATTTATTTCTTTATTCCTGCCAGTTCGTGATCAGCGCACGAGGTCCAATTCATCGATCAAATCTGCAGGTGCATGCAAATGGTGTCGAGATGTCTGTGACAACTGACAACGGGCTGCTGTCGTGACTTTCCATGTCGAGCTGCCAGTGAAGGTCAACTCTGGCGTGAAAAGCGTAGCGCACATTCAACGCCGTTGGCTGCTGTAAAAGCCAAGATCGATATCCACGACAAGCTCTGTGTTTTTTACCGCAGACGTGTAAATGTGAAGAATCAAAAAAGGACTCTGACATCTGTTCCACTGAGTCTTTTAATTGTATACAGAAGCTGTGCTGGAACCAGAAATGTGGGGATATAACTGCAGAGTGCATCGCGGAAAGCTCTGCATCAGCAAACAAAAATGCAAACCTCTGTGTTAATGCATTAGTCTGCTCCGTGTCTGAGCTCGGGGGAGGAGCAGCTGACGACAGAAAATGATGTCGAGAGAAAAATACAGATGGCCAAGTAAACGAGCGGTTGCTTTCTGACGTAAGGCCCTCATTCCCTCGGGGCCTTTGACCTATACATCACCCCACTTAATCCAACGATTGTGTAATAATAATGGAAACATTTAGCAGATAAACATTGCATAACCATGGAGGGAACAGTTGGGCCATGAGTCCTGAGATACGGCCCTGCTAGCTTCTGCTCTGGGTTATGCACTGAAGTCCGGACATCTTCCTGAACTTCTCTGGAGGGGCTATATGTGAGAACGCAAATTACAATTTCCGGAACGTTTTCCTGCCAGGCCCCTAGTAAAATTTCCAGAGAACGTCCGAGTGAGGGCTGCACGGTGGTGTAGCGCCTCAGAGCAAGAAGGTTCGCATCCCGGTTCGAAACCAACCGGGGTCTTTCTGTGTGGAGTTTGCATGTTCCCCCCGTGTATGCCTGGGTTCGCAGGAAGCCGGAGACAACCTTGGGGTTAGGTTAATTGTAGACTCTAAATTGACCATAGGTGTGCATGTGAGAGTAAATGGTTGTTTGTCTCTGTATGTTGGCCTTGCGTTACGTTGGCGAACCGTGTTGTGTCACCGCCTCTCGCCCAATGTCAGCTGAGATTTGCTCCAGCCCCCCAGCGACCCTTAATGGATAAAGCGGTTTAGATAATGGATGGATGTCCGAGTGAGACCATGTGAGAGTACAGCAGGAAAATCTCTGGAGAACTCACAGTGAGCGAGTGGGTGTGGAGATGACTGTTAACAAATAATGCTGCTTTCCGCATTAGAATTATCATCATGTCCTGCCTGCTGCATGCTCTACCCAGACACCACAGAAAGTTCCTGAGATTTTCCTGCTGCTGTGAACGTGTCCAACTCCTGCTGTGTCATATGTGAACGTCAATTGTCTCAATGTATCATTAGATCATCAACAAAGCCAATAGCCTAAAGCTGTTTTCGGACATAAACTAAAAGAAAATTGCGCCCGGACATTTTTTCGGACCACTTCCCATTTCACGAAGGAAAAAGACAATTGCTGTGACATTTTAAAGTTACCTGTGTGGTTATTTTCACGTAGGTGATAACGTCAGGACGTACTAAAATTATTTTGTTCGCCCGCTAAATTGCAATGACAAACCAAAACTAACCGGATCGAATGCAAACAATGTAACAAAGACATGAACCTTGGTTCGGACTGTCAGGTGTGAAAAAACATGTACATTTTGACTTAGAAATGATTCCCCACGAGCAGGAGAGCAACTATGTAACACAGTTATAATGCAATGTCATAATACAGTTGTTATGTGTGATGGCAGGGAATAATCAACTAACTGCAGGTCATTCATTAGAATCGAATGGGAAAAGGCTGCCTGGATACATTTGCACTAAGCCTATAACTCATTAGCCACGGTTTGCTGTCGGATTCGATCCGATGTGCAGTCGTGAGAGTATTGATATGAGGAAGTCTCCCTGTGGGTTTGTGTATTAACTGCGACTGCAGCAGCTGCTCGAGTCACGTAAAACTCTGTGAGCGAGGGCAGAGCAGGCTGGAAGAGCAAAGTGCTAATCTGAAGCTACTCTACTCTACTGCACTGGTTACACAGGGGACACTCGTCAAGAGGCTCTGTGGGCTGTGAAAGCCCCCACCCTCACCGCCCATTCTCATCCAGGCTGAGTGTGTCTGTAAAATGGCTTTTTGGCTCACTTCCTCGCCATCGATCACACACTCTCTGCAACCGAATCAAAAAGGAGTTAAATTGTTTCCATCTCCAAAGCAAACCTGAAAACTCCTCGACATTGTTTTGCTTTACAGACTAACACAGACCATTGATATGATTTTTTTTCCCTCCCTCCAGACAAAAACGGATGTTAATGTTCTGTGCATAATGACAATCTAATCTTCTCTGTCGATTTAATGGGCTGCATTTTTCTCTTTAGGGGTGACCTGACCTTGTCATATTGTGTCTCTTAAGATATCTCATCATTTTATCCCTTTGACCATGGGAACAGATATCACAGCCACAGGTCAAAGAGAAAACGTCATCCTTCTCTGTCCTCTGACCCGAAATGACAGACAACGAACCGGCAACTATTCGGATTATCAATGTTTGTTTCTTTTGGTCAAATGTTCATTTAGCTTTGCACATGTAATTAAAGAATATAACAACACTCCTTTCTCTGCATTTCATTTTTACCAGCAGCAGAACAAAAAGGCTGGATTGAACTGTGATCATTTAGCTGTTGGTGACGGACATTGTCTGTCTTCTTCTACTAAACTAATTACTTGGTTCACCTCTACTTACGCTCAAAATGAAAGGGACTATAAACAAGTATGGCTGCCACTAGTGAGGTAAACCAGAAGCACTCACACAGACAAGGCACTGTCCTCTACATCCAGCAGCCACACCCAAACTATGATCTCATGCTGCAGCCTTCACCACGTCTGGCCTGAGCATCCCTGGAGAACAGGGCGGCAGCTCCGGCAAGAGATAGGCAACCTCATTAGCACAATCAATTCCATAGCGTAGCATCCGCAACTACACTTTGGCAACCCGCTGCACGAACAGCCGATAGGCAGTGGCAGGGCCTTCACTCTGGCGACAGGTATTGAACTTTGTGAATGTGAAATCAATTGGAACCCGTGCTCCGATGGATTCCAATGACAAAAAAACTGAACAAGCGGGGCTGTGCAGCACAAGTTACCCTATGCTTGAACTGTTCACTGACAGCCTGCCGCAAAAGGGGGGGGTTACATTTTCAATAGCATGTTCTGAAGTCTCCATCGTGAAATTAAATGGGAGCATCGACTCACAAAAGGGGCAGTGCATTAATGTTTTATGCACATGCTTTCAGTCCAGCCAGTGCAATTCAGCAGAAAACAAAAACCATGTGAAGATTTCCAGAAAGCCGAGATACATCGTACACTTCAACATACGCAAAGCTCTGCGGGTTGTGTGTCAAAATCTGAATGAACTCCAGCGGAAAACTCATAACAGCAGAAAATATTATGAAAGTTGAAATATCTTCTCTCCGCTGGTTATCCCCTGCATTAGCTTCAAGCTATTAGTCTTTAAGCCAAGACATCAATCTGAACAGGAGACTTAAGCCAGGGATAGGATCTTATTTCTTGCGGTGTCCTCATTGTCTAATCCCCACTGATTCAATTTATTACAACAATCTCTGTGAATGTATTAAATATGAGAGAAGACACTGCTCAATCCAATCCAGACAAAAATCCATGAGCAAAAACCCTTTGAACACGCATGAGCATCTTGCCAGGATTTGTGTTGGTGATGATCTGTGACCAAAAAATGTCTGGTGGTTCTGAGCCAGACAAATGCATTCACAAAGACGGCAAAACAAAGCGGAAACACACACACAAAAACGCACCGATAAACGGAAACACAAACATAAGACATGCAGCCCTGCAGAGAGATTCATTTGGAAAGCCACAGAGACAGACAGATACACACACAGGGAGAGAGACAAAAAATAAACCACCTGGAGGTGACTCTGTTGACATTTCTCACCTTTGTGCCCCATCATGACAGCGAGATGCAGCGGCGTGTTTCCTGGAGAAGAAAAAGAAAACAAAGTTTGTGGGTGGTCTTTGATGAGCTCAATACTAAGAGGCATCTGGGACTGGGACTGTCACATTTAAGGTGAATTTAGATTTTTAAATTGGGAAGGCTAATCCACTCAATTCCCAATGATATGGCTATAATATCTATAAGTGTATGGCCCAGTGTGTGTTCTGAAGTACAATTGCAGACAAACTACTGCAACCTCCCGGGCAGCGACGTGGCCCATCATCAGACACAAAGTAAACACTGAATGGTGAGGTGCTTTACACAAGTAATGCATTCAGGAAAAAATAACATTTCATTGGGTGAAGAAGAAGCACAGGTTCTCTTCCCAGGATGTGAAATGTGCCTCATAAGCATTGGAGAATCCCTCAAGAGGAAGCCAAACTGCCCGTTCAGCTCCTGCAGGCTCCCGTTCCAGGGGGAAGGGCATCCAGATTAAAGAGGGTCGACCCAGTAGAAGCCTTGATGTGGATGAAACCCCAAGCTGGGGATCAGATTGCAGTCCAACTGGAGGTTGTGATAAACTGTATCGAGAGCGCATAGGAACAACAGGGGCCATATTTTGGCCACAGACTGTATATGAAATTGTAGACAGAGTAATACTCAAATGCATATTAATCTAGGACCTCTCGGTTCATTTGTCGAATTTCCAAGAGGCGTAACCAACGTGTGCAGACCAAAATGCCTCCGCCGCAATTGGATAGAAATGCAGGTTCACGTTCCACAACCACGATGCCAACAGATTGTACAACAGAGGCACACGCCTCGTCAGTCATCATTGTCGGAGCTTTGATTTGAAGACAAACCGGATTCCAGAACTGACACTAAACGACACAGACCATCTTCTCCACGCGTGAGCCGGAACAAAGCAAATCTTGTTGTTTCAACAGCTCAGGGAGTGTCTCTTTCGGAAGTTGGGCCACTATCTGAGCAGACTTTGCCCCGTAGACGACATCCAATCAGTCTGGGACTCCCAAAGTTTTTGCATAGGACCCCCTTGATACATCAACTATCATATCCACATTACGATTTGTGACTAGTTCTAACTACAGCCATTGCGATCGGACGACTAATCGATGGACTGGAAAGATAATCAGCAACCGTGTTGATGATAGTTTTGTGAAGAAAGTGAAGGTTTTGGACTGTTTATCAGACACGAGCGGACATCTAGAGATACTCAAGTCAAACTTCTGACATCTCATCGACTTAACAAATCCATCGATTGATGGAGGACAACTGTTCGCTGCAGCCCTGGTTTGGGATAAGATGGGGTTCCACTGCTGTTGGTTGGAAGATGCACTAAACAATCGCTTGGCTTTGTCTTTACGCTGACTTGAAGAAACTGGATGTTGCAAGGAGGATAGGTCGAACCACTCTGATATCATCCAGGCCTGGACAGGGAGAAGCCTCGTCTACTCTCGGTGCCGATGGAGACTAAATGGCCTCTCGGCTGACTCGAGGCTTCACTGCACCTTGGAGTCGGTGCTGACCGGTCGCACGGTGGGTTGTCTCGGCCCCTGGGTGGACTCACCGTGAACGTCCTTCTGGGCGATATTCTGCGTCCGTATGAGCGAAGACAGGCGTCGCACGTCTCCTCTGAACACGCATTCGTGCACCGGGAAGTCCTGTCCGGTTGGGATTATGATGGGGTTCTTGTTGTTGTCATCGATCACGTCCGACGTTGACAGCGTGTTGGTGTTGGCGTTGGTCGTCGTCTGCTGCTGCTGCTGCTGCTGCGTGGTGGACGACGACTTGATCAACTTGTGATTGCTGAAGATCTTACTCGCCCTGCTCCTGCCGCTCGCCCTGGAGGCGCTGAAGGTCCCGGTCGCAGCCTCCTCGTCCGGCTCCAGCAGGTCCTCGTCCTTGCTCGGCCTGTGGTCCTTGCGCAGGGAGCGGATCTTCTCTCCGGTCATTTTCTTTCTTTCTTTCTTTCTTTCTTTTTTTTTGTAATTCTCCCTTCAAACAGTTGGCGCTCGCGGGGCAGAGGGTGTCGTCGCGGACGATGACCCTCCGGGCCAACTGATGCGATCCGCCAGTTGGAAGTGTTCACGCCGAAGGCTGCACCGCATGGAAGCGCCCGGTCCCAACACCGGAGAGTGCCAAGGAAAAAACGGAGGACAACGAGTAGCAGCGTGTGTCCCGTGATGAAAACAAACGGCTCTCCTCTCGAAACTGTCGCTGCTCGCTGCACGTAATCGGCTCCAGAGTAGCGGGGGGATTCGACCGATGCCTTCCGCCTCGTGGTATCGCGAGAATCCGCGAGAGGTTACAAACTCTCACGGACTGACGGGTTTGCTAGATGGTTTCCTGCTCGAGATGGGTGGGTCGGTGTTAGAAGTTCGGCCTGGGACTCGGCTCTTCACCGTGGTGGGTGATGTCACGAAAACATGTTGTAATACCAGGATCACGTGTATCGATGCACTCTTAGAGCAACTACTATTGTTTAATCAACAGACCAAATGGTGTGTTAATTAAGTTATTCATTAATCACAGGAAATAAACTTTTTACTACTGTTCTGGTGTAATTACTTAATTACATTGACACATGTTTTAATAATAACATTTTAAAAAAACTCGTTATGTTCTATCTATCTATCTATCTATCTATCTATCGATCTATCGGTCTATCTATCGGTCTACTATCGGTTGGCCGACAAAATTATACTTTGAGCCTGCCACAGACGTATTATTTTACAGGATGAGCGATGCAGAAAGCATGTGCATTTCTGTTCACTTTGAAAGTTATTTTCTTAATTCAAGTTCTAATTATTTGGTGTTATTTGTGTTTTCTTTTTTTAATTTATAGAACAATAATTATGTTTATGGTTAAACTGTAAAAAAAAATTACATCTTCGTCTTAAGGGTTTGAAATTTAAAATCCTCTTTTTTTTATATACATAAAATGATATAATCCTTTGTTGGTGGTGGAAATGTGGACATTACAGCAGCCCAGAGACAGAATATTTGCAGAACATGAATATAATGAAATAGATTGGAACTATATTAGAACAATTAGACACAGAATACCCAAATTCCCAACCCAAATCAGCCAACATATAACGACATCGGCTCCCAATCTATCTATCTATCTATCTATCTATCTATCTATCTATTTTCCCTCTTATTCTAGTTAAGTACATAATGATTGCAGGCAGTTGTAGGAATCAAATATGTGCGGCAGATTACATTAAGGCATCAACCTGGTCAGGTTTAGCTACAGTACAGATATGGTTATCCAGAGCGGCCTTCCAGTGTCATCACCGACTCATTACTGAGCACTTCTCCCCCTACAGCCCAAGAATGGAAACAACAGCCCGATTCTCTGAGGTGTGCCAACCACAAGCAACAGAAAATGCAAAAAATGGAATGTAACGTTTCACAAGTATATTGGTGACAGATGGGAAATCGTGGGGAGAATGGGAGTGTTATGTTTGCTTCCTGGCTAGAATAACCCCCTCGAGGGCCCCTGGGTTAACTAAAATAGTTATTGGTCCCCTGCTGACCTCCACTATGGTTACCACATGGCACAGTGTTTCATGATTTCCCCCGTGCAACCAAGAAAGCCAACCAGTGTAGAGCTGAAATGATCAGTCGATTTGATTGGTTGAAAATCAATAGGCAAAACTTACAGTTAAGTCTTTATTCATTTTTTTTAAATCAAAATGTCAAAACCTCACTGGCACCAGCCTCTCAAGTGTGAACATACGCTTGTTCCCCAGATTTCTACTACAGCAATAACAATAGCGAATCTCTCTCACAAACCCGGAGGAGTAAATCTGAAATGAAATGAGACAAAGGGCCTGACTCAAACAACAAGAGATGTTGCATCAGGGCAGCACAGAGTCATATTAACACGTGGTGCCACTATGTAAGCCACAAAGAGCGTTAACAACGTGCTGAGTCACGCGGGCTTTACGCCCCTGCTCCAACGCCAATCAGCGCCCTGCGTTTCTTGTTGATGGGCGCTGATTGGTCGCGGCGGGTCGGGCGCAGCTCTCTTAAATGGCTCCTCCGGCCGGCGCGCCGCGGTTCAGTGAAGTCATCCGCGGCGGGCGGCGGGTCGCGTTCCAGCCATGGACAGGAAGCACGAGCACGACGAGCCGGCCGACGCGTTCGCCGGCTTCCGCACGGCGTTTAAATCGTTCGCCACCGAGGCGATTCACGTCGGCCAGGAGCCGGAGCAGTGGAAGTCGATGGCCGTGGTGCCGCCGATCTCTCTGTCTACGACGTTCAAGCAGCATGGACCGGGAAACCACGCCGTGAGTAGCCCCCGACGACCCTTTATGAAATATCATTAAAAAAAAAACATGTGTTTAGTGTAGCAGTTGTTAATGTGTATGTAAAACTCGTTATTGTGGTTAGTATTTCTATCGTTACTTAATTATTTAAATAAATAAATAAATACATTTATATATTTATATTTCTTGTCACGTGATGCTTCTCCTCTTTTGTGCTGCCGTGTCCCATTTGAATGTCCTCTACGGGGCATCAACAAAGGAACATCCATCCTAATCGATCATATCCCCCATATCTCTATAATATCTTTATTTTGTCAATGATCCAAAATACACCGTTAACTATCTGATTCAGTCCGAGTAGAAGTCCCACAGTACCTTAGTAGTAAAAAGTAAAAAAATCCACAGAATGTGAACACTACTTGGCTTCTGATAAACAATGATCATATATATCATTATTAGATCATCAATCTAACAATGTGGTATCAGTAGTAAACTGTTGTAGCTGATCGATGTGCAGCTACTTTCAACTACTTTAAGTATATAAATACATTTATGTTCGGTGGTTCCCGACTAAAGATAAACCAGAGGGGGGAAACAAAGTTCTGTTACATACGTGTGTTTTTCAAAATGAAGGGAAACATAGTATAATGTGACCCATATGAGCTCCAATCGGTTGGGAAAAAGTTAAGGCGATGTTCTATACTTTGTTTGAGCGGGCCGAATATACTTTAGTGAATGTCGCATCTTGAACTAGAGAAATGTTCTGCCTATTTGAATTGCATAGACATGTTGGGAATAACTATGCTGGGCATGTACACACAAGTAGGTTAGATAATGGAGTATAGGCATTTATAGCTTTGTAATGATTACTTAAACGTTTCTCTAGTTGCATACAGGGTTGACTTGATCAACTGCCATTTATCTCTGTCAATGATTATTTTATAGGTTTACACATTACAAGTCTGGTAGTGCCATTGCAACGGCACCGTGAGAATGAGTAGCAGTCATTTTGTCTTAATTTGTCTTTAAATTTTCTCAAATGAATTGTCTGTGATTTTTCTGACATTAAAGCATTAATAGTTTAAATTGTCCAAACACGTCTTGTTTTAATGATTAGGTGTGCTGGATTGTGTGGAACAGATGAACCCGCACTTGTTTTTAATGTTGTTGTCACTCACTTTGTTCAAACTGGGAGTGTTCCTCTTCATGTTTCTCACATTACCGGCAAAAGCATTGTCATGTATTTAATGTACCACATTGGAGACAGCACATGCTCTCATTTTGTATTTGCTATGTTCATTTACTCAACCATTTAGACAACCTGGCCAAACCTCGCCCACTAATCTACCTCTTCCGTGGGAAAGAGGTAGATTAGTGGGCGAGGTTGTCTTTCCTCACCTTACACTGTTATTACGCGTAAGCTGTTTAACAGACATGCAGCAGACACAGTCTTTATGTCACATTAACTGGTTTGTTGTTGACCTTTAATACTGTTAATGGCAAGCCAAAGGAATTGTGATTTATGCAGAGATTTTAGGTATTTTAAAAATACACTTGTGTTGGGGGATCATGTCTATGGAAAGACTGCCTCCTGATGTCGTTTGAATGTAGCCCCCCTCAGCCAAGGTTGGAACACATGTGGGTCAGGAAGCAGCTTACTATTAGTCATAGAAATCTTTATTATGCAAAAATATGAATTGGGGAAACAACCTTACCACACATACAACACACACCACCTGCGAAGCTAAACACTTCTCTGTGGAGAAGACAAAGAATAATTACCTTCTGAACTTTATATACTGACCAACTGCCCCTCAACACCGGTTCCACTTGGCTACAGTATTCTTATAAATGTTTGTGTTTGTGACTGCAATCTTCTACTAATGTTTTCGTGTAGGGGTTTGAGTACAGTCGGAGTGGAAATCCTACGAGACAATGCCTGGAGAAGGCCGTGGCTGCTCTGGATGGAGCAAAGTACTGTAAGTTGGACTGTTTGTTAATCACAAATTAATTTGTATATATCAATAGATATATTGATGAGAATCAAATCGACATAAATGATGTGCTTTAACTAACAATCGATATTGCTCCAGGCGTATTTTCCGCAAAACTGGGCTTCGAGAACCCGACAAAATGGCTGAAGTGTTGTCTCTAGCCACACCACGGGTAAAAGAAATGAATTTCCATGTGTGGAACACTAAAGGGCAAAGTCCATGTATGAAATGGAAAAACGGACACAAAACTGTGTGCAAATGATGTGTTTACAACGCCTGGGCACAATTTTTTTTTTCCCGATAAATGTTTGATGCTTCGAAAAAAAAAGAAGAGATATTACAAACAGCAGCCAAGCATCTCGATATTGAGTGATAAGACGATGTGTTGACATTTTCCCCGCAGCCCTTGCTCTTGCTTCCGGGCTGGCGGCCACAGTGACCATCACTCACATGCTCAAAGCCGGTGATGGGATTGTCTGCATGGATGATGTATACGGAGGTGAGTCAGCTTTCTGAGGCTTGGGAGAGGTTGTTAGCCTTACAGCGAAACGCTGTTCTGAGTTGGTTAGGAGACCTAAGTTCTTGAAAGTTTGACTTTCATTTAATTTCCAGGAACAAATCGCTACTTCCAAAGAATTGCCACTGAACTTGGTCTGCAGGTGTCTTTCGCTGATTGTACAAAGCCAGAGCTGCTTAAGGCGGAGCTGAAGGCCAACACTAGGGTGAGTCAAAGAACTTTTTTACAAAGTTTGTTGTTTGCCTACAGCTGATTTTATGGATATCTTTACAATATTTTACACAAATAATGGGTCCTTAAAGAATCATTTGAGTGCAGTCTTACACATATGTTGTAAAACTTGGTGACTGTTATTGGTCTTCATGGTTAATGCACCAGCAGAGCTCTGTTCACCCTCCTGAGCACGACGCTGCAGAGAAGTGACCCCTCTCCTTGTTTGCCTCTAGCTGGTGTGGATTGAGACGCCCACCAACCCCACAATGAAGGTTGTTGACATCCAGGCCTGTTCTGACTTGATCCATGAGCACAACAAAGACATAGTGGTGGTGGTGGACAACACCTTCATGTCTGCCTACTTCCAGGTGAGGGTGCCGAATGTGCACTTTGTGATTCTGAGATAGCAGTTTAATCATTTCCTGCAATCCAGTTCCAGTTCATGTGGAAACAAACCGCTGAATGATTAACTGAGATGTTTGTCTTGTTCACTCGTAGCGCCCCTTGGCTTGTGGAGCTGATATTTGCATGTATTCAGCCACCAAATACATGAATGGTAGGTTGGTTACATTTTTCATCAATATTTTCAATCAAATTTGTTACAATTTGAACCAAAAAAGTCACTAGATTTTCAAAGATAAAATGATAGCTCATATTAGGCCCACTGGAAAAAAAGCAGGTGAGTGGACATGTGGGAGTCAGCTCCACATGAGTGAGAGAAGAGGAGTTTCTTTAGCCCAGACCTTTCACCAATAAGGACCTCATTGTAACTGTAGTATTGGTTTGGGCTTGTCTGTCTGTGTGACCATACCCAGTAAACCAGTGGAGGATCTTATCAAACTTGTTTTACAAGTTAATGTATCTACATTGTCCGCATGCAAATACATTTTGGGTCACCAAGGCCAGGTGTTTAGGTCAAAATTCACCGATTTTCATCACATGAAACCTTTCTATCAAAAATGAATTTCCAGATGACCTATCAACCACTAGACCATACATATGAAAACTATAGCCAATTCTAAGGTCATATTCCACATTTGAACTTTAATCGCCAAGGTCACAGTTCCAATTTTCGCGGAAATATATTTGAATGACCATAACTTGGGACGGTCCTCATTCAAGAGCCCCATGGGTTCACAGAATAAAACATGGAGCAAACTTGATAGTGGCGTCATGAAAAATTAGGCAATTTTCCACATAATGCCATATGCAGGTCACGTGAATGGGGGTGAAGTCTGCCATTATCGCTCCCACTATTTTCACCAAGCAAGTCTTTTTAATGGATAAACAGTAAATTATGGACAGTGAGATGACACTATAACATGCACTTTGTGCAACATACCCAATGTAATTTTAATTGTCTTGAAATCCAGCACCATTTTCCCAAAGTATCAAAACTTGACTTGTTGCATTTACTAGTTTTCATAACATTATGACTTTTTAATTCAAAAATATTTCAATTATATTCCCGAAAATTCTCCTCTTTTTTCCCCACACAAATGAAATGTGATCTGCTCCCACATCACACAGACTTCCTAATATCAACTTTCCCGTCATGATTGTGCAGGTCACAGTGACGTGGTGATGGGCCTGGTCTCAACGAACAGGGAAGATTTGAATGAGCGACTGAAGTTCCTGCAAAATGGTGAGTTTGTAAAAAATCAACAATTTTTATTTATTTTTTTGTCTTGTACACAACAAATTTTGGTTTAAAGCTTTTCATTAGGTGATGTTAGTGAAATGACGAGTCAACTGGCAGAACACTAGGCGCCACGTTGATTAATGGTTTGTCATTTATCGATCAAGAAATCTGCTGTTTGCTGGCTGCGCTGTCATGAGATGTACAGAATATATTATTGATGGACATAGAATATGTCTTCGAGGTAAACAGTAGAGACTAACGTACGTCCTGCTGTGCCACACTGCGACTGTGGTTGACTGGTTATTCCAACCTGACCTACATTCACTGGTTCAAGAACCAAAACAGGCTTGATGTTTTCCAGATCTGGGTTTTTTGAGAATTTGTTCGCGACTTCTGTGTTTTCTCACATGTGCTGCTGTTCAGCACTCGGTTGCGTCCCATCACCCTTTGACTGCTTCCTCGTCAACCGCGGATTGAAGACGCTACACCTGCGGATGGATCGGCACTTCAAGAATGCCATGGCCTCCGCTAAGTTTCTCGAGGCCGATCCCAGGGTGGAGCGCGTCATCTTCCCAGGTATTCATTTGTTATATCTCAAACACTGATCATAAGAGGTGAGACATAAGGGAGAATCCTGTGCAAGAGAACAACACCTGAAGTTTCTGTTTAGTTTGATGTTGTAGAGGACAATGTCACAAAACATGGAGCGAACTGAGGACACGCTTTCTGCTGTGCTCAATGTAGTTCATTTAAGTTCACGGTGCCTTAGAGGCCTGGCACAATGATTTACTTCAAGTTTTCATGAAACAGGATAACATATCCTCTTCTAACAGGAGTGTCATGCTTTTCCAGTGTTTCACTCACTTTACCTCTGTACAAAAAGTTGTCATTTTCTTTTAAACCTGGTTACAGTCACTGGTCAAATGAACCAGGGCTCATGAGCAAAAAGGTTCTTCTTCTCACTCTTCTGATCATACCAACAAAACCACATTGGAGTAAATGTTCCCTTTAACCCACTTTTAAAGAAAAAGTGCTACGACATTTATTTAAAAATAACAAAGTAAAGGAAATAACCGTGTCCACGAAAGGAGCCACCCCACTTGTCCACGCTTCGGGTGGTGATTACAGGATTTGTCTTCCTCTCTCTCTCGCCACAGGCCTGCCCTCTCACCCCCAGCATGAAGTGATGAAGAGACAGTGCACCGGGTGTCCGGGCATGATCACCTTCTACATCAAGGGGAAACTGGAGCACGCCACCGCCTTCCTCAGTAACCTCAAAGTAACTTGCAGTTGATATTTGTTTTGTCATGACTTTGAATGAACAAACACTTTATGTATTCATTTCCTGGGGGAGGCTTGAGACATTTTAATATTTTCAGTAAAAGAGGGGATGTTCTGATACTAATTTTAATATTTTATTCAATAGAAGGCACTGAGGATATAGCAACTTTATTTTAGTTTCTTGTTGATTCTGTGCAACTTTATTTAATCTAAACAGGCCTCAGTGTTGACTCGTGGGTTTCATGCTGTCACACAAACACCATATTATATTTTACTGTAAATGACAAACCTCCAGATCCTCGCCGTTGGTATTTTTGAAACCGACTCAAACCACAACATCACAGCATGAAGAAACACTCGCTGTAGATGGTTACTAAGCTTCTTCTTCTATTTTCCTCGTTGTGTACATTATTCATGTCCTGACCAATGTTTCCCTTCATGTTCTCTTATCTTCTCATCTCAGATGTTTGCAATAGCTGAGAGTCTTGGCGGTTATGAAAGTTTAGCTGAACATCCGTAAGTATCCCAAAATAAATTCCTGAGGTGCAGCGTTGATATTTTTTTTCATATTTAACTGAACACTAGAAAAGTTTGTCTGTTCTCTGTGCTGTGTTAACAAATATCACCACATGGGGGCAGCAGAGATCAAGAAGAAAATTAGACTCTTTCAAACAGGACTTTAATGAGGCACTTTTTTATTTATATTGTAAAGTCTCTGCTCTAATCTGTGTTAAAGCAACAGGAGGCTATTCTGTGTTGGGCTCATATGTTATGGGCTCTATCATAATTTAGGGCGATTATGACCCACGCATCAGTGCCAGAAAAAGAGAGGAATCTGCTGGGGATCAGTGACACACTGATCAGACTCTCTGTGGGCCTGGAGGATGAGGCTGACATCATTGAAGACCTGGAGCAGGCACTGGAGGCTGCTGTAAGTATCAAACACAGCACAAGTCTCAAAGCTACCAACCATCTAATTTTGAGTTTCCATCTATGTATGGTGGCTCATGTTAATAAAGCAAATAAAAAAAAACAGGTCAGACCTACAAGTTCACTTTGTAGATAATGAGTGTTCTCCAGCAAGGCACACTGTGTGTAGACATTGAAAATGTCCATAGTTAGGCTACAGTGATATTTCACCGCAGTTGTAAATGAGAATCCCATCATCTTGGTAGTGGATAATAATGATCATTATATTCAGTCAGCTCATTTCACACAGTGTAGTGTTTGTACTGTGACCTTCTGAGGACACAGGCAGGGTTTTCTCTGTAAATTGTCTGTAATTCAATGTGGCAGTTTCTTTGTTGTCAACACTGAATTTGAAAGTGGGCCAACAGACCAGCGGACAGAAATTTAATGCAATTTAATGCACCACGGTCTCTCCACTCCGCCACAGCTTAGTTTACACACCAAGCGGTCTGAATGCTGCGAAGAGGACCAGATGATACACGTGCGACTCACTAATGATTAATCAGAGGTTAAAGGAAACGCGTGGCCCTGTGTACTTTACAGTTTGCGAGGTTATAGCTAATCTCGGTGCTGCAGAGGATGTCACGTGAGACGAGACCTGCGTCTGTGGGCAGTATTTAAAAAACACTACAACAAATAAAGGTGCATTCCAATTTCAAGGGAATATGTTTTTAGGAATTTTTCAGAAAAACTAAAACATAAGATCAAATTATTTTGCATCCAAGAAACTTCTGAAACTTTTCCGTTCAAGCCACAGACTGTGTTTGACCTGTATGGTGCCAAATAAAGCACATTAGCCAAAGACAAATTATGCCTGGAGAAGATGTGGTTATTGTTTCTCGCGAACATTTAGGCAGAGCCAGGCCAGGAAGGGTTTCAGACCTGGATTGAGTTAAGTGTGCAGTGGTTTCATTTTGTGCACTTTGCATAGGGCTTTCCTGTATCCACCCATCCTCATAGACCCACCCTCTGTCCGCTGCGCAACCAGGGGTCTGTTTCCCTAAAGCACAAGTTGCTTAACTACATTAGCAACTCAAATACATTACATTCACTCGTTTGCGTTTTATCCAAAGCGATTTACGACTGAGGGACAAAACAAAAGCTGAAAAATATCGGGGTCAAAGCATCTTGCGAGCATTTGGATACTACGTGCATCAATTACCACATTGTTGGCAAGTAGGACTTAGGGATTCAAATCTATTAACTATTCGCTCCCAGAGAAGGTGCATCACTGATTGTGCCTCTGGAACCATGCAGTTGCAATTCAAGCGTTAAAAAGCCATAGTTCCAAATAATCTCTGCTCTGGCATTGCGGCTGAGGTTTTATCAAACAGAAAGAACTGTCATCAAATCTTTTTCTGCCCGGTGGAAGCTCTATGGGTGAGAGAAACTAATGAAACTGCTCACATGCAACAGCTCACCTGGACCTCAACCTGACCAGATTTTTGTTTTATCACATTAAAACCATATTAACTGATCTCTCGCGTGCTCCCATATATCGACTGCATTTGCCCTCAATAGTGTTTGGATATCCTAAAACCCTCTCTTCCACTTCGTGCAACCCTATCCGAATTTGTGGCCCGCACCTCCTCTCCGCAGGATTCAGATGCAATCTCTGAATCCCTCCCTCTCTAGCAAATGGAAATTAAATGGAGACAAATATCTCTAATTACTGTGTGTGTCTGTCCTGGGGAAAAGGCACTTCTGATGGGCTACCTGTTTAATAGGATGGGACGTCAGGTCAGATTGGGGCAGGCGGTTAACTTTCCGGTCGGGCGTCCTCATCCCGGAGTTTTGAGTCACAAACTTGGCTGTTGGTTAATCATTTGGAACATGTTGGTTAATCATTGGGAACCTCTGTGGGTGAATACCATTTATCATAATTTCTCTGCAGATCTTTGGTCTGTGGTGTCCAGTTTTCTCTGGGACGAGACATTTTTTTAATCTGATTTTGACTCACATCATGACCTTCAAACATTTTGGCTTTCTGTCTCAACTAATCAAGCAAAGAAAGGATTGTGCTTCTTACATGGCATGGCCACGTCAGTCTGCTGCTTCTTTGATGCAGACTGTGCAGAGTATTGATTTCACTTTTTCTTTTCCTGTTTTCTCTTATCAGCATCCAAAGAAGCAATGAAACGTCTTTGTGCTGTCCTCACTGAGGTTGAATGGGTGTGGTTGAAGACTGGAGGTACCTGACATCTTCGCATATCAACACATGGTACCTCAGTTCAGCGCACAAACAGCATCTATAAGGGAAAACGCTGTTCTTTTAAAAAAAACAAAACAAGTCATACTGTGTCTGAACAATTAACACAATTTGTAATAATAATAATCATTTTAACAGGTTTAATTTTATTGACCCTTTTGCTGGTTTTTGCTTATTTTTATGTCTGTATTGGTTATTTTTTTAATTTGGAATGCTTTAATGGGCTGACATATTATTCAGTTAAACTGATACCCTTGAGTTTATGGGTCAATGACAAATAAATCTTCCAAAAAGTTACTTTTCAAAGTCGTCTCAGAATGGATGGAATGCATATTTTTGCGCATTTGAACAAATCTCATTGGTAAAGTTACATTTTACATTGTTGTAATTTCTTTTTTGACTGTATTTTTAACTTCAATATTTGTAAAAAAATAAATAAATATATATATATATATATATATATATATATATATATATATATATATATATAGCTACCATTGATTCTAAGTTAAATCTTCGGTAAGTGTCCCTAAGTGTCTACAGTACCTGACACGTTGTTATTTTGTGGTCATGTTTGTAGTTATAACAACTTAAATCATTACATTCCAGTAGTCAGGTATGTATTATCTTTGGCATCCAACTTTACATTCAGCTCTTCATATCACAGGTACTGTATCAACCACTTATTCACACGACCTGTTGTTTATTGGTTTAAATGAATACTTTACCTGGTCGCACCATTATTATGATTACTTGTAAAGTATTTGGGCTGATGACAAACACTGAATCTCTCCCAGTTCAGGATTCACATGGTTTTTATCTGTGCAAATAAAATGTTTTACTCAGGCACACCAACCCCCACCCCCTGCTTTACCCCATGCTTTACCCCCAGCATTCACATATTGCATCGCTGCTCTTGTATAAACTTAATTTGGAACAAACAATGTCATTTATATAATCGACGGATCCATTAAAATTAGTTTGCAATATGAGTCTCTGCATCTCTCACTTCCGCTCAACCATCCCGCTGTACAAACACAAGTGGTGTAATTCTTGTTCAGTGTCAGTAACCGTAGTTGACACGCCACATTCAATTTCGTAGTGGGCTGCACACTGAGATTTTAAATGAGCTGGCTGCTGTCTTAATGACAACCCGTCGATGACGTTTCCATTAGTAGACTCTGTTGAAGACTTATTTATCATCTGCTAAAGGTTTTGGTTCACTGAAACTTTAATTTCTTGTTACCTTCAGGCATGTAATGGATTTTTATCTCTGAGACGCTTCTGCATCAGGAATTAGGGTTTTGTGTGTAAGGCGCACTAGCTCTCAAATCTCTGCCGTAGCAGATTCGGTTTGGTAAAGTGTTCATTCAGCAGTAGGAAACCTGGCATGTCCAGTTAGATTACATAGATTCAAGGGAAGTGGTGGGTTTAGGTGGAAACAGGACTGGGGGAGGTTCTTAAAGTAGAGATGCTCCTGAGGTGTTAGAAATTCAGCTCTCAACATTCCCATCCTTCACTCACTTGGTGGTATTTGTTATGTTTATAAGAACCTTTTGTATATAAGAAGATTTTTCACCCTATAAGAAAAGCAAGCAAAAGCAAACATTACATTTTAAAAGGGTAAAAATTAGGACATGGGATGATCAGTAAATCAAGACAAAAAGTACATCCATTTATTATCTGTACCACTTATCCTGCAAGGGTTACTGGGGGGCTGGAGCCAATCCCAGGAGACACTGAGCAAGTGCTGGGGTACAACCTGGACAGATCGCATGTCCTTCACAGCCAACAAACATAATGACTAGACAGCTATGGTAACTACTGCCCAACTGAATGTCCAAAATAAGGCTGTACATTATATGCTGTCCATAGCCAGTAGATGTCACAACAGACAACATTTATCTCTCAGACTCATTCCTTAAATGTGTCAAGTTGTGTGTGCTTTAGACTCATTAATCAACGTACCTGACTGGGCCCTGACGTTCAGTGAGACTACATTTCCATCTGCAAGCAGCGTGTTACACCACTGCTTTTAGTAGCTTTAAAAATAAAACAATGGCCCTGTGATAGGCTGGCGACCTGTCCAGGGCCTCTCGCCCAATGTTAGCTGGGATTGGCTCCAGCGCCCCCCCCCCCCCCCCCCCCTTACTTTTAGAGGCATTATACTAAAAGTGGATCCAAATTTCAACCTGCCTTCATGTTCACTTCACTGTTTCACTGCAATGTGTGGAAATCTGCAGATCTTAGTTTTTAATTCAGCCTGAAGTGCTGCCATCCCTCCAGTCACAACTTCCCTCACACTTCCTCTGGGGCCTCAATCTTTTCCTTTCTCTTGTTTGATAACCTGTATACCTCTATCTCAAACTTGTCTTAGTTCATTATTATGTTTCTGTATTTCAGTTTGAATGAATAGAAATTCTTGAAGCTGATAACGGAGCTTTGTTACTAAGCGACCGTACCACAGATGTGCCACCGGAAGTCCCTGTGCGGTTAGACTTTCCTAATGAACATCATCATTCAGCTCCGGTTATTTATTTTTTGTCAGTCCCAGAATGCACCACTGGGAGGACACATGAGCTGTTATGTCATGGCTTTGTGGGTTTTTTTGTGTTTATCTTACAGATGACTGTAAAATTACATTCTCTGCTAAATAATTTGTGCTATCACCAGTTAAAAACAACAAAATATGCGGCAAAACTCTTCCATATAAACACAAAGTGGCTGCTGTAACTCCCAGTGCGGCCTTTCAGTCTGCTGCATCATAGCAAAAATAATCCTTGTGCCCCCCCTCCATCACCTCTTAAAGGCAAAGATTACATCCATGTACACAAATTGGTTAGTAAGAGGTTTGGAGCTCAGGGGTAGAAATGTTGTTTTAAAGACTGTGACCCCAAAATCAGTTTGAAATATTGACTTGGGTTCCAAGAAATTGTGTGAAGTGATATCAACTGCAAAAAGCTGGAATATGTTTGTCAGTCTTGAGAATTATTATATTACCAGAAAATAGTAACGAGGCATAAGTAACACTGATGCACCACTATATGTAAGTGTGGTTAAGTCCAGCTCTGGACGAAATGTTATTTACTGCTGTTTAGGAAACCGTCTTTTCAAGATAATTCAACGTCAATTTCCAGTTTACACTGGAGGACGAGGATCATGTGATATGATCAAAAGCCCCAGAACATCTACACAGACAATATGGTGATATTGTTTTCTCACATTCAGCTCAGTTTTACATGTGTAATTGCTTTTTAATGCAAATCACAAAAGGATTCCTTTCTATGTGGACTCAACTGATTGCTAACTTTGCTGCTGATCTGTTTGTTTTTTTGACCATACGCTCAAGCAGAGCAATAACACGGATATGATTTCTGGGAGTTGGTGGTTTGGTGAAATAAATCTGATGTCTGATTGAGCAGAACATTTTTGCCTGATAAACTGAGCTGAACGCGCCTCGAACCCATTAACTCTGTCCCATGTTATCCAGTTTGTTTGCAGTGAGTACAGACCAGAGAGTAAAAAGCAACAACGTATGTCCTGTGTTTTATTGTCCATGTAAATTATTGTCGGTAAATGAGAGGGTATATAAACTGCTTTCATGGCTGATTAAAGCTCCATCTGTGTCTTACAGACAGACTTACTGCAGTAAGTGCAGCTCATTCTGCAGGTATTCGTGACAACACCAGTACACCTATGGGTATTGCTATTATTATTGTCATTACAAATAAATACAACAGTTAACTGGTCGAGGCAGAATGGCCGCCCACCCTGACTCTGTCTCTTTCTTCCCGTTAAAAGGGAGATTACTCTTTCCGCTGTTGTCAAGTGCTTTCTCATTGTGGCAACCGTTGGGTTCTGTATAATATTGCAGCGTCTTGTCTTTACTCTGTTCAGTGCCTTGAGATAACGTTTGTTGAGATTTGGCCCCATTCATATAATTGGAACTGAATTAAAGAGCCACGGTGAAAAAAAATAACGAGTCATAATCCCAGCACCGATCTGGTTGTGAGAAAATGAGGTGGATGGGGAATATTGCTCTTTATTTTTCTTTTAATTGATGCATTTATATTCAATGATATGTTCGGTTGTCACACTCTAATGGCACCGGGGTCTCTGCTAAGGCTAGGTGCATTGCGACAAACAGATAATAGATTATTTCTGGTGGGCGATACCTTTTAAAAAGAGTAAGAAGACGTGCCTGGGGGTAAAAGGGATGAATCAGTTTGTGAGATGAAGAGGATAGCAATGAGGCATTATTCTGGTTATTGTAAATTAACACAGATTTCATATGTTTGTTATAACGGTGAGTTAATTTTTTATAGATATTGAAATCAACTTGTAATTTGCTTGATGCCTTGGGTTGGGCTTATCAATAGCTCAGTCTACTCAGCACTGCTGTGTTGGACAGCTCTGTCGGGGGGGGGGTCCCCATGAAAGGAGCGCTGTCGGCGCAAGTGTTGGTGTGTGTAGTCAGCACGCCCTTCCAGAAAATAGCTCCAATGTCCCTGGAGGCAAAGGCACAGAACTCTATATTGGAAACCTTGTATGTTACAATGAGAACTGCTAAGATTTTTTGGTTCATTGTGAAACTGTGGCGGGACAAATTAGACTGTAGCGGGTTGTCACAGTCCAATCTGGGAAATGAGAAACACTGATCACCATTCTTCCCTAAACCGCACTGTGCTGAATAGGGGAAGAACATAATGAGTCTGGTATTGATTCTGAGTAATGTCAATTTTGCCGCTATTCTAGGAAACCCAGAAAGCAGTTGTTGATTTTGAAAGTGCTCATTATTTTAACTCATCTATACCTAGAGCTGAACTTCAACCGAGGTCAGCAATCTGAAAATAGGGAATTTTGTAAATTATGGGAGATTTTCTGTGATTCAATGACAGCGAATTATGTCCATTTAAATACTGGCGCCATTAAATATAATCATGTTAAGGCCAGAAGGGAAAAACCATTAAAGCACCTGCGGAGCAGAAATATATAATCAAATGTACTGTACTTTTTATTGTCAAATCAAACCATACTGACTCTATATTTGACAGGATGCGTTCTCGGCATTTCATATTAAGATGGTCACTGAAAGATTGACTTAAAAATCCCTTCGATGTCGATGTAACTCAAGATGACTCAGACTGCAACAACGTTGATCTGTCCGCTCGGTAGCCGGACAAGCACACACAACTCACCCTCCTTCGGCCTCAGTGAGTTGAATGGATGTAAACATCATGTCTTCGACGTCGTCTCTCTTTTCTGCATTGCAGTTAGTTCAGTAAATATATCTGATCAACTCCGACATTATACATTCAGTTTCCATTGTTTGAAATACACACACAGTGGCATAGAAACCCCAATGCAATCTAGTGTTTGGTGGTGTAATTGCAGGGACACACCACCTCCCACGTATAACTGTTCACAACGGCGTAGGCCACGTTGTGGGCTCTAACTTTGATCCTATGCAGAAGAATAAATCTGACTTTACTGTCACAGTTACATGATGCTTCCACACAGGTGCCTTGTGCAGAGCAACGTTTCTTTTGCTCCTGAATGTTTTTTTTGACGCTAACTTTGGAAAAGAAGAACATTTTCTGGCTATAGATGACGAATTTTTTTTTTGTGCCATTTATGGATCAGATCATTCAAAAGCAGAGCTGCAACGTGAAATGATGATAAAGTTAATTCCTTTTTGCTACCATTAAGATTAAACATCTACAGCTTATTTAAACAATCATTCGTCATCATATGCTCTGAATGGCGTCATGATGACATCATGACGAAAAGCCAATATTGCAATATAATAAAAGTTAGCATAGCCTGATTGGGGTATATAGAGGCTGCCAGTGTTAAGGCATCGCCCCCTCCGATGCCTTTCATTAGATTGAAACCTGTACATGTCACTGTAGCCATATCTGATGAGGAGGCCTTTGCAACACTTACCGTGTCAAGAAAATGTCAGTGCATGAATTTTTTTCTCCCCCTTGAGGCTAAAATCTGTACCAGCGCAGAGTGACACGCCGTCCGCTGCGCACATGCACGGCAACAGATGGAGCAGAAAATGGCCTCATGTTTCTCATTATGACGTTCAGGCTGCTACTCCCTGTATAGGATCCCTGCATGTTTCTAAAGACTCATCAATATGCCGTATGTCTGTGCTGCCTCCCCAAGAGAGAACAAGGTCCAACAGAAGTCCATCAGATGAGAGGGCGGGAGAAAAGTAACTCCTGAGTAGGGAAATAAGTTGTCAGCGTTAACACGGAGGAGATGGATGTGTCGGCACATCGAGCTGGAGGGAATGTTTCCCCTGCCCCTGACCCTGTCGAGGTGAGGTAACGAATCAATTATTCACTCTCTGAGGTGTGTTGTGTTGTTTGGTAGGACGGACAAAGAAAAACACATCTTGCCTCTCGCTCAGTCTGGATCGTCCTCAATCGGATGTTTCCTTTGTTTCCCAGAGGTTTCTCTCTTTGCTGTTAGAATTCAATAACCGTGTAATTAAAAAACATCCTGCCCGGATCGCACAGTGCACCGCCTTCCCCTGGGTCCTCACAAATGATTGTGACCCTCGGTCATTCCAACTGTTGTGACTCACGGCCAGCGAGGAAGCTGCTGAATGCCAAATACTGAGACCACTAACACAAACATTATTGTTAAAGTTGAGCGAGATGACGGGTTTAAAGTGTCTGTGAAAGTGGACAGTTTACAGACACGGGCGACTGTTTAAAATTGTAGATAATCCTTGGAAATGAGTGAAAATTTAGCTCAAGAAAAATGCATTGAGGCTTGTTTTTCATAACAAAAGAGGTCTGATATGAAGGGAGTCACGAAAGTATATATATTCGGGGCAGTGTTGTGTCAGGCACATTGCTGTTAATGTGAAACAGAGCAAAGCAAATATAATCAATTAAACGTGACAGGCATTCTTATGAATCATATTTAGAATATCTCTGTATCTGTGGTGATGGCATAACAAACATTCCAAACTAGAAAGAAAGAAAGAAAGAAAGTGAAACACTTTTCTGTTCCTTCTTACAGCTTCAATCCAGTGCAAGGTGCTGAACCTTCCACAGCAACTCAGTGAACGGCAGAGGACTGATAATCTAATGTTTGAAGACAAACTAATGGGGGATTCAAAAATGGGGCTTTCTAGACAAACATTGAATCATGGAAACGTGAAATTAAATTATTTACACCAACAAAGAATAACTTGAAAGCAGAAATATGACAGCAGGGATGTGCATGATTAAGAAACCATTATTTTTTAGTTCATTTACAACAGTCAACTGTTTCATCGTCGCAACGCTGCATTCCGACAATCAGTTATAGCAAATGCTACAAATAGACTTTAGAGGTTTCACTTAATGTTTGTATGTATACAAACTTGTAGTTGTAAAATGATACTCATAGCACGCTCCTTCTTGTTTTTGCCAATCTTTAAGGCAAAGAAAGAGAGAACCATGTGTGCTGGATCATCAAAGAACCTCTTGTTCTGTTTTATAAAAAATTCTCTGATGCACACAATTACTGAAGAGACACATCCACTCTTTTGGCCATGGTGTTATATAAAGAGAGAAAGGATCCGGATGTTGAGCTTGCAATGCACAACATCTCTGCCAAGGACATGCGAGCCCAATCATGTGAGTCCATGTGACTCCCTTCAAACAATTTTAAAAAGTATGCGATTTTTACACTTTGTGGGCAGTAGCAAAAGACCCAGAAGCCTGGATTTGTTGGAAGATGGATGCATATGTGGGACAAAACTATTGTCTTCACCCGAAGCACATTGATGGATATCCTCCAAAGGAGGCCCATCACAACATCTGCATATCAAAAGCTACCAGGGCATGTTATCTATGTGTTACCTGTCGTTCGCCAAAGCTGTGGCTCTACTCTTCCCTCTCCCTGCTGCTATCTGCTGTCACCCTTCTGAAGGCATTTTGGAAACGTTTTTGTGAAGTATGTTAGACAACAGGAAAAAAAACACAACAGGTAAATGCGAACCCCATTGCCTAATAATGTACAACGAAGAAAATAATTACAACACTATAGATCACGAAACCAAAACAAGCATTCGGACAAACAACGTGCACGGGACGTTACTGAATGATTTTGATGTGCATTGAAATAATGTGAATAGCAAAATATTCACTGTCAACATATCTCAGGCCACTAAACAGCTTGGCGTGATACTTGTGTGTCTTCATCAGTCTGCCCCGTCTACTGGGGCACTCGGATCTAAAGACAGTTCGATCGATCGCTCTGTCTGACACGACTTTGAAAAGCTGCTTTTGCAAAATTCTACATTGATATTCAAGGCCTCCGTGTGAAAAGACCAGGTCTAATAACATCTTTGTTGTTTGACATGTTTTTAAAATTTGTGCAAGACGTTGTAGTGTGATTTGATCTAACCATCTACGTGATCATATTCTCCTTAATTATAACCTTGATATTTAAAGGCGAACATTTAGGAAGAACAAACTCTTTAGATAGTAAAACTGGTCAGTGGAAGAAACACTCTTTGCAGCTGCTGTGCCCTCAGACTTCACCTGTTTGGTCAAACCGGTTTCCGCACACTTCAATTTGAACTGTAACAGCGGCCCATCAGGACCACGGCTGTTTCCGGGGTTCAGGCGTTTCATGCTGCTGTGTTGTGGCCAGTGATTACAGCCGTGTGTACAAATTAACGTGCGTCCATAAATGTCCCGTAAATGATTGAAACTGTCTTGAACTGATATAATTACAACATATTCTAATTGAACATCTTTAGTTTTGCTCACTCACAGTAATGAGACTGACTCAAAGCCAAAATTAATCAGTTGTGCTTCGCAGCAGACCAAAAAATTTAACTTCCCTCCTTGTTGATTTTCTTCACTGATTTTCAAAATCTGTAAGAGTTTAAAATTTGATTCATGTTTGCGTAGAAAGACACAGTATGGTCCTGATTAGATGAAACATCTGTGCAGGCACATGAGCAGTGCACTCAACAACACACTCAGGCCTGTCCCATTTCCATCAGCAGGTGAGTGATGCTGCAGATTTATTGTGGCCTGGTCGCTTCTGCAGTGTCCTTTGATGCGTTAGTACTCCAAAAAGAAAGAATATGTGCACAGACACACATCCACAGGATTTAAGCCCATGCAAATCAAAAATGCTGGATGTTTCGATTGAGGAATAATCGGGCATGAAAATACAAAAAAAAAAATCACAAAGAATAAAATTAAATCACAACGCAAAGTGGATCCAGAAAAAAACCCCATCAACCTCAATACATTGTGGAGACACCTTTTAGTCACACGAGTCAGAGAATAGCCAGAGCTTGGACAAGTGGATGCACTACAGTCCATTTTATTTTCTCCAACATTGCCTATCCATGATGGTGCGTTAAATGATGCTGCAACAAAGACAAGCGTTCAGTTCCCAATAGAGACGTTGCAAAGAGAAGTTATAGAGAATGTTTGTTGTGCACTAAAACAAAAACAAAAAAATTAGCACAAAATGTGATGTTTCAAATATGAAGCTCATAATACAGATCGTGTGATGAGGAAATATCCGAGTTTGCAGCTACAATCTGAACAGATTCTGGGACACACTGAGCTCATATAAAGGTGCAGCTCAGTGGTGAGATTTCTACGAGAGAAATGGAGCTGCTTGGCTCAGGGGTGGGAATCATCGTGAGCTAAATACAGACAAACATACATATACAAGAAAATGTGAAGTTGCAGACTGTAATCAGAAATTGTGTTCATTAATATTAGTGTAGTTTTAGTTATTAAAGGGAGAATATTAGACAAGTTGTATGTTCCATGAGGTTAAGACCTACATGACCAATGCCTCTTGTCTTTTTGCCAACTTCAACCTTCCTCGTGGTTTGTGTAAACATCTGATCTTCAGAGCCATAATTGCATGACCTTAGAAAACCAGGGGAATAAACCTTCAACCTCTGTCAACATGTCTTCTCTTGCATGATCCATGATGACGCATGATGCATGAAATCATTATATACAGTGGTGAGAGGCAGATGTTCGAGAGCATGACACGCCATTTTGTGAAGGCATTTATCATCTCCACCGTCCTCCACACTGTCTGTGCTGAGCCGCTCGACCTTCTCTCTCCTGGTGTGTCTGCTTGTTAAATAAAGCTCATGTGTTTGAGAGAGGAAACACCACATCTGTGCCTGTGCCTCAGTGAATTTGATAAGAGGTGGCAAGACTTGTAAACGTTTGATCTTTGTCCTCCAATGTCCCTTTGGTATAAAGCATCACAGATAGGAGGAGGTGGACTAACGTGCGTCCTCTCTGTTCACCTTAAGTTCATATTATTGTTTCCAATGTTTCTCAGAAACGAAGCTCAGAAGTTTTCATTTGATATTTTCTGTTTCTACTCAGTCTCGGTGTCCCTAGAAATTAAAATGATATTGGACTGAAATTAAGTTCAGGTGAAGCTCATGTTTGCTTTTCCATAAACAGATATAAAGAAAAAGAAATTTACAAACACTGGACCCAAAAAACAAAATATTGATTGTAATCTAGGTCCAATATTAACGTTGTTGTCTGGCTATAGGGTTGTTCTGTTGTGGAGCCTTTGGATTCAAATTTAAAAACCTTAATTTCTAATTTGAAGTTGAGTAAACTGTGACAGAGATGTGAAGGCGACAGACTCTGGCTTGGGTTTGCAAGAGGTGAGTCAGCAACAAAAACCTGAATACGTCGACCTAGAGGGCAAATCTGAGTTATGAGGTCTTTAACTGGTGTTGAATTTGCTGTTCAATGAAAAACAAGAGGATCATTTATTTTTTCAAGTCAGCAGTACACTGAAATATGTTTGATTATTTCGGACAGAAGTCCAGATAAACTTTTCCCTCCAGCAGACTGTGGCATATTTCTGTCACAGGAGGAATCAACCTGTGTTTAAATAAAGCCAGATTATTTGACGGTGTCACGTATTGTCGAAGTCAGGGCAAGGGACGAGAGACAACCGTAGATAATGAATGAGCCGGCCATAATTGATTATGTTAATTTCATTACGATGTGAAGCCCCCCCTCAAATCAATGGCCATAAAATCAGTTGGAAACGATCAGCTGATTTGCATTACGACAAACTGCCAGCACAAATATGCTGTGATGCCACAGAGCTGTAAATACAGAAATCTGATCTGAGCGGACATTAGAAAACAGAGTCGTGAATGAATGAACAAAACAACAAATCATTTTAATCCAATGATTGGATCAATTTTGCTTTGGTATATTGTTCAATAAAAACATAAATTTCATTGATGTCTGAAATAATAACATATTCATAGACGCAAAATCATGCAGCCGGATATTGTGTCATGTAATTGATGAATTCTTAAAAACTATGTAGGTTGATACTGATGTCATCAGCCCTTTTCATTGACCTCAGCAGAATATTAAACATTTCATGTGACAGATTCTCCACATTAACCTGGCCTCTCTTGAGATCGTGATCGATTTCTGCTACACAAAGCTATTTACTGCATGGACATAATGATGAAAAAGAGCCACTTTACAAAGAGGTCAGATGCACCCTATTAATGCTGAATTTGCATTCTTGACAACGATTGACAATACCAATTTACAACGCCACTAAAAGTGCGGCTTATTCTCCAGACCAGACACACGAGTGGAGAAGAGAGGAGAGTTTGTTATGGGCCAGATGAAGCATATTCATAGATGATTTGTTTCATAAATTCCTCCACAACAGTGTCAGAGTGTAATAAATTAGAGACCTATGTTGCTTTTCCTTTTATTTTCTGTTACAGGTCAAAATGATGTTCTTTAAATTGTAATAGATCATAAAAAAAACAGGGTGCATTCAGTAAAATTGTGCCATAAATTCTTAGTATGGAGAGTAGTGTGTATTTTGGGGTTATGGACAAATCCCCTTTTACTTTACTCTGTTCTTGCTTCCCTCTGTTCCGTGTCTGTCCCCTATCTGCTGTTATGCTGCGTTCCATTGCGAGTCGGAAGTCGATAATTCCGCGTCGCCTTTTACTGACTTCCGGTCTAAATGCGTTCCAGTTCATCTGCTCGAGAAAACATGGATGCCTGCAGGAAACTCATGTTTGTTTGCCTGTCCTCCGAACGTGGACTGATCACCTACATGAGCTACCACGGCACCACACGCTAAGAGAAACACAGCTCAAAACTGTGTATGATAGATGGGTGCCGAGCTAGTTAGCTACAGTATAATGTAGGACTACACTTTGACCGACTCGGTCCACATGTATCTTCCCCGAGTTTCCGATTTGGAATCCTTGAATGGCCGTTGCATTGCATTTTTCAGAGGCAGAGGTCATTTTTTCCAGAGTTCCGAGGAGCTCCTCACCGCGCCGGCGCGATATGGCGACACACAGTGAAATTGACTCCAGGACATGGTGACCCAAAGGGCCAAGCTGCGGCGGCCGGGTATATTGACATATGGTCATGACAGCGTGATTCTCCCTTGTTAGCATTGTGAAAGAAAACCAACTGTGAGTTCTTCCTCTTTGACAATAGACAGACTTGGGGGGGGGGGGGGTGACGGATAACTTACAGGGTGAGCAGTCAGGTCGTGGCTGTACAGTGAGAACATGAATCAGGAGCTTTGGCTTCACACTGCAGACGATTTACTCGTACAGTGTAAGTTGGAATTCAACAATAACATTTCTAAAATGTCTCTCTGTGTCTTGGGTTCATTCCGCCTCCTGCCACGTTCAGCCTCATCCCCGTCAGTTTTGGAACCGAGTGAATCTACATCCTGCCTCTCTCTCGGAGAGAAACTCGTGAACTCGCTCCGCACCTTCACACTCACCTTGCTTCTTCCTCCCAAGTCTTTGGATTGGATGCTTTGTTTCTCAAACTACACATTCCCAACATCTACCTTTGTTAGAATAAATCTCTTCTGCCCTTTGAGGTCCAGCCCCCAAAAAATGACTAACAGAAACGTCTGGGGAGATTCTCATTCATCCATAGCTATTCAAGAGCATTGAATCAGTTAACTGAAGAAGCCTTTTAGTATGAGGGGAGAAACATCTTCAAGAATCTACAACCAAGTCCAATTTCTCCTGATTCCAACACTTTGGATTCCTAAGAGAAATGTTAACAGTGTGGTTTATTTTACCACGAAATAAAACTTCCAGGTCCATATACAATAAATCAGTTTTATATATGGCCCTCTAGCCATTTGTTCTCCCTTTTAGTTTTCACTTTGAGACCTTTTTAAACCTTACTTTATGGCTTCTGAGCCAAGAGTGGATACAATGGATTGCAGCCTATAAATAAAAAATGTCACTATTCCCAGAAAGATTGTCAATTTGAACATGTCTGAGGTGAATCAGGTCAAGCAATAAATGAACTGTTAGCTCTTGTTTCCAGACAGGTGGCGTAAGGACAGGGGGAGTTTCCTGAAAAAGCAAAACAAAAATAGGAAACAACATACTCTTTGGCGCCCTTGGCTTTTCTGCTGCGGGCTGCAGATGTTTCGTACCCACACTGTACAGGTAAGTTATGTAATATAAATTAAAGGGGCAGTGAGCGATTCTAAAGCAAGACGCGTTTTGTAAAAATCATTGAATATTTCCTCACCGTCCGTCAGCTGTCGCCTCTGTGTATAATTCATATTCTTGTGATATTGATGTTCTGAAGCTACTTACAAACACCAGAAGGAAGCTTAATCTGAGTTTGTTATTTTGACTCGATCATGTCTAAGTGCGAAACAAAATCTACAGGACTTGCTCAAGGTTCTTGAAGATGTTTCACCTCTCATCCAAGGGCCTCCTTCGGTTGTAACTGACTGACTTGCGACTCCATTCATCAGTCACTTACAATGCGCCACTTATCAGCCACTTACAATGCACCCCCTATCAGCCACTTAGTAATAAAGTCTTGAGATCCCCTTCAGGCGGGCTCAACGCCACTCGCGACTCACATGATGGCTTGGTTGGTCGACGACTCACATGTGATCTCATCGACTCTCAAGGTGTTTGAACGACCCCACAAGAGGTCAAACGTCTGGGACTCCCCACCAGTCAGTAGGACAAAGACACAGTCAATTTGGCAGATAAACTGACCAAGAGTTGGAGCAGATGTCATGAACTTGTGACCTCACCAATACACCCCCCCCCCCCCCACCCCCACAAAAATATATTGAGATTTAATACAGGACTACCAAATAACATGGCATCTTTTTAGTGTGTCGTTTTTGGTGTTTCAGGTAAACCAGGGCAACTTTACCAAGCGAGCTATACCCTGTAAGGTAGTTTTCAAACTCAAAGGCTACGTCCGCAACGATATGTTTCCAAAAAACAAAAATGACTGTCGTGCCACGAATATCCTGTGACCTACACTGATAATGAGTGGGACGGTGTAAAAAGGAAGCAGGTTGTCTAGGTTGTCATCTTTCCGTTATTGATTTGGTAGTTTTTGTCCACTTTTTATGCAGATCACTTCAAGTTTTGAGATATTTTAAGGCTGTATTGTACAAACAAAATGTTTAAGATCTATTCCCAGTGGAGTTCAATCAGGGGGCAGTTGAGGGCTGTTTCACAAGCTTCAGACTGTGTTTGTTGGAATTGCCAATGGTGGATTTTTCAAGTCTGCTTTCGATCATTGTCCTCTTGTTGAAGACAGCCTCTTCAATTTCTTGACTGACTGCAGGACATATGTATCCATAATTTACTTATAATAGATGGAATCCATTCATGCAACTGTATAGCCTATAAGAGACCATTATTCAGAGATGAAATATCTGCCGGCTGTTCGGGAAACTAGGTATTGCACTTGTGCCTTGTGGCAGAAAATCTATTTTCTCTGACTCTGTCTGCCACCACGTCTGCAGTTCAGATGAAACTGGAAAATGATTCCAAAGCACGACTTCTTCATGGATTGAGAAGGTCGGCGGCCCATCAGACCGTGTGAGAAATTCATCAGACGCTTGCGGCTGCAGCAAAAATCTGAGCAGCGCAGATTAACCCTCCGCACCTCTCCATTGTTCTTGTTCCTTCTTGAACTCGGTCATTTTCCTCAAGCAGCTCTTTCAGCGCATGCAGACGGGAGAGAACACGTGCGACCCTGCTCTGACGTTGCTCTGTTGCCGGGCTACTTTATGACCATTTGATGTGCAGAGAATATATTCAACAGTGCTTCAGAGGTGCTTTGCTAACCACAGCTTGGGATTGGGAGGTGGGGTGAGTTCCCGTTGAATCATCCATCCATCGTGAAGATAAATAGCCACTGTGATGTGCAAGAGTAATCAAAAGGGTGAACAGCTCCTCAGAGTTTCAGGCCGCCCCTCTGAAGAAACTCCTATGATGTCCAGTTATTCATGTTACACGACAGAATTTCCCCCGGAGCGCACACAGACACCCGCGTTGGATGAAACCCAATGAGCTTGGTATGTTTATGCTGCTGCAGCTATATGTGAACTGACTGATGATGATGATGAGTTAGTTTTTTCCTACACACTGCTGCTACTAACATACTTCACATGCTATCTATCTGCTACACCTCCTATTTGCTTTTTTTGTCCCCCGTTGAATTTGCTGTCTATCTAAGGCAATACTGAATCACTGAGTGAACCCCCCCCCCCTTCTTATATGGCCCCCATTTTGAAATATTAGGTCTTCAAAGCTGCTGTTGTAGAAATGCTTTTAATATGAACAATGGATCTCATGGTTAATTGTGTGTGAAGGCCGTTGCTTGTAGTGACAAACCCACAGAGAGTTCCCCCCCTGGCTGCGGTTGCCCTCGGCTCTACGGTGTCTATGGTTTCTGTGTCATTCAGCTCACTGTTTGGGTTTTAAGATCTGCAACACAACTGTTTCGATTCATTCACGCTCTTATCGTGAATCAGTGTTCTTTAGCAACACTGGCGGCTCAGTGTCATCTGGTCGGTCAACTTTTTTCTTGCGTCCAGGGCAAAGACCCCACTGACTTTGGCCAAGCCCCAAATTTTCCATTAGTGCCACAGTGAGGTCTGGTTTTACCCCGTAGCTTTCACTTGTGGCTCTATCTGAGGCGTCTGCTCCTGTTAAACTTGTTTTCTTCTGTAGGTTTTCCTCACTCAAGTTGAGGGTTAAAGGATGTTGCACCATGTTGGCCACAGATTATTAAACCATATATTGTGATTTTTAAGTGTTTGGGCAACACGCAGCACGGCTCTGCTCTGCTCTGCGTGGAGCTCTGAGATTGCATTTAGCAAACAGCTTTGCCCTTGAGAAATTAAAATTCAACTGTAGTTGTAAGGCACCATCTTATAAAAAAGCAGTTCAAAGTGCTTCACATAAAAACACAATAAAACAGCATAATGTACTCATGAAAAGAAACCATGCATACATTCACATGAATGCACAAATACGTATATTGTGTTCGTTTAAGAAAGAACTTATATAACAAGGAAAGTATTTCAATTCTGTTGTCCTCCAGAGAGAAACCCTCAATCCAAACCACACATCTCCTTACAATTATCCACTTATAAAGATATGCATATTCACACATCAAACAGTACAAGTGATTGTCAGCTAAAGAGATACAGTTTGAGATCATGAACAATGTCCTTATGTGACACTACTGTACATCTGATCCATATGTAATGTATGTTATTTATAATGCTGACACTGATTTCTGGCAATAGTCCCTTTTTAAATGGAACACTTTTTAATAACTCTGCAGTGAATTAATTGACTTGCAGTGCAGCGAGTGGGTGAGCGATGCAGATCGGTCACCACGTTTATTTTGCCATTATAATCTATTAGCATTTAGAAAAGGAGAAACAGTCAGCTATGTTTGTCATTATTTTGTTGGAAAAATAAATTCCAAACATTTCACAAAAAGGTGACTTTGTTTCACGATTCATGAATTGATAATCGGTTATTGGAAAATCATACATGGTCTGTACATTTGGATGATGTGCCTTGGCAAACTGGAGGTGTTTGGGGGGGAAATAAAATGGGGTTTGAAATGGTGAGAGTGCAGATTTGATCTTGAACATTATTTTGCAGAGTTTTAAGTATTTATACAGTAAGAGGAGATTAATTTCCCCTGCTCAGATACAGACTGGTCAAAGTTAACTTCTATAAAATATTTTATAAAAAAATGTGGTGATAATGCAAAACAAATCTACTTATTCACAGAACTCTCCATTTCATTATCTGTTTGAAGATTTGTGTTTCTCTGGCAGAGTTTAATAACCTGTAATTCTGTTCTGTCGGCCATGTCCTATCTCTGTCTGCCTCTGCTTGTATGACATTGACAGTCATGACCTCTGAACCATAAAAGTAATGACTCAGACGCCACAGGAAGCCATTGTAGTCACCATCACCATCCGTCACCACACTGATACATGCGATTCTGTCAGCAAGGTGATAAGTGTCATGTCACAAACGGACCATTTGTCAGTGGGAGGCAAATACAAGGCCAGTACGCTGTGCATTTTACAAAAGACTACAACGGCACTCAGTAGAGCGCAAACCTCTGTCAAGGCCGAACAATCCTACGTAAGAGGGTTTAGTTCTTATGGTAGAAAAAAATGATTAAAGAAAAAAGGAATGATAACCTACATGATTTACTTGTCATAAAACATTGTTAAACAACAGCACTCGGAGAGAGCAGACCTCTAACAAGGCTCAGTAACCCTCCATATATTCACCCAAAACTTGCATTACCGTCTCCATCGGACCTTCATGTGTACAAATGATAACGTTGTTATAATTGTGATTTCTACAATAAATAGATTTTTTGTTTAGTTTTAGTTTTTATCCCCCTCTCAAAAATCCGTTTGAACCATTTTGTTTTTAGTGCCAGGAATATATCTCAAATGTCTCAAGACACCACAGGCTGCAGCTTCTTCTGACAGACGTCATCTCCCGCTCCGTTTTCAACATCTGCGCACTTCGGAGAGACAGAAACGTGTGCAGGTGTCCTACACATTTCAGCCTGAAGCTGCCTTTATTTCAGCACACAACACTCTCAAGCCACGTGACAAACAAAACCCTATGATACGTATCAGCTACTCAGTTTGTGCCAACAGCCGCTGTGCACAATGTTTAGTTCAATGAAGAGCGATGCGGAATAAAAACTGGTTTTCTCACAGATTTACAAATATACAAATCTATTTCTATAAATATCTTCAATTTTAGCAGGAGCCTTACACTGAGCAAACCCACTTGTTATAACCATCGATCAAAGCATTACAATCTGGCCACATTCATCTGGTCCTGCCTTGACTGACCGGAGCCATCTGGTATAGACCCAGCAGAGCAGCTCTGGCTCAGGAACATTGATATTGATGATTTTACGAACACGTCTGTGCAGTGAACGGTAAAATACTCAAGGTTTTGCTGTCGGCTAATTTGTTTAAACAGGAGCTGAAGCTTCCCCGGGCTGCAGTATCTCCATCTGTTGTGGTGGCAGCTTTTGTCTGGGTGGTGGAAGTGGTGGGGGTAGTGGTGGTCGTGGTTGGGGGCTGGGGGCTGGGGGGCACTAATCACCACAACATCCACAGTCATTAGAGTCAGGATTGATAATGGATCTGCAGCATGTGCTGCTGTGCAGTATGACATTTACTGAGCAGTTAGTAGAGCTTAGCATGGGTGTGTGTGTGTGTGTGTGGGGGGGGGTTGCATACAAATCTATTGTTTAATCAAAAATACATAGGGAGGTTAAATTCCCAGAAATTTAGTCAGAAAAACTTACAGTTACAGTTTACACACAGACACACACACAAGTAAATATGTACTATCACTATCAAATAATCCGATAAATATATTCTCTTTAAATGAAATAACAATTCAATCTAAAAAATATATTTTTGAAAAATGTCCACCACAGTTTCCCAGTGATCAGGGTCAGGTATCAACTCCTCACATGTCACTCTTTGTCCAACAAATAATATTCAATGATATTCAATTTGCAATTAGAAAAAAAAGCAGCAAGTGCAGCAACCACTCACATCGGAAATGATGGAACCACATGATGATAATCAATACTATATCAGAATAGGCATTTGGCTAAATATATGGTCACAATATGTTTCCATTCAGTGATGTTTGATTTGTTTTGTGTGGATAATATTTCAGGGACAGGAAGAGGAGACAATGAAAATGCGTTTAAATAAAGCGGCAGATACTTTAGAAGACAAGCCATGATTTAATCAAGACCAAATATATATATATTTAAAAAAAAATGAAAGGAGTTTATCACCGTCTCTGAGGGAACAGTTGGAAACTTTGTTCAATACGGCATTTAACAGAACTGTAGTACTGTAAATGGACTGTATTTATATAGCGCTTTTCTAGTCATATAGACCACTCAAAGCGCTTTACAGGAAAGTCACATTCACCCATTCACACACATTCATACAGCGCTGCTATTTACCACGCATGGTATTCATGCACTGTCGGAAGAGCCGTCAGAGGCAAGTTAGGGTTAAGTGTCTTGCCCAAGGACACAACGGCATGTGTACTGGTGGGAGGTGGGATCGAACTGCCAACCTTCGGGTTGGTGGACGAACGACTCTACTTCCACAGCCACAGCCGCCCATAGTTGTATTGTGAGAGGTACAAGTGAGCCTTTAAAAAAAACAACAACGTTATAGTCACATATCAATTTAACCCCTCTGGCCTCCAGTGAGGACCTTTCCCTGTTGTCGGAGGTCGATCCAATCCATATTCACCAATCAATGCAGCCTTTTATCATACAGCACATTCTGCAATTATCTGATTCGGCTGGCATGTGCAGGCCGAGGCAATTAGCTCTCCATTTTGTCCAGTATAAGCTCATTGCAATTCGGTCCGGTCTCGGGTCTGAAGCATGAGACCTTTTACTGAGTTACTGTAAACCGAGATAGAAAATGAGATGCCTGAAAAAAGAGTAAGAGCTTCGCTCACAGTCCAGGGGAAGAGGGGATTCTTTATGGTTAGTTTGGGATTTGTTGTGGTGTTAGACTGGTTATGGATGTATATGCAATCATCTCTTCTGTGATCAAAATGCCACCAAGATCCAAATATATAAAATATATTTTACGAGGTGTAATTATTGCGCTGCCTTTTTTATTTTGCCCATTTATTTATTTGTGCTCTTCAGACTCGCTTAGTATTGATTTTGGCTTTCATCTAACTACAGTGACCGGCATGATGGGACTGCTGGGGCCGGAGCGGCAGTGGTCCACCACTAATGGTAACGCAATCACCAAAGCCAATGGCCCCCATGCACCGAGCCGGGCTGTCTGTTTTAACGTAATTGGTTTATGATTTACTGAAACACAACAGTCACCAGCAGCCTCCTAATCAAAACCCCTGCCCCCAGTTCAGCAGCGCGGTCCACTGTGATGTGCGAAAGGGATTTTATTACAACTTGGCCGCATAGTTTCCATACCGACCCTTGTTGATTTATTGCTGTACCCGCTCCATTAAATATCAATTCCATCTGAGAAGTCAGCACACACCCCAGTACGCTTGAACAAGTGTCTGGCGTCTTAACAGGCTGAATTTTGTCCTCATAACATTTGTTGCCTGGACAAACAGAGTTGCCGTGCAGGGCGAGCCCTGCAAAGTCGGGTAATGTACGGATGGCATCTACACTATGTGCTGTGTAGATGAGTGTCAGTAAAATGGTGCTCCAATGATGTCGCTTAACTTACTGCAGCAAAATATTTCCCGGTCAGAACCTCCTGCTCTGGGGAACCTCAGTGATCCTCAGACTGTCAAATGTCCCCTATTGCCAGACATTTTTCCGTGCCGCAAAATTAGTCGCGGGGCCTGTCGCTTAATCTGGAGATAAGGACTCCCATTTTACAAACAATGATTCATTCTGTGCAATGTGAGTATACCAAGCTAAAATTGAGGGGGAAAGCATTAACTCGGGGTTGCAGCTGTTTGTTCAGAAGCAGACCCTGTTGTGCAGAGGAGATGATTCTCTGGGAGGATTTCCATAACCAAAGCAGGCATTTACCAAAACCGATTTGTTAACTAAAGAGCTGAGCCTCGGCCAGGGCCCTGCTGACTGTGGACCATGGCTTCTCCCCCTGTGAAGCAATTAGGAAGCAGCATGTGTCGATTTGTGACGCTGGGGAAATTAGTGGAATTCAGGCATTTTCCTGTTTCAGTGAAAGGTTTACTCGTATAAACTGATCACTTCCCTCAACCATCATCGATCAAAGTTCAGAGAGACGTGTGTCACTTCAAGGACAATTAATAATGAGATTAAGTGTCGGGGGTGGCTCAGTGGATAGAGCAGGCACACTTTGAGGTGTATGCCTTGACAATTTCCTGCATGTCTTCTCCCCTTTCTCATCTAGCTGTCCTGTCAAATTAAAGGCGGACAAAGCCCCAAACAATAATCTTTAAAAGAGATTAATGAGTTCAACCATCAGGCTAGTTTGAAAAGTGAATGAGTAGCATTTCTGCTCATTTATGTCAGACTGAAGCAGGTTTGTTCTGACGAGCTGTCTGAATATGAATGTGCGGCATGTGCACCGAGTCTCAAGGAAAAAATAATGACTATTTGATCCTTTGTTGATCCTGGCACCTGATATTCTCTTTCTCCCTCGCCTCAGATATGAGCTACAGATCCCGGTGCTTCTATCAAGGCTGCTGAACCAGGAGCCAGTTGCACCAGCTGTTCTTGACTTCAAAGTTTTGTCTCCACTGCGCGGCAGGCATACCAAACCTACGTCATCATGGTTGCAATAATAAACATGCACCATTGCTTATGGAACGCTCGCCGTTTAATTGGGTTCAGTCATAAAAACTACTTGGCTAGGTTCAGGAAAACAATGTGGTTTGCGTTAAAATAAGTACCCCCCCTTAACGTTAGAGCGTCTACATCGTCAAGGTTATAATAATAAATATCTATTTATGGTTCAAATGAAATGTTGACTTAACATAACAAAAACACATAATTACAATCAAAGTGTTGCAGAGTTGTGCTGAACACATTGAAGTATTTAATCTCAGGTTGTACTCATTACTTAAATGTTACTGCGTCCTGCTAAAAGTTTTGTGTGGAAGCTGTTTCCAGTAAACTTTTGAGATGAGTGAGCCAATTGGGAATTAGTGTGGATGTGGAAAAATTATGTCACATTCCGGTACGTGATTCTGGTTCAGACACTAAGTCTGGCACTCGGATAACAATTCTCAGAGGGAAAAAGCAATGTAGAAAAAAACACTCAGGTAGACATTTCTAGTTGTTTTGCCAAGCGTTGACCTTCACCAGTTGACATATGGCACACATGGCAGGTCATATACGTTTTCATGAATTAACGTTATGTCCATAAGTTATGTGATAACAGGCAAAAAAAAAAAGTGTCTGTGCTCAGCCAAATATCACTCATGACGAAGTAACTACCTCCCACAGATGTAAAACAGCAAGTGGCCTGAGTGTGTTTGTAGTTCCAACATGATGTGATACATCTTCATATCTCGTCAATTTCAGGGGCGCGATTTAGCAGTCTACAACTGTCATATAAAAGTTCAGATGCATATTTAATCAACATTTCCCTGCGACCCTCACATGATAAGTGGTAAATGAATGAATGAATGAATGAATTAATTTCAGTAAGTATAAGTATTGGATTGGACTCTGAGGTATCAGGAGAGGGGGGGGAGCGGAGATCGAACCACCGACTGTCGGGTTAGCGGACGACCGTCTCTACCTTCTGAGCCAAAGCCGAACTGTCGCTGTACATCTGCACAGTCGCAAACATCCCACAATCTTGGTATGTTTCAGTTTCACAATATTCCTGTTGAACCTCAAGTGCAGTTTCAGTTCCATAACATTTAAAAAATGTTTCTCCCCAGTTTTCACACAGGCTTCAGTGCGCTGCGCCGTCAACAAGACATACTGTGCACAGTAGAAATTCATTGTTTGAACAATGGCCAACATTCTTGCATGTCAGCGTGCCAGGAAGGAAAAGTAGTTCAACAATCCTTCAACAAGAGGACTGGGGGTCAAGCCCCCTCGCTGGAAAACCAACCACTTGAATCAAACCCCTGAGCAAGACATTAAACTCGCATTTGCTCAAGGAGTGAAGAAAAATTTATTGCCACATGTTCCTTACATTTTTTTTCTTCTGCTTTGTTTCTCTGCAGGTTCACTCAATAGTAAATTAAAATGTCCAGCCTATACTTTTCAGCCAAATATATAAATCCAAATACAGCATATGTTTATTATTGCCAGAAGTGTTTATATTCATAAGCCTCTGAGTGTCTCATTTATTTTTCCTGTTTCTGCATAAATCACAGATTTTATTCTAAGAGTAATCAATGCTAATAAACACCTTTCATGACAAATGTGTTAATTATGTGTGACCCGTGGAGGTGGAGCGGAGGAAAACTGCAGCAAAATGACAATTTGATGAAATTATGAAAAAGGGTCGGAGAAGTTGAGAGCGTCTCTCTGAAATATTATGCACAGTAGTTCCAGGAAAATGTAACGTCTAATTGAGCAGAATTATCTTCAATGGTGTTTCTTTTCATCTGTAAAGGACAGAGCCTGACATTTTCCTGTTGAGGTGGGAAATAGTCATTCTTTCCGTGGTCTGTGGAAAGCAGTTATAACAAGTTAGTTAATGAATTCCAAGTTAAGCATCCAAGAGGAAAAAAAATTACAGCTGCTCCTGCTGGTAATTATCATGTTTACCAAACTATGGCGTCTATTTGTGAGCTACCAAACCCTTGTGCTCAGGTCGCAACAAGCAGGGCATCTGCAGCCCGCGCAGGAACTTCGTGCGAACGTGTTCGCTGTGAGGTCAGCGTCGAGCCTGGTAACTTGACGAAGTGTGTCAGGTGACCTGATCCTGCTGCTGTCGGTGCAGAGGGAGCTGTCCAGGGTACTGACCCCGGCTCCGTCGAGCAATGACGCTGCTGTTACTGCAAGTTTTAGGCCAATAATGGAGCATGTATCTCCTGTAAAAAAAAAATAAACCAGTTTGTGTGGATTTCTAGGTGTATGTTCTCTTTTTAAATCTTTGAAATTCTGAGCATTGGTAGTGTGACAGCAAGACTTTCCTCATGCTCCCCTCAGTGACCACCGGCCCATGTGGAGCATGAGGAGATGACCAGCAGCAGGGCTCTCCAGTAAGCCGCTCTTCTCCGAGTGCCATCGAGCCCGGCAACCTGGTGGACTGTGACAAAGGCTTTTCTGCTCCGTTTCTTTTCTCAATATCTCCCCTGCTCCGGGGGTGAGACGTTCACCGCGGAGTCAAAGGAATTCACGCAGCTGGCCGTCACTGCCGATGAGAGAAGTAAAGGAATTTATGAAGTAGTAAATTCAAACCAAAAAAAAACCAACCTCCGTCGACCCTCTACAATTCTACAACAGCTGTGTCATTTAGCATTGTGATAAATATAGCTGAGAAATCACCCCCATTCAGTTCAGGTGCAGAAATATCAGTTCCAGATCAACACCTACTAAACTGGTTTTTAGTTATCGCTGGTCATTAAAATACAATTGGTATCATCAGACAGAAACAACAGACATATGCATAATGAAAAAACTAAAAACACGACGAGTAGTTTCCTTCAAACAAAAGTCCAAAAAACTGGAGCATGCTTTGCTTTTTTATTTGACTATTCTTGCTTGAAAAATGAATCAGCAAATCTGTAAATTGCACATTATCTTTCTTTTGCGCAACTAAGCATCTAAATCAGGAATCGTTTCAACCCTGTACAACATTTTTCATGGCAATCAATCTCATAGTCGATTAAACATCTGGACTTGGTGACATAACGTGAAAATGACATAATTTGCCAATTATGCCAACATGAACTGAACGTAAACTGAAATCATGAGGAAGTAGCCTGTGTTATTCTCTTGTATCATACATCAGTCTATCCAAATCTAGACGTCCTGCAGCGATAATTACAGCTGCTCCAGATGGTTTTGAGTAATGGGAGACTGCAAGGAGACTGTGGCGGCCAAGATGGCTCCATGCCATTTGTGCCCATCATCCTCATAAAGTTATTGCAGACCGAAGATGTATTCTCATCTGCTTGTCTGTAATATCTACCTAATGGATTCCAAACCTTCTGATCATCCTGAAATGTACCACAGGCCCATTACAGAGACATCCAGACATTATTCAATATCTGTTTTAGAGCATTATGATTAAAAGGAGTATTTGGACGGGAGGCTCTTTCTCTGAGTCATGGTGTGGACCACAACGTTGGTAGTTTTCCTGGGTACGCTGCGGCGATAGATTTGGCTGAGTTGACCGCAGCCTGCCGCCTTTCTGTGTCAGAGAGTTTACAGCAAGTGCTGATTCCCGATCTACACCGTTTATTCATCCTTTAAGAGAATTTGCTCCAATATATGACCGTGAGCTTGATTGACGCTACAATCCATCCATACGGTCTGACTACACCAATCACTGTAAACTGACTGATCGAGGGAAATCTACAGTACATTTATATTCTCTTTATATGGGATGTCAGGACAGTATCTCACTGCATCCTGACGTATGCTTCACTTGCTCCTCCTCAAAAAGAAGGAAAAGAGATGAATTGGCGGCGTACAGAGGGAAAGAAGCTCTGTTTTTTCAAATGAGGTGAGAGTAACACTCCTTCACCATAGGATTGTTTCATCTGCAACAAGACAATGCGAGTGCAAGTGAGCCAGCGAAGTTTCACTCTGTCCTCCCTTCGATTTCTTGCTGTTCCTCAGCATGAATGCACCTCTGAGAGGCACACGAAATACTGCACTGCTGAAAACGACGTGCTGCACAATTATTTTTGTACAGCGGTGAAAAAATTTCCCGGAATCCATCTGTTGCATCAGGTCAGGTCACTGCATTGGCTCTTTCAACCAAAAGGGGAATAGAGTTTGTGATATTTCTATTGAAATGAACATGTCCAATTGCAAATTTGACATTTAAACATTTGAATCTCATAGTCATTATGTTGTAAACGGTGAGGACACTGTATCTGCTCTTTGGAGATCACCTGAGATCAGAAATGGAACAGCAGTTGTGTTCTTTCTTCTTTGGTTTCTGTAGAATCTGAAGAAACTTGACAATACTGCGTTACCTGCACAGTGCAATAATGAACGTGCATTACACCGTACAATAACTTTGCGATATATGAACAAGTGACTTAATACAAATGAGAAAAGTAAAACATACATGTGCAGGATAAAAATGAAATCTGGGTCGAATTTTTCATCTGCACCAGCTACGAAAGAAAAGGGCACACACTCCTTTAAGTTTCATGTTTCTGGTACTGACAGCCCTTCTACATATGCTGCTGGATTTCACTGCCATAAAAAAGTACCTTCACACAATAGAGCTCTTTAGCCACAATCTGGCATCTGGGTTGATTGCTGGCTGACTTATAATTATAGAATTCAGAATCATGCATGAATGACAGGTACTTTAAACCACAATTTCTGCAAAATAACTTGGATGCACTCATCAGGAATCAAACAAGCAATTATTAGTACAATTGCAAAGCAAAGCTGAACATAAACAACATAAAACTCCAGGAAACCAGAAAAGGAAAAGTTTGAAATTCCCAAGAAAATTATTTTAAGGGGACTGAATTCAACTGAAGTCATAGGGAGGCTACTGGTGGATATTGTGTTGTATTGGACTTTGGCAATCCACTAATTTATATAAACATCAAAATAATCTGTGTGAGACATTTCAACCATTAATTATTAACAAGGACAAATATTTGACCAAGTTTAAATTGAGACATTTTGATAACGGGACAATGCAGTAGTTATTTTGTATCCTAATGATTTCCTATGGGGCATTAAGAAAGGGAAAACTTGTCCACTGCAAGTCCACTTATTCCTAGGACCCGCTCCCATTGGACGGTACTAGCTGTCAATCACGCTGTATCCACACCCCAATGCATACGGTGCTTAATCGTCAATGTTACTCTAAATGGGACATCATTTACAAAATGAACACTTCCACAGGATTTGAGTTACATTGTATATTCATTTTATTATAAACATGTTTATAATTTTCTTTTTTAAAATCTGAATAAAAAGATTTGAATTTATTATGAACACAAGATCCTACAACATGATAACTAACTAACACGGTATTAAACTAACCCTTCCTGGTTTTGTAGATGTGCAGTTTCAAACCAGAGACTTCACATTAGAAAACATGTTCTGCAGACCAGGAACCTCAGCACATTGTGAATTAATTGCCAAGTCACTGCCTTTGATCAATAATCCTGTCAATGCTCGACAGACATGCTTTTTTTTTTTTTGTTGCTATTTGGCAATAAAAAAGTTCCTCGCTGTCTCAAACAGCATCTTGCTTAATGCATTTCATCCTTCCACCTCTTAAAGCTTTCTGCTCTGACTATAATAGGTATTATTTTATTTTTTTTAAAGAAAAGAAGAAAAGATAGAAAGTGCCAGTAAATGAGAAGTGAGTAATCATTCTTGGATTCTTGCCTCAAATGTCAACAAGCTTCCACTGTTATTCAGTCTGACTGTTTGTAAGATAATCCCATGTGATCGTTGGGGTTTCGACCAGATACTTTCCCTAAAAGTGTTTCTGGACTGGCACCTGGTTTCCAGCACAACCCGGCAGGACATTTAAAACTCAATCCCACAATCTGCACTAAAAAGAACAGCACACTCTGTTTCCCTCTGCTGCAATAACAGCAGAGGTAATTTCAGGAGTAAATTCTCCTTGGAGCCATTTTACCCTCTTGGCAGCGGTAGAAGCCATGAGACCAGTGGGCCTCCAACTTTGCTGCAGTCTGGGAGGAGATATAAGCCTGAATCTGGATTTGATTGTTGCATCTGCCACAAAAGGCATTAAAAATGCAGGGTTGGCATAAAGAGAATATGGTCAGCAGCACATCTCAGGAGGAACACCCCCCCCCAACCCCCCATTTGTAGTCTGTAGGACAGACAACAGTTGCAACAGAAAGAACTATCCCTTTTCCATTTATAGAGATTTGTTGTATTGTTACTAGTCAATGTTCAGCATATGAAAAGCAAAGGCCACGAAGAACAGAGACTTACTAATATAGAAACAAGCAGCTTGAGCTACATCCTCAGCCTCCCTGACTTCCTGTGATGATCAGGTCAGATGTTTTATTGGGTGTGATTGAATTTTAACCATGGAAATGCGTAAATCAATTTGAAAACCTGTTATTTAAATCTCCTGAGATGCAGGTTACTTGCTAATGAGCACGATGACATTTAAAGCTCCTGAACAAGGCATCTGAACAGTCACACGATAGTTTGTTGTCAGAGTGCAGCTGCTGTTTTTGACCCAATGCATTTATTTTGACACATCTGTAAGGTAAAAAACATATTTACACCTTTAATTCACCAAGGTGATCCATTTTCCTTTACCCTCCTCTGACATAACAGTCGGGTAATTCATTCATCCACAAGGAAAATCCAATTGTGACAACAGATGAAAACTTGGGGCCCAACAAACAACTGCGGGGAAAATGAGTAAAAATGACAGAAAGTCAGTGTCTCGCTATGTTGGAGCTCTTGTCCTTGCGTTGCTCTGAAACAACAAAACACGAAGTAACAGCCGTTTTCCAGCTGTACATCTGTCAACAAAAGTTTGCACATCGAATGTTTAATGCTTTAATGCCAAAGGGCATCTTTTTGATTCTAATGGGGAAGAATAGGTTTAATTCACTAAGATACACTAGTTCTATTTACTGTACATATTTGACAGGCAGCCCCAAGTCCTGGAAAGGTCGAAGTTGCTAAATCAGCCATTCCTCCACGAAAGAAAAAAAGACAAAGCTTGTTTCAGCCTCTGTTGGTCCCCATGTTGAGCCATGCAGGGAGGAGCCTTGTGGTAGTATCTCTGGGTGAACACGAGGCCTCGAGAAGTCGACACTGCTCTCAGGTAAAAATCCTTCACCATCTGTTCAATTCCACAATTGTTGTGAGACAATGGCAATGATGAAAAAAAAAAAAAAACGGGTCTGCTGGCACCTCATCTTTTAAAAGTAAAACACTGAAAAGCACCCAGGACATTTGTAACAACCAGCCTCAGTACGGACATTTTGACAGTCTATTTTCTTTTCTTTTTTTTGCAATATAAGCAGCGATAGTTTTGTGCAAACTTTGTACTATGATACAATCAGCTTCCCTCTGCAAAGTCACCAAAGTCACCAAAGTGCTAAAAGGTGGTGTTTATGGATGACTTACTAAAAGGTTCACCGTGTAGAATGTTGTGATATCTAGTGGTGAATTTGCATAATGCGATTAAATGGATACCCGTCGGCTTCCCCTCCCCTTCCAAGCGTGTAGGCGAAGCTACGGTAACCTTCAGATTAGGTAAAAAACATGACAGTCTCTAGAGCCAGTGTTTGGTTTGTCCATTCCAGGCAACTGTAGAAACATGGCTGTGCAACATGGTGGATTGGTGACAGAAACACAACGATTGAATTTTTTTTCACCACAAAACCTACATGCTGTACCTTTAACCGGAAACATGGAGCCTACTGACCAGCTACTGCAATTTGACCTTTTTAACCAACCACATATAGAATGAGCTAAACTGGTACCAGGCTCCTCTTCAAACCTTTATTCCCAAAATATTGTCGTCAATTATCCTGCTGGAAGATGGTAAAATGGCCGTAAGTAAATGGACATAGCTTGGAGCAGTGACAACGGTCTGCTATGCCTTTTTTCTGTCCGTGTCTATGAATTGTACACTAACACGATGCATCCAAAGCTTTCGTCGCCAAAACATCTGAAACGAGTTGAGCTAATGTATTTGTGATATACATGTTTTCACTGAAGAACCATGAACAGTGAATTCTCTCATATAATAACACAATTCATATAATAATGTCTAAGAAAAGGCTGGCATGACTAAAGTCATTAGGGAGGTCGGAATCCTAAAAATAAAATGACTGTGGCCAGTGCTCCAGCTGTAATTTCTCCAAAACAGTGCCGCTCTTTGTTTTTCTCCCCCACACTCGAGTATTTATATTTATTATATTATAGAGTGAGCCCTCAGTTTGCTTGTGCACCTCCCACACAGTGACCTCAGTGACCTGAAACATGTAACCTTAACTTGACCTTACTGTTCCAGACCTTGGTTAATGAGTCTTGGAAAGTTTTTATCAATCTACATTTTTCCACATCTCTTGATAATGTGAGCATGTAAATAGTCTCGCTGTTAAATAAACAAAGGTTTTTGTTTTATCACCTTGAAATTTGAGACGTAATGTGACACAAAATGAGCGTAACTGGTCGTAGAGACGGACCGTAAGTCCGAGAAAGAGAGGAGTGGTTTATCGTGGACATTTTGACAATCAAAACTTTGTGTATCATTGGACACACTTTCACTTACACAAGTTATGTTGTGAACAGCCAGTTCTTTTTCCAGGGCACAGGCGCACACTTTTATTTCCCTTCAAGTCTTTGTATGATTAGTGTAACTAGACAACAGTATAATTTAGAGACAATAGGCCTCATGCAAGAACATTTTTTATACCCTTATATTAAACCTCTCTACAGTGTTCCAAGTCAGATTGAGCAAACTCTGTCTCTCTTGTTTCAACCTGATGAAAACCATCTGTTCGCCATGTGCACATTCAAGATGATTTTCATAATCAGTGGGATGAGTTACCTGTTCTGCTCTGTGTGTGGGCAAGTTTCAATTTCATATGGCAGAGCTTTAAATCCAGCCGTCAGGGGCCAGTGTTGAAAAACAAGAGACATTCAGCAGTAGAAAATTTAAAGCTACAGTGTGTAATATTTAGGGGAACTTATTTACAGGAAATTGAATATATTGTGCATCTTCAGCACTGCCGGAAACCGTAAATGGAATTAGTGGTGCGCCACCATAAAGTGTCCCCTGTCGGGTGCCCAGTTGGTTGCGGTTTGCAACTTTACCACCAGATGCCGCCAGAAAATTACAAAAATGACACACTGCAACTTTAAGGGAACTGAAATAATTTAGAAATTTAGCTGCTGAGGACAATTTATCGGAGAGCCCGAGTGTGAAAGAAATAAAGAGAGAATTTCTTTAAACTAACTAGGACATGCTAACTTTTACACATTTAGACCCTCAGGCAGTGCGAAGAGCAGAGGACGTGTCGTGAAAAAAGAAGAAAGATATAAAGAAAGAGAAATTTGTTCTCTCTCGTTCTGAGCAGAATATTAGTTTTTACATCACTTTTATTTGAGTGTATTTCATATTAATATATTCAAACTCCAAACTTTTTTCAGATGAACGCAGACTGATTCAACAGCGGTGTGTTGCTCAACGGCCACCAACTTTGCATTTGTGACCAACTCACGTTGAGTCCCATCTGTTCCATAGGTCCCCGACTGTGACTTCTCAAGAAATCTCCCCAAAACCTGCGATGTACATCCAGGGACAAGGGAATGTCAACAGACACATGTCAGCTGAACAAAACTACACGGAAAAGTGGGCAGTCTCGACGACAGACCATGTGGGACGACCTTGAACATCCGCAAGACTCCCCTCTGCATGGTGTCCACGCAGGGAGACGCTTGGTATGTCTGTCGGTGGATGGTCACTGCGCTCGAGGTCAAATCAACCCCCCACACAAACATTACACATTAGGATGTTAGGACTCTGCGTACTTTCTTTCAGTAAGTACTGTCCGTCACTCGACTGCAGAAAGGTCCTCTCCGAAACTGTCCTGCCCACATGTTTCACTACGATGGTCTGACTGGAGTGATCGATCATCTGACAGTGTCTGAAACCCTCTTTCTGACAACAGATGATCCAAGAATCACGGCCACCTATTTTCAAGTATACAGAGACATTTAAGTGGCTCGGATGGATTAACGCCAGACGTGGATCTAGCTGTCGCTGTCCAACTTCGCTTACATTGCGGCAGCTTCAATAAAACAGAGGTTTCCTTTCTCCTGTCCGCTCACTCTCTCACACATTGTCAGAAAGACAAAGGTTGGTATTAATGTCGTAGCATCTGTTCCTGCTTTATCTACCAGCACTATTCAACTGAACATTCTGTCATTAATCAACAGCCCAACTGAGTGAATGAGACGAACAAATCATGTCCGGTTTGCATTTTGCTAAAGTTATGTTCTGGGGTTGTAAATGTAAATTGATTTGTGTGGTGCATTCATGCCCCAAATGAGACTTTGATTTCAGCAGCACTTCCTTCATGAGCTACTGTGTCTTGTTAGAAAATTAAAGCTTAAAAACAGGAAGGAAAAAAAGAAAAAGCAACGCTAAAGGCACATTGGCAAAACTGCTGTCCGCTGAGTCAACTCTTTGTACTGCTCTAAATAATTTTCCTTTCAAATTGTTACCATATTTCACAGTGAAGTCTTGTCTTTCGCTATGCCCCCCACCCAAAGAAATAAATAAAGATGCTCAGATTGATCATCATGTGATTCTTGACATTGGCTTAAAGAGCTGCATTATTTCATCGGAAACAAAAAGAGGGCACCCTGCCAGCACGTCCCAGCGGGTCGACTCGAGACATCAGGCCTCACGTCGAGTTCACTGCGGGGAAGATTGACAAATGAGTGGCAGTCATCAGAAGGTGGTGATGATGAAAAAGACTCTAGGCCCAAAGTGTTTAGGAGTGATGTGACAGAAATCTGAACTGAATTCCTTCAGGGAGAAAGGATGAAGTGGAAAATTTATCACGAATCATCTGCAAGCAGCGCAGAGCCCCGCAAGACCCGGCCATGACGCGCTGCTCTTCAAAGAAGTATTTCGATCACGTCATTGTGTAATTTTGCCTCCTCTTCTTTTTGTAATCAAAGTATTTTGATAAAGTTCACATTATGTAAACTACATTTAAGTCTCATCTTTTTTTTCATCAATGACATTGCATGTTGAGATAGTTACAGTTATTGTTCAATGACGAAATGAAAGACAAAAGGGTGCATACCTGGTCATAGCTCCTAAATCCTGTGAGTGTGTGTGTGTGTGTGTGTGTGTGTGTGCGTGTGTGTTAATAATGTGGGGTTGTGTTTTTGTCTCCCTAATATATTTTCTCTTGTCCCTTTTCTCACTCATTTGTTCATTTACAAAGTGTCAGGATGTTGTTGTTGCCGGTCAGACAGAGCAGTGAGCCCAGCACGCACTCTTCCTGTCTGCCCACACTGTCAATAAGCCTTTCCCCAAATTCCCCAAGGCGCTGGATTGTTGTGAATATTTTATATTTCCTTTCCAAGCACTTCCATTTCCTCATTTGCTGGTTGTAGGATTGTGTCATGGCTAGAGCTCAAGCAAATTAGTTGATAAAAGAATAATGAGCTACGTTTGCGACAAGCAATCGATAAATACATTTTTCGTATTTCACATAAGTAATAAAAAAAATTCCCAAGTTGCAGCTTTTAAACGGCGAGGAATCGCTGGTTTGGTTTGTCTTATTTTACAGTAAGAGGAATATTTTTAGTTTCTGATTGTTGGTTGAACGAAACAAGCACTTTGATATCATTACCTTGGACTTCAGGAATTTTAAAAAAAGTTTACTGCCATTTTTTACGAAATCTTGAATTAATTAATTCAGAAATTGACTGAAGGATCTGTGTCATTAAAATGGCTTGGTGGAGACTACAGTCTCTTCTTCATGCTCATACAAATCATTACTCTATATATATATATATATTTTAATATCAATATATATTTCTACACCGATCAGCCAAAACATTAAAGCCAGTCGCCGGTTTAAATGTTTTTATCTTTAATATAATGAACCTTCTTTGAGGTAATGTAATGAAATATATTTCCTAATGTGGTTTTTAATATTGTATGAAAGGTAATGAATAATTCCCTGTCCTACACAAGTCTTCATGGTTCTTTGAATCTAACCTTTAGCCAAGTTTTTTAATGGGATTTTAGTGCTTGGTAATGGATGCAAATATATTAAATAAGCTTTTGTTGGCAAATAAAAAAAAAAAAAGGAGACGAGAACCATTATCCTTGTGTCCTTGTGTCTCCTGACACAAACTGTGTATTGCTGAGAGATTACTCATCTTGTGCTGCTGTATCCTATTTACTTAGCGTCTCAAGAGAATCACATTTGCAACAACTGTTTCATTTACAGCTGCTGTTTAATTTACAACGTCGTTAACAAGCTTCTCAGAGACCAACAGTGTTCATGCTGATGAGCAGTCAGGGATAACAGTTCTCACTTTCAACATATTAATAGGGCCGTGTAAAAATAGCAGACTCTTAAGATAAACACAGGTAAGAAATAAAAGATAATGTAGACGTGATGCCGCAAAATCACCTGTCGTCACTCCTTCAGTGACTGAATAAAGTATCGGAAATCACAAAGCCTTTGGATGAATCACACTGTCTTTTTAAAGCACCTCGGTTGACAATATTAATAAATAAAAGTAAATGAGCTCAACAACAGGCAAAAAGAGAGATTTTTTGGCAATACTATTTTCAGTGAGTCTGAAAATCATGTTATGTTCTGTCTGCTGCTATTGGACCGCTTTTGACTTGGTGGAGACCAAATTGGAGAGAAAAACGGACTAATAAAAGAGACCAACGGATACGTTCATCAGGTGGACACAAGCACAACTTTTTACGTGAACGATAATGTTGCTCCATATCTGGCGGAATAAGCAACTGCTTGCGAACAGGGTTGTCAGCCAGCGTGGCTCATTCGTGTGTTAGAGAAGACTGAGCTCTGTGGCGCAGAGGTATATGAGGTATCACACGGTCACCCTGTGTGTCCATGTGAGCTGCAGAGGGCACGATCCCACTCCCTGCCTTCAGAGGGAGGATAATTGAATAAAGGCAAGATCTATAACGCAATATGTTTCAGTTTGCTCAGAGATATTTCTATGAGGTTTGGACGTCGGTGAATCCCTTGACTGTCTGTGGGTGGTCGTTGAGTGTCTTTACAGAAATATCCTGCTTAGAGTGAGACCTTTTACACCAGCAGCCTATCGTATCATTTCAAACAAAGCTTACAATAATTCCAGTGGCTACAACAACAGGCAGGATGATCATTGCTGAAAAACTCTGGCCTCAGTCTCCACTTGATTTACCTCTTTGAATGTAGTTCCTCCTTGTGCCTCCCACTTTATTGCCTGGACTGAAACACTGCTCCGGGCATGGGTTTTAAAGTGATTGGCTCTACTTTTGCTACAGTTATTTGTTTTGCACGAACAATCAACCTCCTGCTGTCGCACTTCCAACTTCAAACACATATGGGAAGAACAGAAGGGCATTCACTGTTGAGAAAATGTAATTTACTACTAAATTCATTAACTGTACACTCCCTGGGGAGAACAAAGAGCGGTGTTGTTGCTATTCCAGCTCAGCAAGGATGTTTTTCTTCTGGTGAGACTGTATTAGTAATATTGGGAAACCCATTACATCTTGAGGAAAACTGAATTATAGATGCAGGGTGGTCGATATATTGTGTAAAACAAACTGTCATTACTGAGGAGAAAACACCAAAGTCAATAGGCCATTTCAAAAACGCACAAAACCACAGACCATAAATCAGCTGTCCTGTGATCTGACTACTTAATTTTGCTTCGATCAATGTATATGTTTCTGGAGTATAAACACTTCATCGGTGTCGTGTCCTCCCAGACTGATGTTGTTTTTCAAAGAAAATTTAGCAAAAACCTCAGTAATGTATTGAATTGTGGTTTCCTCATTCTGTGCATTGCCGACTGTGGTTGCCAGGTCTTTTGGTCACGAGCAACAAGTTAAATTCACTTAAGACCATCTCAAATTTTCTGTCCCTTTGTGTTGTCAGCAGGATTCAGAAAACTACCGTATGGATTGTCACGAAACTCGGTGGAGGGATGGGACACGGGCCAGGAAGGAATCCATTAACTTTTGCGGATGTGGAAAAAGGGGCGGATACAAGATTTTGTTGTTTTCACTTTCTGTAACTGTCTGAGCCCGAACCTGTCGTATGCGACAGAAAACTCGTCATGTTCTAAAACTCCTCATAACATTTGGTCAGCTTATGCAACTCACGGTTTGTTCTGACGAGATGATAACACTTGCGTCGGTCCAGACAGGGCTTCCGTGGGATCGTGGACCCTTCAGAAGTTTTGTGGTGCGGCCTGAAACTTCAATGTCTTTCCGGAGACTTCGTACAACATGTCCATGATGATAAATCCAACATTGAATGACTTTGATGATCATTTTTATCCCATTTTTCTAGACGTAAAATGATACTGTTGTTGTTAGTGGACCTCTAGCCGTCCAGTTTGAATCCCCATGACCAATCAGAGGCTTTGTTACAGACTTGTACCAATCAGACGCTGTGTTGTCGACTGGTCGAAAAAAACAAAGATTTTAAACTGAAAACAGGACCTCTCACTGGCACAAGTGACTTTTGGGGTTGAAAAATCAAAGGACTTATTTGTAGAAAAATGCACAGAACTTTTGATTTCCATTAGTAAGAATGTTTTGAATTGTTTTCCCTTATAGCCAAGGCTTCAAAGAACAGCTTTCAAGAGGGAAAAATCATTGTTGTTTGGTGTGTCATTACAATGAATGTCTGTGAGATTCAATTTCTGTTTTGCTTTTTCTTTTGTCTTTATGGTCATATAACTATTTATACATTCGTGTGATATCACTGAACAATACATATTCTGATAGCCTAGGTTGTCCTGGAAAAAAAAGATGGTATAACTTGACTGTACATTACAGGGTTGAGGTTTGACAAGCACTATTACATAGGGTGACGCGCGGACCAAAAATAGGAAAAAATGGCTTAAGGTTCAGAGGGTTAACATTGCAAGATAGACATGACGCTTTCACCAACTTCCCAGGTAATAATGCATGGATCTTGATGAAAAACACCAGGGATATTAAGGGGACTAATATCTATGAGTGGTGGTATGCACTCTACTGAGTGCATTTTAGTTACAGACATAATGTGGTTAGCATGCTGTATTAAAAACAGAAGAGAGTGCCATGGATGAACAGTCATCTTTGAAGGCACAGTGAGACATACATGTATCACTTTTGGATTTTGTTTTATGTTTTTTATATACATTTTTGCTTCATTTCATTTATCGTTAAAGACAGACACTGATACTGAAGCACTGGGAGCAGGGTATAGCCATCAGCGAAGATACTGGGCACGTGGGTTGCCATTATAAAGATACATGGGGATGGATTTGGTCTGTTAGTGCTCAGGGAGGATGCAAGGCTCATCATATCGCTCCCAATGCCATTCACTAGGCACATCACTGTACCCAGCAGCATGGAAAACCATCAAATTCTTCTGATTTTGGGAAGCCAATTTAAACAGCAGATTGAAAAGGGAGGACGTGTTGAGTATTTTTGTTGTAGGAACAAATTGTGCCCAAATAAAAAGTTAAAGCAATGCAGTACTGAATGATATTTGTCTTACAATTTGTACAGTGTTGCCCTGGAGAATATGGCTGTATTCAAAATTCAGTCATGATCAGAATAGTATTTGGGTTTCTATGACTGCATCTGTGTATAATAGCCAACAGGGGCCTCTTACCACAATGTTTAATGATGTTTCCATTATGTTTGTTGCTGAATTTGAATAAGGTTTCCCCCCATGTGTGAACAGCACTGTCTTTATCAGGCTCAAGGCCCTTGAGCATGTTGCACTCATTTGTTTTTATATTCACTCAAGAACTGCTCCATCCTGAAAATGCAAATATAGTTCGGCAATGGTTTTTGACCACAAACAGAGTTAAATCTATTGCCTCCGTCAAAGAGAAGTGACTGATTATTGAAGTGTTGGTCAATAGCATGCAGTAGGAGCCACACAAAACAGTCACACACACTTGAATAGTTCTCACATGCACATGAACATGGATTTTCCATTTCATAATAATACATTGCAATAACTTGTACATTTGCTGTGCTGTCAGTTTTTTGTCCGTCCACCGCTTAGGTATACACTGGAACAACTCTACAAATATTGCATGAATTGAAATTCTAAATAGACATTCATGGTGCCCAGAGAATGAATGAACTGTGATCTCCTTGCATTGGCATACACCAGTAGCACCACCAGCCCTTCGCAAATTCTCTTATCTTGTGAACTATTTCAACAAGGTACAACAAAATTGATCTAATTAAGTACAAACATACATGTCTCCTAGAGGATTGATACTAATAGTTTAGGTACACAACACAAGATACATAAATGTTTAAAACGTCCATTTTGTGCCAGATTACATGACACAAAATAATGACGACGGTTGAGGTAGAGTTTTTTTTTTTTTATATATATATATTCAAATCTACTTAATTTACTCTTTTGTCAATTCTACTTTGTCACGAGGAGTTATCAACATCCTCAAGAAACAGTGTCTCCACAGCAACAAGTCAGGGCCTTTCCGATTGAATGTCCAATTGCTGTGTTTCCTGAAAGCAGCAGAGTGACTGTGTTTACTTTACACTAATTCTATTCGAGACGGCGCTGACAAATGACACTGAGAGAGTGAACGAAATCCCCTCTGAGCCATGTCATGTCTTCATACCAGGTCTGTTCGGTGTCACTGTTATCCTGATGTTATATGACAGAAGGTCATAAAAGCTTTATAGGCTGTAGCTAATGAAAAAGAAAAACAGCTTGCAACAACCGACCTTGCAAGGTGCCCTCTCATGACTACACACACACACACACACACACACACACAGATGATGAGGTGTATCCCTGGTTACAGTTTAATGTTTCCCTTCCTGAACAACATGAAAATATAAAAAAATATATTATGACTATTTTAGTGGCCTTCCTTTTGAGATAAACTATGATAACTTTGGTGCTCATTTATAGAGGCACATTAATAGAGAACAGGCACAAAAAGGTGCAAAGGCTGTGTGATCATGTCGACTCTCCATCGGGCCACACAGTCCGGGTAAGTGTCATGCCATTTGCTCGCAACCTGGCAAAAACAATATAGTGTTTCTGCAGCAAACTGGATTTTTGTTGTGTTTCTAATTATTTGACATTTTCTCTTCTGGAAAACAGTTTTAACTATTGTTATGTCTGAGACCAAACAAATTCTTTTGCAGTGAATGAGCAGTGTTATTGTGTAAACATGGCTCTGTATCAGACTAAAACTCCACAGGAGCGTACAGTACGATTGAGTCAGATGTAATGAGCCACTGTATAATCAATATCAGCCTGAGGCAAAAAGAAGTAAGTGTTCTTATTTTTACCATGGTGAGTGTAAACCGAATAAATCCATCATTCAGCATCAGTGAAGCTATTTAGATGGTGATTAAGTGAGAGGGCTTGATCATAGATCAGTGTTTTTGCAGGACTGGAATCACTGAGATTGATTTGTTGCTTCATTATCTGGTGTTTGGACAGCGGAGCGCAACAGTGACAGACTGGGGGGGAAAAACTGATCGGGGCCTCCAGACGACTGACCACAATTCCCGGGGGTTAATAAAAAACTATAAATCAGGTGAAAGATTGACGGAAAAACAGTGTGGCGATGAAGTAGAGAATAAAATAAGGTGGTCTATACGTACATCAGAGCGTGACAGTGTGGAGGTCATTTGAATTTGCTGAAATGATCTACAGCGCCTGTGGAATCGCTTTTGTGCACGTGTTCGGTCCCACTGGAAAAAACATCTCCATTCTTTTATGATCGGTAAACCAACCTTTACATATCTTTCCCTTTCACCATCATTGTCATTCACAGCAGCTCCAACAACAGCCATGCATACCTCAACATCATTTACCAACCGGACTCGGGCCGTAATGGATTTGTTGCCGTAGGTCTTACAACCAAAACCTTTTTCCACAGCAATCTTAGTGATTGTGTTCAAGGACGTGGACGCCGCTGGATCCTCTCTGCAGACAGCAGGCGACCTTTTGACTCATTGTGCTTGTTTGCTGTACCTGAGGGTTCTGTGTCCTCACACAAAGCAGAGCGGCAAAGTCATGCCTTATTCCCTCAGCACACCGTCTGCAAGCGAAGACCTTGTCCATACAGTCAAAGCATACATTAAAAGCTAGGCAGAGTGGAGGCATCCATCATCAGCCCGATTAATTTGGTTAAAGACATGCCTCCGCTCCTCCGAGAGAGGCCCTGGAGGAGCAATTATGTAATTTAGAGTCAATAGGCATTTATCTCTCTTAGCATAATGGTCTATGGACGGACAACCTTTCAAGGAACAATAGAAGTGGTGCCACACCAACATAACTTCAAGACCAAAATCCAAACACTGAAAAGGTAAGAAATGTGAGTCAACTTGTGCAATATACTTCAATTTAACCAAATGCCCTCTTGGTGAAGAGACAAATGTAAAAACTGACTAAACTATAAATCACTTAATCAGCGCGACCTCGCCATCCGGAAGTTTTGCCTCTGCATTTCAAGAAATTAAGTTTCTTAAACTTTGGCAGTCTTGGGGAAATTATTTTGTAATACTTGTCCTGGACATTTCTTATTTCTCATCACTGAGAGATACATCTGCTTCACCAAAGACTAAAAATTTATAGTCATTATTTTCATTGTTTATATCCATATTATTCTTATATCCAGTGGATCAATGGGGGACATCAACACACTGTACATCGTGATGCAGACGTGTAATTCTTTTTGCTTTCCTCATAAAAAAATGTACACCCTCGGCCTATTGAGCTTAACGTTGATGAATAATGGGACGATAAAGCCTTTGATGGGCCCACTAGAATCTATCAGATGCAGAGAAGTGCCCTGACTCAGCAATAAAACGGCGGGCAGAACTCAGAGCCCCGTGATTTGCACAGCTCATGAGTAATTGAATTAAAGCCTCAAAATCCAAACAGTCTACATAGCAGTCGAAAGGTCTTTTGGCCTTTATTTATGGAGGGTATATTGCGCAAGCACTCCGGAGTCTTTTTGAAGCATCGTTAAATCTCCATTGCTGGGTAAGTTCACACTCCCACCTGGACACTGAGACACTGTTTAGTACTGTTTGCTACTGAGCAGATGAAACATTATGCCACACGGTAGTCAGAGCTGTAGCTTTAATCATGAAAATAATTTTCTTTTCCAGCATAAGAAGGCTCCTAAAGAGGCTGCTGCACATGAATACAGACACATCCTTTATAAACTATTACCATTTTAAACATGTATTTCAATTTTCACTCTAAATCTTATTTAAAGTCCTTTTATAATATCACTATTAGTGTCCATTTGAACTCGGCTTGTCTTGCTAAAAAGGGCACCATAATCCAAGTTGTAGAAGGCCTTCAAAATCTAATATTAAGAAGGATAAATAAATGAGCAAATGTAATGCGTGCGAACAAAAATCTGTCCCCTACTTAACAATCTTGGGACTTCATGAATTAGTGTTATGAGTTTTAGACCACTGGGCACCCACACATCACCACAAAGCCCATAAACAATATGTTCATATCTCTTTAATAGAAAAGTCATTTTACACCATCACAAAAGCCAAAAACAACAAAGTGAATCAAAAGTTCATCGAATGTTGAAGTGGCAAAGTCATGTAGAGGATAAATGAACCAAAGGGACACTTTGAAAGGTTGGTAGATATTTCTATTCTCATCACATCAGTATATTATGTAATCCTATCTTTAATGGACATATCCGAATATCTGAGCATAATTTATAGCATTCCTGGCCTAAACCAAGACAGGAACTGTGTGAAATAGCATAGAGATAGCCCTCATCTGAGAATGGTGTCGCAGAGTCTGGAGAGACCTCAGACAGAGTGACAGAGTTCTTGTTTAACATTCAAACGTAGAGGCGTAATGTGAACAAAAGATAAGACGATGGACATCCAGTACTTATTTACATTCATCAGTGAAGCCTCGGCTGTGTGTGTGTGTGTGTGTGTGTGGGGGGGGGGGGGCTGTGGGGATTGTACTGTTCTGTATGCACATGATGGTGACACCATCATGTGCTCATTGCGAAACATTTATTATATTTATATGCTGACTTTTCAAATCAAGATTTGGCTTTTGACGTAGTGTTACAGTACTGGAGCTGGACAAGCAAACTCTGCTTGGTGGCAGCTCCAGATCAGCAGCAAAAGATCATCCCGGGCCTCGTCAGAGAACCGCTTGCAACACTTGGCCAGTTTGAGATTTTCTTGATACAACACACACAAGAAACTAAAGAGATATCACTCAGTGCTTTCTGTTCATTGTTGTGAAAACCTCATATTGCTCATGTACTGTAATCAATATGTCTGTTCTGCTGGATGAAGTTTCCAACGTGAACTAAAAATGGAATGAAAAGAATGCAAGAATAATTAAATGAAAAAGGAAGCGAATTCAATCAATTACAGATAAGTATCCATTCTAATTGCTCTTTCAAAGATTGTCAAAGTAATTATACAGAACCAGATAAATGGATATATTTCAAACAATTGACTGTTTATATGAACTACAAACAAGTTTTTGGAAAACCCCACTTTACTGAAACACGCATACTGTATCTAACTGACTTTTTTGGAAGATAAGTGGAGGGAGGGATGTTTTGTGGTATGGTCATGCTGGATTGGCAGAATTGCATTAGATACAGTAGATCATAGCATTTTTTAGGATCCATGAGTTTCATTGGGTTGACCCTGAATTGGGTTCATTTACAACAATCACATCATACTTAAATGGTTGATGTTAATGGGACCCTTCCAGAGTCAGTAATCATGGGATTAGGGGTGCCACAGGGTAGTACACTGGGCCCTTTATTTTTCTATCATAAAGGCCTATAAATAACTTAACAGTAGCCACCACCTGTAAAGATTAAAGACAGTGGCTGAGAACTGTCCTAGTGAGGACATAAGCTGTAGATCAAAGTCATTTTGATCACTCTGCTATCTTCGATCACCGGACCATCCCAACACCCTTAAGACCAACTACAAAAGGCTCCTACATGCATAAAAAACGGTGTTTTTCTCATTTCAGAGACAATCAAAGCATCTTTAATAGCGGTTGCTTGACAATTTATTTTTTTTTGTTTTTATTTCCAATTCAATAGCCCTAATGGGCAAAAATAAGTTTCTCTGCACTAATGGACTGTGGAATAATCTGTCCACAAATTTAAAATTGCGCGTTTCACAGAGCACGTTTGAAATGGCCTTAAAGAAACGGTTGTAGTATATTCAATTGATATTTTGTTGGCTTTTGTGATTAAGAAAACACCAATCCAGCCACCTGCATTTTTGTTTTTTTTTATCCTCTTTGATTTTTACTGCCTGTAATAACTGCAATGCAGTGTTATTTGTGTATTGAATTCTCAAATATCATTCATTCATTTCTGTGTGTGTGTGTGTGTGTGTGTGTGTGTGTGTAGACAGGGCTATTTATTAAACTTTTGGCGGGTAGCCTCAGATGCCCTGGCCTAATGGCCCTAATGATGAGTGATGGTAGATGAAAGAGTCACTACCTCAAGTACAAACTCAGGCTGGTGAAGAAGAGGGCTCTTTAGCTATAGTACTGCTCAGTGGTTCTAACACGTTTTTGTAGGTACACCCCTTAATGAAAACAAGTATTTTCCAATGCACCCTACATATAAGTAATCACAAACAAGACTAATTCCTAGGAACACCAGTGTGCGATGGAAGAGATACCGTAGACCAACAATGTTAATGGAATAAAGAGAGAGATTTGAATGTGCAACAAGAGCACAGCAGAGGAAGGGACGAGGTTAGATGAGGTTATGGAAGATAGATGTTACTGGATTACAGTGCAGTAAGAAATAAATAGAAATATAATTTAGATGGATGCACAGCTGCTGCTACTGCGTAGAATATTGGCCTGTAGCTGGCATCCAACAGTAGGCCAGAAATCCAACACAGTGAAATAATCTTCTCTGTTGCAACAGTGTATACTGAGCATTGATAGCAATACGTCTATAGATTAAATACATCAATAAATAAGTTGTTTATGTATGTTTTTGATCTTATCATCATATTTTTTTTTAAAAACACTATAAAAGTGGTTATATTTTGGTTGGATTACGCTGATTGCATCCTTTTTATGACCATGACACAAGAGAGGAGAAGAGAACAGAAGGAGAGAGCTGAGGAGATGAGGAGTGAGACAGACATAAAGTGTGGAGGGGTGAAGTAGAACACACAGTTTGTCATTGTTCAAATTTGTCACAGTTCAATAAGTGCCCTCATAAATTAAACAAAGCATTGCAACAAACAATATAGCATTTGACGGCTTCATCGAAGCCAAGGCTGTTCTTTATTCTTTTACTCCTGCTACTGAAAATAGATATAACAACACAGTTGAATGAGAACTGAACTCAAAATGTGTGCATTTTGTTTATTTAGATTTCAAGGCTTACACACCCAACCAGAGCCCTTTTGTTGGAGCACAGTGTCTCAGGTCTTACATTCATTTAACCCTGGAATAAAACAATCTAAATATTTCCAAGCTGGGCAAAGCCCCCAATGTTGTCAAGACCCTAAGAAGACCAATGAAGCATTGTGAGCAAACCACACTTATAAGTCCTTCAAATCAAAGCTTGTGTTGTGTCTATTCTCAAAGGGGCTCCTATGTGACTTGGACATTCATATGCAACAACATTTGTAGCAGAAAGCTAATTATTAATGAAGCCAAACATTAATTACCATCGCCTTTGGAAATTAGTTTTTCTTTTTTTTTATCGGATTGCAGATATTTTCATTTCATAACTGTATAAGCAGCTCCAGTTGTAATGAACTTTTATATTTCATGAGAGTAGACTGTCCAGCAGAATCACAGAAAATGTTAGCTGTAAACATAATGCATGCTTTTACTGGGTCAATTTATGTTTTCTTTTTAGACAGAATTAATCATAATTCTTCCATTCTCCTTTCCACCGTGTGGTTTGGGCGGTCTGTAACTCCCTGGAAAATAAATAAGGCCAATTACCCCTAAGAGGATATTCCTTTTTCCTCTACTGAAGAGCAGGAAGCACAACCTCTCGCTCTCACAGTCTCCTGGACAGGGAACTGAAATAATTATGCCACAGATTCAAGTAAACTGAGTCAATTGTAAACACAACACGCGAATAAATGTAGTCATTGTTTTTAAATGCATGATTTAAACCCCTGATGTCACAGCTTAAGTGTACATGAAATGTTGCACAACATAACCACATGTCTGGAATAAATATCTGGAAGGAATACTCAGGACCACAACCTCAAGTAGTGGACCATTCATTAAAGTAATCACTGCTCATGTCAGTCTGGTGGCACTTAAGATGTCAATGAAAGTGATTACTGACTGAGGAATACATAAGCGCTTCCACATGTTAACAAGTAAGGTACTATACGTAAATGTCGCTGCACATTCATAGCTCCCAGTGAACTCCAGAATAATCAGGAATAATGGACAATCATTTGTTTCTGTGCAATGCATTTCTTTTTGTTTCCGTCTATGTTGGGTTTTTTTTACTCACCTTCCAAGGTTAAACCCTTGAGTGGGCTACTAAGGCAGATCGGCATCACAATCATTACAACATGGACTCCACACTGTGCTGGCAGATAAACAGACACACGGAGACAGAAAATCATCTTCCACGAGGCTGTTGCAGATAACAACTTCCTACGGGGTCGTCATCACCGAGCACGTGTGTGTATTCTCACATTTGAAAGGCAAAGACCAGGCGAGGCCAGTGTACATTGTCTAATGTGGTTGGCTGCTTTGCTGAGAAGGAAGAGTTGTTGCTTGGTAATGAAGAAATAAAATTGTCCCATAGCCCGATGGTTTCCATGACAGCAAATGTGTCCCTACTCGAGGTATCCTTGACCAACCTTTATGAATACACTTATAGTATATACACCAATGAGGTGGTGCAATGCAAGACACAGTAGCAACAACAAAAATAGATCATATTCATGCCCCCGTAAAAAGGAATAGATACCAGTGCTCTTTGTCAATTACATTATGTCTGCTGGGAGCAAACCACCTCATTAAAAAGTGCCATGATTTCATCTGAGACCTCTGAGAAATTGCACTGTAGACACGAAAGGAAATTAACCTTCAGCATCAGAAATGGAAATGTAAAATTATGGAACACCTAAGGACACATACAAAATGTCCAATGCAATCACCCTAAAAATTAAAAGCATGAGATGACTTAACATGGCTGGTTTCGATATACTGTAGCTGCAGCTACAACCCTGTATCCTGGCAGAAATATTTCAGTGTGACCACAATACATTGTTGTGAGGAAACCACAACCTGCAGTTGCAGTAGCTTCAAAACATCCCCAAAAAGCTTTTGAATCCTTTCCATTTTGTGTTGTTTTTGTTTTGGACAGTCTGGACATGGCCTTCAGTATTCCATTATTCATTTTGTTTTAGACAGCATTTCATCCAAAGTGCAGCCCTCTCTCTACTTATATTAATTTGACTGGTCATAAGACTGGACCAATTATCTTCTTTTTTCTTCTTTCTTCTCCAAAACGGTTTGGCTGCTGAAATCCGGCCCCCTTGTCACTACACATTACACATCCTGAAATGCTTCTAATACACAGCGGCGACAAACTAAGAGCTTCACATTTCCAGGCTGGTTGCCAAGTAACACTGTGTACAGTGTATTATAAAAGTTTACAACAAGCGACTCCCAACAGGTACCATCATCAGCATTTTGCTCAGAAACAACTGACTTTGTATCACAACAACATTCCAATAAATATCCTTACCATCATCAGTTGGCTCCAATTGAGGGTTTGCACTTTTCCTCTGAATGACCAGTGATTCTTTTTAAACAAAAGCAATTAGATTGCATGTAAGATATGACAAAAAGGTATTTACAACTTAATCCATGCAATCTACACTTTCACTTTCTTTTCTTTTAATTTACAAACTTCACAAAAACCCATTGTCCTTAAATTGGCCTATGGCTTTAAGCAGTGACTCGGATCACAGAGTATGAGATGCACCACTTCCATATGAATCAGTTCAGAGTCACACATTCAATGGCTGACCCTGCGAGATGTTATCAAAAACAGAAAACTAGCAATGAGAGACTTCCTGGCAGCCACTCTGTAGCCAAATGCAAGAAGTGACACGGTCATGCGTCCACATGCTGGTTAGGTGACTTTGAATGGAATTTGTTTCAAGCAAAACCAAAGCACCCAGAGCCGAGCAGCCTGGTTCTCATTAACACTGCAACAAAGACTACTCGTGTCCTCTAATGCGCAGAAGAGAATCCAATTCCTATTTTTCTTTTCCCCCAACACATCCAGGACAATACTGCGTCCATTTTCACGTCCATCCAATCTGTTCTGGCCTCAACATCTCAAAGGTCACCTCAGCCACTTTGTGTTTTGTGGAGGTTATTGCTGTCTTGGCTCTGCTTGTTCAGAGCATCCAGTGCATTCTGATTCCCCTTGTGATCGTCCAAGGAGCAGTTGGACACGGCGTTGGCCATGATGCAGAACTTGCGGAGGAGGATCTCCCGGAGGAGCAGATAGACCCACGGGTCAAGGATCTGGTTGAGCGAGGCCAGGCGGATCGCCGTCAGGAAGAAATTGCAGTCTAAGTGGAGATCCCGGCTGGAGGAGTTACCGGACATCCCTGCGGTTGAATTGCACTCATGGGAGGATACCTGGGTGGAGATCATCCTCAGCATCAGCACCTGAAGGGAGATGCAGGCACAGGTTTTGTATCAACAGAGACATACGTCTGTATTATGAATCTGAGATATGGTATCTTGAATATTACAATCAGTTCTCACTCAAATAAGAGAAGAAAAACAATTCTTCACACTGCGAGTACTCACACTCTGCCATCGCTGTTACCACAGTGCTGTGGCTTCTATTAATATCGTTCCTCGGGTCTGTTAAATATGTGCCTGACAATGAATGACCTCACAGCACACTGAGCAGACCCCCCAAACAGGACTTGGCTAAGTGGATTGCTCCTTAATGGCAAATGACAGCAGCATTTCAAAAGGAATTGCACGTGACAGCTATTCCGAGAACTATGGCTCAGAGTGATTGGAGCAGGGAGAAGAGAAATGAAAGTTAAATAATAATAATAATAATAATAATAATAATTGAAATGACTTCAATATTGGCCTGTGTACATGTAAGAAACGTGTTGGCTGCAGTATATTGCCCGTGACATACCAGCAAGGGAGACCAGCAAACGAGCAAGACGCACATAATGCCCAACAGTTGGATGACGGTCTCCGTGGTCAGTCGCTCCCACTGTTTCGAAGACTGAGACGCGGCGGACTTTGTCTTACACCGGATTATCAAGCCGCGGATCGTCACCACGTTGCAGGAGAGTGTCACGAGCAGAGAGAAAATCCCAAGTACGGCGAAAGTGATGGAGAAAAACATGTTGCCCGGCACTTCTCTGTCCCCCGTGCTGATGAAGCACCAGGTGCCCGGCCACTGGCGCGTGTACTTGCCGACCCCCGCGACGGGCAGCAGCGCGAAGAGCAGCACCAGGAACCATATGGCGGCCAGCGTCTGCTTCGTCACACTCGTCTTCATGTGGCTGGAGTACCAGTGCGGGATGGTTATCGCCGTGGCCCTTTCAATCGCCATGGCACTGGCCAAGAAGAGCGCGCACAGGCCAAACGTCGTCATGCACACGCCGAAAAAGGCGCACAGTTTGCCCGACGAGTCGATGCGCTCCCAGTTCAGGTCGGCTCTGTACACCGATATCACGATGGGACTCGTCAGGAGCTGTCCAAACAGGTCCGTCAACGCCAGTGACCCGATGCAAAGCAAGAACGACCTTTTCCTTTTATTCTCCTTCTTCATGTAAGAGATATACACCAAAATGAGCGCCAGAGAGTTGCCCACCATGCCGGTGATCATCATGGTTATCGGGAATCCGACTGATACAGATCCACAGCTGGAGTTCTTGGTGACATTGTCTTCGCGCAATGTCTTGGAGACGTTGGAGCTCAGCATCTCTGCCACCGTTGTTTGCGAGCCCTCTACAGAACCACAACTGCCCGCTGTCATCCTTTGGGGAAGGATGGACCTGTATACATTGAGCAGCCCATGTGCGCTTCCAGCATCCTCTTGCGCTCCGACACCACTTGAGCTGAACGCAGTCCTAAAAGGCGCATCTGGTCCTTTACGCACCGTGGAGAGGCGGGACCATGCGCGGAGAGGCGCACAGAGATGAGGCTGCGTGTGGTTTAAATAGAGTCAATAAACCACAAACTCTATTCACAAATTGAGGCTAGAGCACTTGTGGAACAATATGAAACTCGCACCTGCTGCTGCCCACAGTCAACATGCCAGAGAGATTATCACCAGATTTTGTTGAAGGGAGCCCACAGGCGGACTGCTCCGATGAGATAGGCGAACAGACAAACCTACTCTTCTCCTCTTACTGGGGAAAGCACAGAAACTGAGCTAAGATGTTGAAGTGGGATTAAATCATCAAACCAACGCCTGTTGATGGGCGTTAGGGGGAAAATTCACATTAAAGGAGATGATATAGATTCTCATACAAACAAACATTTAAACAGTTAAAATGATGTTTGATAACCTCAAAAACATCATTGTGGCACATGCGTAACACATCTAATAGAAATATCCATATAATGGCCGGCATTGGAAATCCAATCAATGGAAATCAAAAGAAAACGAATAGCCATTATTGTTATTAATGTTGTATAACTTAACACTGAATGTTGTGGAAAGCTGGGTTTTTTTTAACTTAATGCCTGTTTCAACCTCAGCAACAGATTCCTGATTCAAATTGATCAGCAATGTATCAATGCAAACTTTCTCATGTGTTTAAACTCCCAGGTATAAATCCACATATAGAAACGATTAAATCACTTCTCCTCGGTGATTTGCTCCAAGATATGATGAACCAACAATCCAGGTCAGGTTCTCCAGTGTTTACACAGTAAACAGCAAAGTCATGAGCTTCTATTGGAAAATAGTGTTGCAAGTTCTAAATATAACTGAGTTGGTCCCTGAATGAACTGACACTGCATTGCTGATTCTAGTGTGGCGTGTGGTTGTTCGGAGCTTGGAATGACTTGTTGTAGTGCGTCTTGACGCTCATGTTGCACTCGGATGACCGAGCTGAAATATGGACGCGTCCGTCTCCTGCTGCCAATTTGGCTTTTGGTCAGATACCAAACGCAACACGGGAAACCAAGTTGCCCCCATTGTGTTTTGCCAGCAGCCGAGAGAGGGCCCGGGGTTGCCCGCCTGGCATCCACACGGGCAGCGGTGAACATGGGCCACCCGCCGGCAGTGGACCGGCTCTGCAGGGCCGGTCAGCTGGATGGAACCGCCCGTTACTGACAAACCCTGTGTCGTCTCACGTCTGCTGACAAGAACAACTGCGGTCCGGCTGTTAGTTTGTTCCTCACTAGTCCCGACAACTGCCACTGACTCTCTCCGCGCGCCAAGGCGCGGACAGCGCCCCCTGGCGGAGGATGAGGAGCACACTTAACGACCAACACCGACAACGGCAAAGTTTTGTTTCCTAGTTTACACGTAGGAAACAAAGTACAACCCTGTACTTTGGACTTTCCGTTCTGCTCAACACGTGGGGTAGAAAAGTGCCACCTGTTGACCACAATGACAACACAAGGCGCGGGTCCATCTCCAGTATTCAGCCTTCACCAACTTTGACATGCCCTTGATTATTTAAGATACGACAGAATTTGCCAAACGACATTTCGTCACCAGTCTACTCGTAGGAAGAAATTATAGAAATAGTCACCGCTTTTCACACTGTCACTGTTTGAAATCCACGTTCAGAGTTGTGAAATCTATATTGTGTGTAGTTATATTTTTTATTCACAAATAAACGTCTGAAAGTGGGATTTGCACAGTGAAATACTTCATCTATAATGTATAGATAAATAAATACATGTACTTTTGTGATCCCAAACTGGGAAATCACAAGCAGTTTCCGAACAACATTCCAAACCATTCAAATAAAAAAAACATGTTTTCAGACTTTCAACTGGTCAATAAGTAACTGCCATTGGCAGTACCCGGTTTAAAGTCTACATTTATGAAACATTTAAGTTCATTGTCAGAAATTAAAATGATGTTTAAATCTCAACAGTTACCACCCCTCACTGGGGAAGCAACTACCTTAGTTTTAGCATTGACTGTAACCGAGCAACATTCAAATAACTTTATTTTATTTAGCCTAATGTCAATTGTTTAGTAAAAAAGTCTGCAAAATTATCAACTAGCCAAAATCAACTGTACATTGGTGCCGAATTTAGTAATCATTAAACCAAAATTTAACACATTAAAACAGTGTTCAACATAAGACAATTATAACCTTGGTCAAATCACACACGACGATAAACGATGTCGCCAGTATTTTTATTTACACGTGTACAGTTTAGTTGTTTCACCAGTAAAAAGACTATTGACGTTCTACCACTAATCGGGACATATGTTTGTCATTGTTAAAAGTTTCTGCATTATTATGGAGCACAAATATCTCTCTTCATTTAATTAGTTTCCGAGGGAACGAAGAGGAAAAACTGAGCTGTTTATTAGGCCTCAATCGTGTAAAGCAAAAGAAAAAACAAAAACTAATGTGTCTGTACACACACACCAATCAAATAGTTTTTTCTTTAACCAATGAATGTTGAACCTACTGCCATTGATGTAAAACAAGCAATATCAAAAAAGAAAATACTTACCTTGAAAACACAAAAGAAAATTTGCACGAATCAGGAAAATAAAACAAATGGGCCAAAATTCATTGCTTCACATCTGGTTTTCTAATTTGGTGCTTAAGTACATCATCTTTCATTTAAAAAGTGAAGACTAATTTATAGAAAAAACAAAGGAAAAATAAAAGGACTTTTTCCAAACTTAATCGCAGATGTTTCCTAGGGCAAAAAATAAAATAAAAATATGATCATTTCTTTTTACTTCATTTCCCCACAGATGAGAAGAATAAAATTTACTGCCATAAAGATGTTAAGGAGAATGGGTTTAAAATGAGATACAGCCTCTTCACACTACATCTGATTTTCGTATAGGACCAAACACTTATGCTTATTGGACACCTATAGTTACAGACACTAGTCACAGATTGGGGGTGTGTATATGGTTTTGAAAAAGGAGCATGTGATGATAGGTAACAGCTGAGAAAATTCACTCTGCCGCGGTTTTCTTAGAAGGGAAATAAGACTTTGGAGCTTCTGTGAAAATGAACAGCATACTCAATGATGTGGTTGCTTTTCTTACAACACAACATGCACTTGTACTAAGGTTCCTTTTGTCGTTTGACGGGCTGAAATAAAGTTATGCCTTTTTTGAACTGGAGCCGGAATGGGAGGATCCGGAGGACTGGCCGCGGCGCCTGCAATCACACAAACATCACGGGAAGAAGAACCAGGTGAGCAAGTTCAGCTATTGACATTTCGCAATGCACACAGGAATTACAAAAAACAAACAAAACAATGTCACAGGGCAAAATGCGAACATATCTCTGAATCTGAACAGTCCCATAAGCGAAGCGACAGATGGCTAATAAATAATCAGTGCCATTGTGGTATTCCACAGAAACCCAAACCTTTCGGACGAACGTGATCTAGAGCGCCTCCGTTTTCTCCCTCCAGATGAGGACCTGGAGCGGCTGCGCTTCTGTCCCCCCTCAGGTGAGGAGGAGGGTGAGCGGGACCTCTTCTGGGGAGAGGAGCCCTTTCCAGACCTGGAGCTGGATCTTTTGGAGGAATAAACCAAGCACTGAGGTCAGTAAGGTCCAGGCAAGAGCTGCACCAGGATGGGTATTTATCAAGCTTCTCTAAATCAGAGCAGACACTTATGGTACAGAGAAAATGTATCTTTATACATTAAATGAGTTAGACCGCCACTCCTGCGAGATGCTTGATGAAGACCCCAGGTGTCTGTTCAGACTTTTTGAGCCTTTATACATTTCAAACTCAAAGACTGCAGTATTTTCACTGGGAACTAAATGAAACCAGGATCAAACAATCTGGTGATGGAAAACCATCATAACAGTTTGAGTTTGCCCCATGACCAAAATTGCAATCAGTAGATAAAGTAAAATAAAGCGACTTGTGTGAAGTAATCTCTATGCAGTCTGTGTTCAAACGTTAACTAGTTGACAGGACTGTTCAGGAGCTTTCAGCCCCGTACATACACTCTCTAAAGGGAGAGAGTGCATGACACCTCATTCACCTGGAGTGGGACCTCGAGCGAGATCCAGACCTGGAACTGGATGAGCTTCCAGAGCGGGATCTGAAAGACAAAAAACAGAATCTTTCCAATATTTTCCCAAACCAAAACATGAATACATGCGAATTCTCAGGCAAATTATTTCACCGCACTTCAGTCTTGACAATAACTATTCTTGCATTAACTGCAGAGTCACGCCATAACTATTAAGCACAGTCAGATTATTAAAATAATACATCTAGAGGGTGATGTGAAAAATAAATAGATTAAACCTTTAGAATACAAGAACATATGGAAAACATTGTGCCCATTTTAAGATCATATCTACAGCATTAATAATGCATTCCTTCCATCATAAAACCCATCACACGATATTATCCCAAAAAAAGATAATTCCATCTGAACATCACTTGTCTTACAGCACAGAAGGGGGGAGGGGTTCAGAGGAGGGACAACAACAAGTCAACAGAACATGACATGTAATTGATGTTGATCAGTGAATCAGGAGGAAGATTGAGCTGATACTGACATTTTGCCCGGCGTTACCCTTGACCTGTACCCTTTTACCTGGACCTCGACCCTGAACTGGAGCTGGAGGAGTGCGAGGACGAGCGGGAACGGGACGACCCCGAGTGGCTGCCCTTCTTCTCGGCCGGCTTGTCTTCTTCATCGCTGGCATCCAGGTCGTACTTTGACAGGTCTCCGTCTTCATCGTCTTCATCATCCTGCAGACAGGGTGTCTTTGTTACAACATCTGAATTGGCAAGTACTGTGCATGTTTGCTCTGAATTTCCAGCACTAGCCGCCCATCTTACATCCAGTTTGTACTTGGAGAGGTCACCCTCTTCTTCATCGTCTTCCTCCTCCTCCTCATCTTCATCTTTTGCTACCACTTTCTCTTCTTTCTTCTCGGTTTCTTTTGAGGAAGATGTGCTGTTAGTCTTCCCACGAAACTTTTTCTTTTTCCTACCAAACTGAAGCATTAAGCAGAGAACATATTCCACATCAGTCAAAGTTACATCTGCAGATGTTACGTAACCGATAACTTCAACTTCAAAGCAGGATAGCAAGAGACTTATTTTAATGTATACACATTCATCAGAGTGCTGAGAGGCGTGTGAGGTGTCAAACAGTTCACTTGATAGATGACTCAGTAGCATTGTGCACTCACTTCATCATATTCACCATCAGACTCCTCACGTTCGATGTATTCTACATTTTCCCTTTCGTTGAACCCTCCACCATAACCTGTGAGCCGAAGAGAACATGTTTAGTCGCGAAGAACTGATATGCAAAAGCATAATTGAACAGACCGATTGAGAATTCGTGGCATTACCCGTTCTCTCTTCAAGCTTGGCATATTTCGGTGTGTTACACATGTTGCACTCTGACCGTCTAGCCCAGTTCACATTGCCACACCTGAATGAAAACAAGAGGACGGGGGAAAAATAAATAAATATTTTCACACATAAAATAATTCGTTGCCTCCTCCAGTGAATATCAACACTGACAAACACGTCAGGTGTGTCACAACCTCCTCTGGAATCTACAATACACGCCGCGTACGTTTTGCATTGCCAATCGTTTGCACTGAACAGGCCTCTGCTCTTCTCCGCCAGGGTTTTCCCGATCTCCGTTCCTCCTGCTTTCATCATCTTCGCCTCTGTGGTTTTCTCTGTACGGAAAAAAAGAAAGGAGTGTAATTTAGTACAGCGCATTTCTGACAGAGGGTAAATCTGCGCGATATAACACTGAGCATAGAGAAGGACTCACCCCTGCCACATCTGTTACAACTGGTTCTTCTCGCAAAGTTCACGTTTCCACACCTGCAAAAAAACCCAACAACATTAAACGCCGTTGAGCTCATTGCTATATCGTTCCAGCGTTAACTGGGAGTGCGACAAGAAAGGAAAACAAGGTGAGTAGTGTTTGCTTTTTTTTTTTTACACAATGTCTTTATTGATAATTTATTACATTCACAAGATAGTGTTATTGTTGAACAATACATTACAACCTAGTTTAACAAGTCCCTCCCCCCCTGCCAGCCCACAGCATAATGACTCTTTTAACACGTGTTTTACTATAAGATAATAACAAAAAACAAAAAGCACATTATATGACAGTATCGTATGTACAGACCAATGGTACCTCTAGCAAAGTTATGACGTGCATAAATAAAAAATGACACCATGGCCCAGTCCTTGCCCCTTCTGGGGTCCACCACTAGTGAGATCTTTTAGGTATTCTGCTCCGCATGTCCCTTCTGTAACGGGGAGTAGTGTCGGGGTATTTCTTTTCACGTGTCAGTGTTCAACTCGTAGTGTGGCGCCCGGACACCTTGTGGCCGAGGCCCGAGCCCCGACCCCTGCAGCGGGCCTGTCCCGTCACCTTCGGACGGTCGAACTGCAGCTCGGTCGCCACATGACACTTGTTGGAGACGGCGGACTCCCGAGTCGAAGCTGCAGTCGCGACAACTTGGCTTCCACTACACTGCTGCCGCCGCCACCACCCACAGCGGCGAGTGGAGACTCGCCCTCGACCCGCACGAGATAACGGCGGCTAGCTAGCGGCGACTAGCTTAGCTGTCCACAAAGACTGCGCACCGCGACGACGTACAGATAAGACGTGGTCACACGGGAATGTACATCCGGCCACAGCTTGTTAGTGCACAGTTGGCACATGTGTTTTTTTCACTATGTTCGCACTGAATTTTAAGAGCTAGAAAAAAAACCACAAGGCAGGACGTTAGCTGGTCAACGTTAGCTTGAAAGCAAATGCTAACAGGCCACAGCTAAGCAGCGTTTGCCGGCTAGCACAGCCAGCGAATTAAACTGTCGGCCGCAGCTAAATGTAACCACTCAGTGTTTAAAATGGTGGGTTGGTTTTTCTAAGTGAAGGAGGGCACTTACTTTTTATCGGGACAAATCCAGTCCCCGTCGCTGACTCGAAAACTCTTCCCCGACATCGTAGCGACTGTTAGCGGCTGGTTGGAGGCTGCGCACCGTGTGTTCGTGCAGCTCCACCGCTGCCTTCACGCGCCTTCGGTACCTCTAAGAACTCAACTTTCTCCGCTCTGTGATTGGGAAAATACGGAATTTGACGAATAAAAGTGACACATTCAGAGCAAATAAATGTGATTCCATAACTGTGCCAGGGCACATTTTGGGCGTAAAAACATTTTTATTTTGTATGCGGATGACCTCAATACACGAGGTTATGTGTAGTACTCGATATTCCTGGAAGCGCGCGAATGCACCACTGACAAAGACAAAACTGTTATTTTTCAGAAATGTTACACAATGAAAATAAAGTATTACAAACAGGATATATTTTAATACTTTGAATGTAATGTTGTTACATTTACACGGTTGTGTCAGTTTTCATACTTTGTCCCAAAAATAGTCACAAGTCACATGTAATCCAAATATCATGTATCAATATGGGCTACAATGTTGAATACCTGACACATTTAACACCCCTTATAGATATAACATTTTATTTTGTTTGCGATAAACCGCCTTTTTCACACACTTGATTAAATAAAAATGTTTGTTTAAATATTAAATATTCTGATTGAGTAACCTGTATAAAGAAACACTTTTGTTCCCCTGTATACGAAAAATTGTATGAGATTGACAGTTAATCCTACATGGTAAAGTACCCTGGACTGTAAACCTTGTAAAAACAGGGGATGTGGCTTCAATAGCTGTGGTTATTATTGGGTATTAATAACTGAAATCCTGTTGACTTATGGATTTCAACCCATACCTTTAAGTGCTACAAGATGAAAGATATTGAGACGGAGAGATTGGCATTTGAGCTCATATCTGATGAAAGATCTATTAATACCACTTTAATCAATTCTGAATCAAAATTCAGCAGTCTGAAATCTACTACGTCTTACAGTGTCAGTGCTTTCCACCAGATGGCAGTTACTGCCAACGTTTAACACCACACAAGATCACAGACCCTCCCGTTTTATATTGGTCTGTGTCATCCGCTCACAGTCTCACAATGATTTTGCTTGTTCATCTAGATCGGGGCTGTGTAAGGTTGAGGTGTGGAGAAAAGTCACTCCAAGAAGGCTCAGAGCATGCATGCTCACATGATATTCTCTGAAATTTATATATGAATTAACATGATGCAATTTACTGTGTATCACAGCAGTCCTTTGAATAATAGCCTGTCGACTTAAAGCAGGAGTAAATATAATTACATTTAGATGCACATTTATTTCGTGAGTTTTGAAGATTCTGCTCTTCCTTTACTGTCACTGTCACAAAGGAAAGACCTATGCATCTATCATGCCTGCACGTGTATTAATATTTATATATTAATCAGATGCCCTGCAAATATACCATCATCAAGCTTTTAGGAATGTTGTTCAGTAAAATATAGGTGATGTATATTGGTCACACTGTAAATGAACAGTGGTTTTGGTTGTTGCTTGATGGCAAACTTTGCACACAAAAAAAAGTTTTAAAATAGAAATGTTGATTCTTACAGGCCCTTCAGAAGATCCTTGATCCCTTGTGGCGGGTGATATCTGTTTAACTCTATAAGTTTTGATAATATTTTTTATACATATCTTGAAGCCCTGTTATAATCGACTAGCATATGACAAAACGTTCTTGTTATGCCCTAATTGAAGTGTTGGTGAGATGTCCACTAGTGGGAAGTGTCTGACTGTAGCACAGATATTCGTAGAAGTTCAGTAAAGCACCAATCTCTTACACAACAGCTTAAAATGGAAACGGGGGAGAAAGTCACCTCATGGTTCTCCAGTGTTCTTTAAACTAGGCAGATAAGAAATGCAGACACACATTTACAAACCACTATTTATGCATTAAAAGGAGGGGAAAAAAGCTTTAATTATCTGAAGATCAGATCTGGTCCTTTATTCAATGCCTTGACATTTCACAGAATCCAATCTATAAATATTATTGCAAGTGATAAATTATTACAGTTTTTCTTTCCAAAAGAAATCAAATCAATCAAATCCAGCCTTTCAATAAGAGAGCCAGTTAAATGACAGTGACACAAAACATTCATACGAGATGAAAAAATGTTCTATGTTCTTTTTCATCATGAGATAATACTTAACAACTGCTACACTCTAATAGACACCAGCAGAGCTTAGGCTGCTCTAGAATTGCCCTTGTCCACCCAATCTGCTGTCGGTCAAAGTCAAAGACCCTGGGAGGTCACTGTCACAGCTGGTCCATGACCCTGAGGCCATACCAGTAGCCATTTTGGTGTTTCAACTGGAGTCACATAGTTTTGTTTCTTGTTCCTTTTGCCTATATGTTTGACAGCGGTGAAATAACATTGCTGAGGCTTTTCCCTTATGTCTCAGACAAGATGGGTTTATTTAATTGAGTACGCAAGAGATAAACCGAACAAGATTTTTTTTTTAAACATACATCGTTTTAATCTTCATGCATCTGTTAGGGAGGCTTGCACTTGATTTATGAGCCTCACACTTGGTTTATTATGATGAGGGACCGGTAAAGATATGGCATCAGAGGTGAGAGAGGGATATTTTTATGATTCAGCCTCTTTCTGTTAAAGGAAATTACTCTTTGACTCATCGGTACAAGTCAGAATAATACCCACAAAGGCCAGAAGTGTGTTACTACATGAAAACAGCAAGTCTCCGCACACACCATTTTTAATTTGTCGATGATAAGGAATCCTCTCTGTTCCGTCTGAGTTCTGTCTACTTCATCAAAGTCATGTTTTCATGGAGGAAGCCTCTCTTCTCATAGACAGAACAGGGACCAGCTCTACTCGTGGGTTTCAGCCGGGGACGTACTCTGCTTGCTTTCAGTGTAGCACAGAAAGGAATGAGGAGCAATATGAAGCAAATAAAGCCATGAATAACTAATAGGGAGACATTACCAGCGCTGTGGTATGTTTGTTTGTAGCACAGAGTTGCATGAAAGATTCAGAGAGGAGTTGGGCAATTAAATAGCACTTAGGTAAACAACGTCCAATTACATTAAAGTGGCTTTACTGGCGGTAATGCTCTCTTAACTTTACTGTGTCCCTTCCCGGCCAATGTACAACCCGCCATCTGATTATGTCCTGGGTCAATAAAACTACTAAGAGAGATTTTTCATGGGTTTCAATGAGGCTTTGGCTGGGCTGACACTGTTTCCTAGCCCAGTGGGTGGTCATGGATGACGGTTCCTGCACAGCAGAGTCTCCGACAGGGAGAGGCAGCCATGTATGGAGGTTTGGAAAAACCTGCTGCAAGCCACCAGAGCTTTCCAATGCTGACAGATGGTAGGGAGCTGTTCCCGTGAAAAGTGGTAGGGTGAGGGCGAAAGGGTTGGAAGCTGGTGGATGTTGGCGCGCTCCACCCACGGCTCTTATCTCAGTATCATGATTCAGCATTAATCGGGGGAGTGTCATGAAATTCCCACACGCCAAACAAAAGTCGACGGTGGGGCTGGTAGCTGGACGCGATTTGATACTTTGCCCTCATAGTGCAAGTCTGTAAGTCTATTTTTCTACTGCCTGTTTGTCAGAGGACAGTCTCACACAGAGAGGTGGTCCTATGTTCATACTTTGGAGGTGATAGGTGAAGTGTGAGGTGCCAGCGAACCCCATCCAAAGAATATAATGCAGACTACTGGACAGTGAAACAAACAGCCGGAGCTTGGAGATGTGCCACTGCATTGTTCTGTATCTCCACTCGTCTTATTTGGACCTTATCTCTAAAGCAAATTCATTTTTGGAGCCTGCCTTTAACAATCCTGTCTCACTCTACAGCTACAAAGCATGATGCCATGTGTAAAATTTAATGGGGGTAATTCAACTGTTTAGCAGTGATAAAATGCAAGATGGAGCAAGTTCTACTAAATCATCCGTATTGATTTTGTAAGTGTATTAAAGCACTTCCCCTACTTGTGCTTATTGTTTAAAGCCATTCATATTGATGTACTTTTTACAACGCTTTCTAACTTAAATTATATCCATTCTGCAGTCTCCTCAAGAAATCATTTATATGGTCTGAAGTTAGGTAAAGATTCCCTATGAAGTAAGAGAACTATTTCAAAATCGTGTTCACGCAACAGAAGCTTGTTTTTGAGCAGAGACAACCATCATATCTTGAGCTCGCAGGTGATCTGGAGCAGTCCTCGCTGACAATACTGATCTGTCAAGTCCGGCGGATCTTGACAGGTCAGAGAATTGGAGGGAGGATGTTAGTCTAAGACCAGACATTGTTCCTAAAATAGATTCAGAGAATTTCACAGATATAGTGTTTGAAAGGGTGAGAGGTGACCTCACATGACGATGTCTGTGTCAGAACAAAATGCAATAACCAAACCCCATGTCCAGGACCAGCAGGACACTCTTCGATGTCATTTCTCAGCAGGGTTTGTCAGGTCTGTCGAGTAGACTCTGGTTTAATTGCCGTGCATCACTTTTGGGGAGCATTTTGAAAAGGAAAGAAACCAGTGCCTCTCGTGCTCCAACCACCACACAGAATAAAGTGCCAGTATCACTCTCCCTGCATCCCCTTGTGTCTCTGAGTAGCTTTAACATGAATTGGAAAAAGAAAAAAAAACACGTACATCAATCTTGAAATATTTTTGAATCCTTATATGGCATGTAATTAGAGCTATTGTAACATCTATACTCTTTTAGGGCCAAAGCTGTTCACGTTAATTTGATAAGCCTTTAATCAATTTTCTGAAACATAAAACACGAACCAGTCTTTACAATCTCATGTTGCTTGATGTGTATGATAATATTTCACACGCCACAAGGTGCTCCGTCTTCTGTACATTCTTGCGGCACGGAAGAGAGAAAATGAAAATGAGAAAGGAGGTAGAGTTAGGGAAACTGACAGATGGGCAGAGAAAAAGGAAGAGGAGATGGGTTCACAGTAAACAATAGTCAGACTGCAATTAAGTGACCTGACTTCAATCTGAAGCATTATCTATGGAAAATTGTTTTTGCGATTTGATGCATTCAGCGGTGTATTCAATCCCACAATTCTTCTCCCGTTATCTTTAACCCCATGCCCCCCAAGTCTTTTATTCACTTCAAGTTTCATGTCACCACCTCACCGCTGGGCTGACAGCTGCTGAGGAGGTAATCTGATTGCTATATAACAATTTGGGAAAAATAGGAAGCAGCTCCAGCGCAGCTTTGGCCTATGCGTCATCTGGCTCCGCGCTTGGCAGTGACATAGTCCTGGCAGTGGGGTGATTAATGTGATAGGTGGAATTTGTCTCGTTATGTTGACACCGGCTAATAAATGCCTTGTAAACAGCCGGTCGCAGCTGTTAATGCATCATCATAATCCAGGATTAGGAGGTGCCAGGCATGGCCAATAAAAGCAATTAGGCACTGACAAAATTAATTCGCCCATACTCTGACTTTCCAGCACCCTGTCCATTCAGAGGGAAACTCGAGTGTGTCGTGTGATTGTTCATAGGGTCTCGAGGGGATATGCACGCAGAGAATCTCCTCATTAAATACAGCATATCTAACTCAATTTGTCTTCACTGCAATGCATCATTTGTGTGAATATCAACTCTAAATTAGATTGAAATGAAAACAAATATCCCTGCTTTGCCCCTCAGATCTATCTGGAATCATGGGATTAACAAAAAGGGAGTTGAAAGAGAAAACCTGGACCCCCAGTGAACATAATTGTGAAAATGTCATCAAGCCTGAACTCATCAAGCAAATGCTGTATTTGTCTCACATCCCGATAACTCCCAGAGAAAAAGATGAGACAGGTGACTTTTAAATGCGACTGGTCATTAGAGAGGTCACCAAGACAGCCATTAACTTCCTGTCACCAGTCTCCGTCACGCCTCATTGGTGAAAGTTGTGATGCATTTCTTCCTGTTTGTTTTTTTTTACTCTCCTCGCTTATTTTTAGCAGCTGGGACTGTGGTCGTAGGTTTTTCTAAAGATTTTAAAAGACACCAGCCTGTGCACCCACTCAGCCCGTCCTATTACCAGAGTGATGGTCAATTGAGATGATCAATTTGCATAATGGAGCATTAAATTGTGCCCATCACAGTCTCCCCTCAGCAGCTTGCTCCCATGGAGGGCTCACTGAGAATGGCAATTGCTCTTGAAAGGGTGACATGTATTCTGCTTGCTAGAATATCCTTTCACCATGCAGACTGAAGCCTTTGCCTGGTTATTACAGCACCAGTCACTGAATAATGTAGGCTCTTATTCATGAGTAATCTGTTGCTGGATGGAGAAGTTCATGCTAAAAGAAGACCAAGTCAAAAAAAGATAGAGAGAATGTATTATGTTAAAGCAGAAGTCAAGATTGGATTGAGATTTTTCCACTCACTTGTTCTTTTGCTTTTACCTGCCATGCCAGAGAGGAAATCAGATCAGATCAATTAATAATTAATATTCCCCTCAAAAATAAAATAAAATAAATAAATGAACAGAGCTTTTGTGTCAAAAATAATTCCATCTTCCTTTGTCATCCATTTCCATTATCTTAACAATGTGCTTAATTGGAGTATCCATCGTCATCCTCAGTGGTCATTTCTCTTTGGACACAGAGAAGATCGTTTGATTAACACCCACCAAGGAAATCTAAGACTGTTATCTTGCGCAGATTAGCTGAGCTTTTTAGAAGTATGTCAGCGCCTAAGGAACTGTGACAAATTGCATCCAAGCAGCCGCTTGGATCTGAAGCCGGCGGGCAGTGATTGATGTGTGCGCCGGGTGAGTGGCAGGGAGAATTGAGATAAATCCATTGCACACTTCCTCTCCACCATGTTGCCTTTGTTTGAGGAGTTTTCTCGGGGGAGAGCGCGCCATCCAGAGAACAATGTGGAAGAAGCTCCTCGCTGTGCAAGTTTCGTTAATTGACCACTTGGCATGGTGAGATTTGGTCTACAGCCTCGTACTCATTTCAGACAATTTAACATTTCAAATGAAAAGATCTTTTAAGTTTTTACTTAATTTTTTACTTCAACCACTCTCCGCGGAGAGATGGATTGGCGAACAAGGGATTTGCACATGTTACAAATAGCATCTGAAAAACTTTAATTCTCATGAGTGAGTGCTACCTTTTCTTGCCACAGGCAGCCCGCTTGGCTGCTGGCAGCCTATCAGCTGCAGCCTGACAGGTGAGTGACATTAAAGAACTGAGGGATTCCGAGGTAGTGGTGAGGCAATGGTCTGATATGTTTTTTATGAAGCCTTTGTCACATTGCTATTGGATGAAAGGAGAACGGTGAACTGTCATTTTGGCAGTTTGACTACGAAGTTTGTGTTCTCGTGTACGACCCAAACCAAGGGCAGGTTGATAAAAATATTCACATACAAATGTTAGTCCAAAGTGTGATATTGAGTTTCTGGAAAGAGTTATGCTGAACAAAAGATGCAAAATATCTCACATTTCAGAGGATAGCAGTTGATGGAAGTAGCACACATTTGCTTGATTGGATATGTCGCACTTTATTTTGAATTTTAAATATGAAATTCCATGTGGTTGTTTGGGCTGTAGTTGTATGTGCCAATGTGCCGCACTTCAAAACTGCCCATATGCATCTCTGTGGGTGAGCGGGCGAGCCTGTTTGGATCTGTCTTGTCTGTGTGAGTCTGTGTTTAGAGCAGCCTGGTTGGTGGTGGGATTAATTGGTGAGACGCTGCATGCATGAGTGCGATCTAATTTACCTCAATCAGTTGATACACAATAGTAAAGGCTCCCGAACAGGCAGTGATGAAACACATCTGAAGGTCTCATTCCCATTCAGTGTCTGGTGTGGTTAGTACAACCTGCAACCTGGCGCCGCTACTCAAGGCTTTCACTGGACCCAGAACAAAAACATCCTGCTATCTGACTGGAATCTAACACTTTCTTCATTCCATTTTAAATGTCACGACCGAGAGACAACAAGGCTGAGTATTTGCTCCTCTACGCTGCAGATCAATACCATTTGCATAAATGGAGAATCAATTATTTCAGCCCTGATGGAGCTGATTATGCAGAGACAATAAAGGCAGAAGGAAGGAGTCATAATTACAAGATGACCTATGTCGCCTTTCCAGCATCACCAGTGCGCCACCACCATGTTGGGAGTTTCATGGGTGAACCGGTAATTACCTGCTCAGAAGAAGGAAAGCGGGAAGGCAGATTCTGCACATCTCTTTGAATGCAGCACACTTGCACTAAAAAACACGGACAAACTCTGTAATTGCCACAACCATGCCCACTACACACATTCCCACTCTCAACACACAGAAGACACACTCATCAGATGCATACACAGCAAAAAATGTTGACTCTTCATTTTACATTAGATGTCAGATTTAACTGGTGTGTCAGCCTCGTCGTGCTGCGCTGCCCATTTGATGATAATATCCAGAGTAGCGCTCGGTGGGCTGAGGAATACAATTCAAGTGACTCTATCTCCCGAGGCAGAGGTGCTGTGATGTGCCAGCCACTCAGCAGCACAGCCCACAACCAGCTATTGCACAGAAGTGGGTCTTACCGCTTCCATGTCATGCCTGTCAGAATGAGAGAAGGGGTAACAGCAAGGCAGAAAGAGTGAGCATGTGTGAAAGATGGGGATGGGGAGGGTTTGTGGGGGTTTTACCTCCAGTGTAGCTGCTGAATAAAAAACCCAGCTCATGAAATCATCTTGCTGGATGCCAAAGGGAATGTCACAGAGAAAATATTAAGAGCCACAAATGACTTTTTGCTAAATCTGAATTGTGCTCCCATCCTTTGTACTGATCAAGATCAGAGGCAGCCTCCGAGCAATTAACCCCTTTTTTAAATTTAGCCCCCAGCCCCATCCCCCATTTATGACTCAGTCATTTTCAACGGACCCGAGGAAATTCATGCAGACTCATACTTTTTGGTTTGAGAGCCACAGCCTGCTGGAGTCATAGTGGGAAGAACAAGGGGTAGCCCACCAAAGTACGACTGAGTGATATTAGCAAATGTGTTGCAAGATGTTATGAATTATTTACAACGCTGGAAACACAGCATCCACTTGTGAAGATGACTTTAAAGGCTCTCCTCTTCCTACTCTTGTAATAATTTTGGCTGTATCAGTGCCATGAAGCAGCATGCATGTATGTATCAGTCAGCGCAGGAATCAGTGTGAGATCAGACACCACTTCATCATTTCTCCTCTGCCGTCCCACAGCTTGCTTTGAAGTGCCTGGCATGCAAAGAATAATGAGGATGCAAGGTCATTTGGGATGACTTGGGTACCAGCCCACCCACCCACCCACCCACCCACCCACCCACCCACCCACACACACACACACACACACACACACACACACACACACACACACACACACACACACACACACACACACACACACACACACACACACACACACACACACACACACACACACACACACACACACACACGCACACAACATACACATGCACTTGCAAAGACACCTCTGAAATCACCACAGTAGATCGAGAGGAGGTCGGTTGGAGGAGGAAGCAGGAGAAGAAAGCCAGAGGAAGTCAGACAGAATAGTGAGTCTTGTGGAGGCAGATAAAGAGAAACTTAGATATGATGTAGAGATCGATGCAGCGAGCAGGCGGATTCACTTGAAATTTGCTGTACTGTAACTGGTATTTGTCAAAGTCACACTTGCAGGTCAAATACTAGAGATGCATGAAGACATGGTGATCTAAGAGCATAGCAACAGTTTGTGATTCTTAAATTAAGGTTGAATCTATACAGATGGTGGTGGAGCAAATAAATAACTTCCTATGTGAGGGAGACAGAGCGATGTGCAAAAATCATGTCATGGTTGTTATCTTGAGGGACATGAGAATAAATATGGCCTAATGGTACACTCTCCAATTGTCTCCAAGCCCCAAAAATCTTTGCAATCATGCCGCATTGCTGCCACCTTTGGAGACAGCTGGGTGCAATTGTGTCTGGCAGATGTCAAGGCATCCTGGCAAAGCGGCACAAATCTGGGACAGTGGGACAGTGGGACTCAACAGACAGGGCATCTTCTAAATGCATGCCACCACAAGAGGACACTGTTGACGTATTAGCGCAGACAGGCCTCTTGTTTATTAATATTGATGTCCCCAACTTTTGTGTAATTTCAGTCATACTTGAGTTTAACATAACACATTTTAGATGAAAAGGTAAGTGGGAATATGTTTTCATCACGATTGGTAAATTGGGTTATTAAATAGTTGAGAGGCCTCTTATTTCATACTCTATCTGAGAGTGAGTGGTGTGTGCGTGGAATATAGTAAGGGGCTATATGGCTAGCTATTTCGCACTCTAATAACCTCTGTTGAAATGAGAGTTTTGGGGATTGAGATAACAGCCGATTATCACTCTGTGTTATTGTGATAAGCGTGCAAAGAAAACTACACAGACACAGGGCATAGCCAATTATGAATATGAAAACCTATTCATTGAGTCAAGCCCTATTATTTTCAGACTGTAACAGCCTGACACAATAGATAGCCTATCCTCCGCTGTTTCCCAAATGACTTCCTGTCATGTTGATACAGATACAGGTTTAATTGTAGTCCATGGGTGTGGTGAATCATAAATATGGATGCCTAATCACTCAGCAAACACTATTTGGCCACAGTGCATTAGTCTCTCATTCCCATAAACATCCAGTCATATTCACACTCAGTCATGCTCCATGAATGTCCATCATGAGGGTGGATTATGATCAATGTCAACAGCAAAGAAAAGAAAACAGCTTTCACAATATACAGTATATATATATATAGAGAGAGAGAGAGAGAGAGAGAGAGAGAGAGAGAGAGAGAGAGAGAGAGACACCTTGTCTCTCTTTACTCCAGTCAAATAGACACCAATGTCATGAAAAATGAGTTACCACACTTTATTCCCTTTATCATAAATATTCAGATTTATAATTTCTATTATTTTGTATCATATAGATAAAAAAAACCAATAGGTTTGTTGTTCGGTTATAGGTTGATACCGTGTGGAGCCTGAAAATCTAAACTTTAGGATCTTCAATGATCAGTCTCATCCATTACGTTATCTCTTTTTGTGGCTGTGAGTAGCTCCCTGATTCCCTTTTTGCATTTTACTGTGGAAATTCAATGCATATTAAAAACAAACTTCAAAATTGAGCATGTTTTAGTAATCATGCAGATTATGTGTAAACTTGTGTAAAAACAGAGGGTTTATATTAAACAAATGTGAACCCATTCACATTACCGTTAGCTTCCATTAAAATAGAAAACACATCTGACGTTATTGAACTTTTACAGCTTGACTGTACTACCATTATGGTTACCAACCAGCCAGAGAAAGACACTCTGCACTCTCGCTGAATCTCCATCATCTTGAAACTTAATGTAAGAACTGCACAGGTTTCTATTGTCGTCTCCACTGAGGGTGAAATGTTGGAATGTGTTAAACTTCTGACCTCTAACCTCTGTATAATGCCTCCAATCCACTTTCGAATGAGCTCCCAGCCTCTTTGCTCTTTATCACAGAGCACCTTCCCGAGAATGCATGCTGACCCCGAGTGTCTCCTCAGCATGCAAAAGATGTGTCTGTGTGAGAGAGAGAGAGAGAGAGAGAGTCAGTGGTCTGGGTGGTGAAGCACACAGCGTGATATATCTGGATGGGTGTTGGGTAAAAACTCTCTGAAGACAGATATTTTTAAGTTGAAGCTGCTGATTTTTGCTCTTGTGTTTTACACAACCAAATTTGACATTTCAGTGTTTATTTTTCTGTTATTGATTAATTTGCAAGAAGAGACAAAATCCATACGGTGTCATTTGAATTGGATACAAACAGAGTTGAACGCTGACGCTCTCTGCTGAGTGAACATGATTCCTGTCTCCTCTTAGTATCACTGTGTATCTGTGGACTCTCCCTGGAGCCCATTAAACGTTGTCAGTCCAGAAATGAAGAAGATTATAGCTTAGAGTTTTTCAGTATTAAAATCTTGATGAACAATCACTACTGCATTTACTTTTTTTTCTTCTTTTTTTCCAAAAACTCTTTTACTCAGTATAATTTAAAGCCCGCCCATTACACTGACGCTGAAAACACCAGTTTTGAGCGGAACCATTATAATCATGGACGCATCATTGAAGTAGGACAGGCTAAGCCGTGGCTTCCTAATTTCTGATTTCCCGTCGGTCTCCCCACACACCAGATTCATTCACCATTTATTCAACACCACAAGCCGCTGCAGTGTAAAAGGAGCGGTTTCTCCTCCAAGGCTCTGCCAGATCGTCGTCCACTTATTGTAGAAACGCTTCGGTCAAGCTCTCCGCCTGTGTCACTCATTCCGTGTCACAACTTTTACATTAGATCTTCTCAACCGCGTCCTTTGCTCGTGTCCTGCCAATAGAGTCCAATCATCTCCTCAGCTGATTTCTCTGAAGGCCAAGTTTTTCATTTGCAGTACTGGTTGAATCCATCACATGATATGGTTCTTTGTTTGTGTAAATGTATGTGATGTGATGAGATGTGTTTTTCTCCAGCTTATCATTCCGTGTGTGAGATTGTGAGTACTTGTGTGTATGCGTGGCAGCGCAGAGCAACTCATGTGGCTGTCACCTTGGCCCAGGCCCAGGAAGCCACATCCAAACACGCACAGCTGTTGCGCCCGTCCTCTGTGGCAAACCTGACACACTTTCATTTCGAAATACCCACTCACAATTAATTCTGATTCCATTATGGGCTAACTCCATATCACGTTGGTTATACAGGGGAAGAGCAGGAAACGCTGAACGTCAGAGAGTGTTGGCTCCTCACATCTCCGCTTCGTTACAATGCCTTTGATGAGTTCATCACATCAGGGTTGGCTAATGAGTTTGTAAGGCGAGTGTCTGCTCCGCTCAGGGTTTGCTGACGGCAATAAAAACCTGTGAGTCGTCTGCAGTGATGTCTTAGATGTGGATTGTCAGGGACTGACACCTCTGTGATAGCAAAGCCATGCTGAATGCACCGTTTGTTATTGACTAATCAATCTGAAACTGATCAATAATTTAGCTTCAGTCATTTCAATTGGGATGACGGCTCCTTGATTTAGCCTGTTTTGATATTTCTCTATCGACTAGAGATGGGTCTGTCTTTGTTAATCTGAAATATACAGTATTTTACGGATGTCAGTCATGAAGTCCATGAAGCTGGTTTGGTCACTTTGACACATTTCAATCTGGGACACTTGATTACCCAGCCATTCCCAGGGAAATAATCTAGGATTATCCTGTTGCAATGCTTATCCCCCACATCTCTGGAATTGATTTCCCCAAGACATCAACAGACACATGGCCACAGACTGCATAGACTTCGTTCATCGCTCATCTGTGATGCCATTTTCGTCCATATGTGAGAGAAATCTCAGAGGATTGGTCTGTGCCAGTTCAGCCCCTGATGATTTTCCATGTCTTTCATGACCAGAGGCAATGGGCAGTGGCGCTGCGCCAGTCACCCTGGCATATCATCATGTCCATGTGTGAGACCTCAGAGGGTTGTCTGCCAAAGGGCACACACTGCGGGTACTGGGTATCTTAATCACAAAGCCTAAACGCTAATCCAACTTCTGCCAGCCTCCCTCAAACACTGTGCCATGCCTGACATTGTCAGTCACTACCTCTGTTGCTAGGCAGAGCTCAGATGGGCGTGCAACACCCTTGTGCATTGTTGGCATTTACTCTATTCATTTTTTAATTTGGGGCTCCATCGACCCCAATGATGTTGGCTTTATCTGTTAAAGATATTTTCTGTGAAATATCTTTTTATTAAACACAATATCTTTACATAATATGTCAGTGGTATTCCCTCTCAAGACAATACATAAGCCACATAAAGCATTTATACCAAACAGGGAAATATGTCATGTTTTCTAAATTATGTTGCATTGACCTCAGTAAATGTTATCGTTTCATTGTCATTTGGTAATTTTTCTTGTTCATAGTGCAACACGACAGACAGGACAACATTCAACACAACAGAAATATCGAAATACACAAAATACTATAAATATAAAAGTAATGTACCTCAAAGTGGAGGACAGGTTTGCATCGAAGCACCATAAACCAAAGTCCCAAAAATACTGTCAACATCAGATGTAGAGGTATCATGGTGATAAAACAATGTCAAACAAAAGTGTTTTTTTTTTTCATTAAAGGGGTCAAGGTCTCCAGGACATGAAACACAACACCAGAGTTAATGGAATGGAACTCCAATATACAGTATGTGATTGTGAATGTCTGTATGATACAGTATGTGTTTGAGGGCTACCTGTACCTCACACAGTCGGCTATTTATGAGGAAAAATAAAATACTATGACTCTGAGCTATGTGAAATCACATTGAGTTTTCTGTTACTGCTTCAGGGCTGCGAACAGTGTTATTTATGAGGTCCTTTGAGTTTTGTATCCATCTATCTATCTATCTATCTATCTATCTATCTGAGATGGATATTGTGTCTTTAAATATCAAACAGACAGCCTGAAGCTTTCCATGTGGCATGGTTAGAACAAACAGACGGTCCGACTGTTTGTAGTGCTCACTGAATGACAAGTCAGAGTCAAGTGACCAGTGGGAACAGATGGATCAGGTTTAGAGGGGGGCCTGATGAACTCTAACAGTGCCTCCGTCCCTCACAGTGTTACATTGTCGCGGCAGTCCTGTGGCGTTTGATCAATGTGCGCCATCGGTTCCGTGTGGACTAAAAGGGTTGTCGATGTGGTTGCAAGTCCACCTGATTCCCTACAGTACTAAATGCCTGACCTGTATTGGCTCTGTCTCAGTGATGGGTGTTGTCTGCTGCCTGTCGTGAACCCATTTGTGATGGGCCTTTTACAATCACACTGAGAGTATCAGGCGTCTCTGCCTGACACAAATGAGGTCTGGAGCCCAGCCCAGGTAGTGGATGATGTAGGCTATCCACAGGGCATCGATGAACAGCTCTTGCTCCCAGTTCCCCTCCTTTCACGCTTTCCATTTCTCCCCCCCCCCCCCCCTTCTCCCTCCAAGTCTCCTAGGCATGCTGCACCTGTCCCTGCACCAGAAATACCCAGGGATGCCAGGATCCCTGCAATCTGTCACCTCCGGGGCCTCACTGACATCTTTAATCAGAAAGTGATAGGATCACAGGTATAGACGATATTGACCCCCGTAGCTAATGCACTACTCATACTCAAGGCTCAACTCAAGAGTGTGATCATTGTTGTGAGAGACGTACACACTGGTTTTTGGAGAGCGGTAACAAAAACAAGAGCGTTTTTGTCTCTGCACGACATGTTGTAGATATGGCTTTGTGGTTACCAAGATAGAAATACATCAAAGGAAACACGTGATGGAGTCCAATTATTGGAGTGTCGGGATTAGAGGCCAATATGTAAAACACACTTTGCACTTCCTCACCCTTTCATGCTTTCTTAATCTCACACCAAGGGGATAATGATTTTCCTATAGCAAAAAAGAAAAGTTTTTAAAGGGTAGTGTTGGGAAAGTAATACAACGCACACAGAATATTGGTACATTTCATAAAAAATAACAGATATTATAATTAATCAGACTCCAACATTGTCCATGCAAGTATTGAAGACTGTATTGGAAAGCTGAAAAGGAATGTTTTCTTCACACCAAACATACTGTATCTGTTTGTGCCAAAAAGTTTGTTACATCCCATTGGCAGTTTTATAAAAATGCGTGCTGAAGGCAAGTTTCCCTGGCCCTCACTATAAAACATTTCTTTTGTATCATGGGATGCTGCAGCCTCGGGAAAAACAACAAAGAATCTCTGGAGCAGGCTATTCTAAATAAATCCCAAATGGAAAATGCTTCTTTTTTTTTCTTTTTGCCCCATCAATGCTAATGGTTAATTAATGCAAGAATGAACAGTAGAAATGTCCCATATAATCAGTGTCAGGACCCAGCTGAGGAGAAGACTCACACACAGGCAGATGTTACCCCTAGGCGACTGATCTACAATAGGATTTCTCTCTACCACCCCCATCCTATCATGGACAATAGGAGGCAAAATTATAAAGTCATCTCGAGATCTGTGAGAAGAACAGCGCACACCTTCATTAGAGTAGCTGTGGGCTGTTGAGGCAGACAGGTGAACAGGGCAAGTAATCAAATGAGAAGTTCAAAAATCCAGCAGCCCCACCAGAGAGATAAGCCACACTGCTCAGTCGAACTTAGCTGCTGTATAATTAAGGGTTATGGAGTGTCTCTCATCTCACTATTTTCTATTGCTCTTTGTCAGAGGCAGCCTATATAATCTGCTGTGGCTGTGTCCCATTTCCCAGATAAAAAATGCCTGGGTAAGGGAATGGCTGCCATCCCCTCTATGGTTGAATAATGGTGTGATGCCCTGGCTGTGGCTGCTTGAGCCCCTTGGGGATTATGTTTCAGCAGTAACCGGCCAGAGTAAAGGTTGTGGCAGTAATTAAAACCAAATATTTAAGAGTTGGCCGGCAGTCCAACACTGAATTTTCAGATCAATGTGGGCCAAGCCCAAGGACCTTGTTGCCTGCCCGGGTCTCTATGTGCCCCACAGAGAAAGTCAAATAGATTGAGTCAGCTCAGTTCCTGGCTAACCCACTGCAGGGACCTCTTGTTACAGAGCTGGATTCTTTTTCTCAATGTTTACAAAGGAGAGGAATTGGATGCACTGCTGAGACAACTGGCATGAGCACTGTGCTCAGTTCAAACATTTATAATTCCAGTAAAAGAGCATTCTGCTTCAAACAGGTTCTTTGCGGCGACAGTAGCAGAATGACCTCATGAATCTCTTTCTCCTGATGCACTTGGCCAACAGACAAATGCTTGATAGAGCCATTTTAACACTGACCCAACCTAACCAAGACATTGGGAAACAGTGCTATCACTGCACTGATCTGGCAGGGATGTAAAAGGTAAGGTTATTAAAAGACTTTTAGAGTACAAAAACCATTAAACCTAACATGAAAAAGTGGTTAATTGTCTTGTATGATGATGAATATTAGGGAAAATATCCCATGAAAATGTAAGAGCTTTAGGGACTCAGTAATCTAAGTCATTCAGTCCCCCTTGAATTTGCGTTGGTCTTTTGATTCACTCACCAAACAGACAATTCAGAAAACCAAAAATCACAGGACGACTGCCATCTCCACACGCTGGCAGCCTCCTCCTAGAGGCAGTTAGAGGGCTGGCAGATTTCACCCTTTGAGAATGATTACATACTCTCCGCTATTTCTTCAGGATGCTTCCCATTGGCCAAAAACTTGAGATTTCAACAAGTGGAAATGTTTTTTATACCCTCTGCATTGTCAACACCCACCACCTAAACAAAGTCCTGAAAGCATTAAAGGACTTAGTTGTAACACTTTCCTTGTGTTTTTCTGTGTAATTTAAAATAGTTTGTCCGCTCGCTGTATGCTGAGGTTTTTGATGTCAGTGAAAGGAATATTTACAGTGTTTGCATTTTCCATTTTCACAGGCACCACTGCAGTTCAAGAGTTGAGTCATTTGCTTGTTGGAAGAACAAATACTGTTGTTCCAAATACCATAAAAATGATTAAAAGTTTAAAGCTGCAGTTCTGGAGAGAAAATGTAAACAATTATATTTTCTTTGTTTTGCAGGGACGTTTGAGTCCTGTCTTCAAAGCCTTCCCACCAAAGGAAATGCTCATGCAGGCTCAAAAACCCTCACTATGGCTTAAATACCTGTGTATGAGTAGTAAGTAGTAGTCCAGTTTTTGAATTTCAATATCACAAAAACTTTTTTTTCCTGCACAGTCTTTCCGTAAATGTTAAAATAAATGTTATGTCTAATCTCATATGAACAGATGTCAACAGGAGGTGTAATGTTGCCATGCATTATGTTAGTAAAACTGTAGGCTAAAATGTGTGGTTGTTTTTTAAATTCAAATTACATGTCCAGTCAAGGTCAGCAGTTCAACACCTTTGATTTGTACAGTCTGGGCGAACCACTGTTTCCTCGGAGACGTCTTAGTGTTTGCCAAAACTGTTTTGCGGGCAACACGAAAGGTCCTCTTGTTGTCTTCCTCCCACATCAGAGCCTTAGCTGTTGTTGCTACAGAAACTGCAGTTCTTAAGACTGTGCAACTTATACAATTCAGAAATGTTAATGTTATTAAATGCATAGACAGACATGATATTACAGTCGAATAGCCTCCATCTTGAGTCCTGCCTGGGCATAAGGTGATAAAAGCCCTTTAATTAAGGTAAGGGAAAGATTGTGTTTTGATTTAGTGTTGATAATTGAGGTTTTCTATAATAAACTACACAGCAACGCACCCTTTTTTTCTCTGACCTTTAAGAAGAAGTTGGTCGCGCTGCTGTATATATGTATGAATCTGTCGTTTACATGTGGACACAGTAGATTTTTTTTTTGGGCAACCCAAATACAGCATTGGGAGGAGTCAGAGTGACCTGATTTAATATCATCAAATGGGAACAGTGATGTGAAGAGGCTCTCTGAGGGACTGTGAAAGGGGGCATCTCTTTAGTTGGTCTGAGACAAAGGCTCGTTTTTGCCCTATGGTGCCATGACAGTAGAAACAGAACCAACCAGGGATCAAGAGGGCACCTGGATCAGCCAGAGGGGCACTTAGTCAGGAACAAGAGCTGTACCACGAGGCACCTGAACTGACCAAGGGCAAAAATAAGGAAAGGTCTCAAATGTCCAATTAAGGCACATATACAGTATATCCTGATTAAATGCATATTTAATCACTCCACACCTTGCACCAATGAATGGGAATTTTAGAAAACAACACATTCCCCAGCAGTTTCCATGTCAGAACTGAAACCAATTCAGGCAGCATTGTGTACCATACGAGCCTAGTTTTGTTACATGACATTATTAACATAAAATCCGGGTCATTCATAAATATGGGGCATTAATTGGTTTGATTTTAGGTCTCCAACCCAGATCTGAAAAACACCACTTGTATGGCTATTCCACTGGGCCGACGCCTATAATAGAAATAAAATAACCACTGTGGTCTGAGATGCATCAGGCTGCACTTGAGGCTTATAAGGACAATACAACAGTGTATTCACACAACAAGCAACTTGATAAACTGTCAGGAGGTTCATTACTTGTTGTTTACTTACTTGTCACACTGAAGAAACCTCAGTGAAATGTTGTTGGCGACATCCAATTACAAACTAGAACACATACATATCCTGCCTATTGTGTGTAATTTAAAGCTTGTAATTACATGAAGCTTGTAATTACAATATTGATTGCACATTATCCATTAACATGTCAATATTTCTGCTAATGATGTGATTAAAAGTAGTGTTGATGGATTACCAACTCTAAATATGGGTGGATAACAGGTTTTGTGAATAAAATTCATTAGAATGATTTTCCAGGTTCAGGGTCAGAATAGCTGCCAAAATTTGGGGGACAACTCAGGTAATACCTTTTTATGTGGCAAATATTTTAAATATAATTTATGTAATACCCCAATCGATATAAGCAATAAACTATTTAGGTTTGTGGCCAATCATAGACAAAGGTGTCAGTAAAATGTATGTGCTATCTATAAAATATACTCTATTAATTCTCATATAATTTTTGAACTGTGTGTAGAAATTCTAAATTTGGCTGTGTGTAACTGTGTGGCCACAGTTCATCCAGCTTCCAAGAAGAATATATTACTGCATGCAAATGAAGTGAACGTTTTATTGCTAATTGGTAACTCTGTTTACGTTGATTGTGTCCTCTCTCATCGAACTGATTACTCCTATCTTCTATTAGAAAATAATAAGGGTTGTGAGTTGTGGGGTGGTTGGGGGGGGAGGCAACTAAAAAGATAGAATGCCAAGTGTCTTGTGTATGCAAAGTGAGCTATAATAACTATAAACGACACGTTGATATAAGTCTAGGAAGAGTTTATCGGCAGCTCATGTCACGCATGGACGGTAATATGAAAACAGCATAATTTGAAAAATGTCTGAGACGGGAGCACAAAAGGCTAATGGCACACATTTAAATGAAAAGGCTTAAAAATTGCACCCTGTCAGACATAAAAGCTTTAAATAACATAATATCATATGAATATTACAACATTAATAAAAGACATGGCGTACCTTTTTTTTCCATTGGGAAAATCTGTGATTTGCCTTAAGTTTCTTTTACTCTGATGTATAAATTGTTGACAAATGTGTGACATTTGCAAATATGTTACAACTTAAATTTTCTACAGCAGATTTTGTTCATATGGATTACAAAATGTACTCCAAAGGTGACAAAATAGACCATAGAAAATCTTTGAATGACTATATTCACAAAATAATTCAGAAATGGTTGTGCAAAAATATTTAGAAAAGAAATCCTTGTTTTGCCTTATTCTGCACAGAAAATCTCAAAAATCAGTCTTTATTGCGACAAACACATATGGTACACACGACGAGGGCAGGAAGTGGAATCTGAAACAACAGGGAATGTAAGTGACACCAAACCAAAACCAGAAATAATATGAATGAGAGGAAAAAAAGAAAAAGAAAGCCTAAGGAGAGTACGTAGAGATGACATACTAAAGTATCATTATTCTGACATGATTGACATGAGGGTGAGGTGTGGCCTGAGCGTAACTTGCAGAGCCCTATGCAACTTGCATACCCGACAAGTTTCTGAAAAGCATACTGAGGCAGATGACTGAGGCGGTTTGGAACCAGTTCCACAATTTGGAACCAGTTCTCAACTTGAACCATTTTTTGATTCCCATCCCTAGTTAAAAAACCTAAAAAAAACCTGGGAAACATAAAAACTGTCCTGCAGTTGTAGTCAAGGCACAGACCATAGTCAAGCACTCCAGCTACCCGGCAATCATCTGACCCATAGAAATAAACGGAAATCCAAATGATTCTTGTTACAGCATTTCGATTGTCTTGGCAACAACCACAATTACTATCAGTTGTTTCTGTCTCATATCCAAGGAAGGCACGATAGTTACTTTGTCACCATTTGTTGCTGTCTGGTCACCAAATGCCCAGTGTAGAGGAGTCAGGAAACAAGGGCAAATGAGCCCCTTTAGCTGCTGACTCTAAATGGGTGGATATCATGGCCTGATGGGACCAACTCCCAGCAGGAACCATTCCAATGGGCCATCGTGGAGACCTTGTACCATCAAAGATATCCTCAACATTATCCCATACTGGAAGGAAAACATTCAGATACGTTTTCACTTTTTTGTTATGTTCAGCCTGTTCTGCAGCAAATTTGATGGTTTGTATGTTAATGGCAGACTTGAAAGGAAAGGACAGAGCTTTGAAGCCACAAGGATTCTGAATACATTGCATTTCTGAAGTGTGTTGTGAATCGTCCAGGAAATCATTCCGGCTTTCTGCCGGAGCTCGGCAGATTGGTGTCCAGTTGATCTTTTTTGCATGATATTATGCATGGCTACTGAGACTCGAGGTGGAGTTGAGGAATGGTCCACTAAAAGGACTAACTTCAAATGCGTATATGTCTTAAGGACCAACACGCAGGTGGTGCTCAAATGTTGTTTTCCTTTACATAGCAACATACAAGTATAATGTACAGTACATTATACTAATGATTTAACTATTAGTCCAATAATTCCCTTTCTCGTCTCTTCTTTGGTCTCTAACTACTCTCATGGGTAATACTTGTCTCTTTAGCTGCTAAATACTTCCAATATAATATAATATATAAAATATATAATATCTTCGTCATCTAGTAGCTAGTGGTGTTTAAGAGCTTTTCATTGTGAACAGCTTCCTGCTGCATCTTAAACATGACAATGATATTTGAACCAGAACAGTGAAAGCACCCCCCCCCCAAAAAAAGTTCATAGAAATGGTAATTTTTGTGTAAACCCACCAACTAACAAACAAAAGCAGGTGAAAACTACAATGCACTGTAGAACTGAGGGAATTTGCAGTTAGGTGATAATTATCTGGGTTTATTTTCGACCAGCAATCAATTTCACATCAAACAGTCATTTCAGCCATTTTTAATATGCATATAATTAGAGCAGCTTTAAGCAAAAGTAAAAAATAATAATGTAAAAACAATCTCAGAAGTAAAGGCCCTGCATTCAAAATCTCACGAAAGTAAAAATAGTATTAACCGTTTAATGTATTTAAAGTGCAAGTGCAAGTACTGACGCAAAAGAATGGCCCCTGTTATATTATTAGTAGCAGAATCAGCTTAGTATCTCTAGTATGCATGGGCATACAAAGGGGTTTCCTCTTCTGTTGCTCTCATAGCGATGCCAGAAATAAATGTGAAGAAATATATAAATGCAGGAGACGCGCAGCTAAAACAAGTTCGGTGCGCTGAATAGAAGACTGAATAAATGAACAAATGTAGAGAAAAAACACTCGAGATTGCAGAACGGCGCCATCTGTGTTGCCAACTTCATTATCGGATAGTTGATAAATAAATCCTACGGATGTGCTGGGACGCATCACAAGTGATGTTTCCTGGGTTTCTCAGGGTGTTTCTGATCTAACAACATCTTACACCCTTGCCCAGGCGACCCAGCTGAGGTTGATCAAGGCCCGACTTGCGTCCCAGCAGAAGGGCAACGGATCACCCTTTTTAACCCACAGCCACCTGAAAGCTCTCTCTGCTGCTTCTGTTGCAGTCCTGATAGCTGTCCTTCTGAGTGGCCCACTCATGCCCAACTGGGTACAGTATAGGCTCTGTAGAGCGAGCAATCAGCGACGCCTCTACAGCCTACTACCACTGGGTGGCAGTGCACTCGCCAATCCCGTTCCTAGCAATCCTCCAGAAGTCCCTGGCACAGGGGGCATTCAAACTTCCTTTCGAATGTCTCCTCTATGTGGTCTCCTCAGGGCACTGTCAGTTCTATCAGGGTCAGTTGCCTTGAGGCCCCTGACAAAATGACAATGTCTGGTTGCAGTGTTCTGTGGCTTGAGTTGCTTGCTTAGGTCACAACCATTAACTGCCAGTATTTTGCGGCGGAGAGTATACCCGCAGCAGCTGCAGGTTGTGGTTTGGACTACTCTCCTGCCTTGATGAATGTGATTTGCTTCTGGGGGGCGGGGGCTGCTGGTTGTTATGGCTGAGGAAACACTCTAGGCAACTGCCTTCACCACCTGGTCATGAAGCCACCGGTAGCAACCATCCCGTAAGGCCATTGGGCAGCTGCTGATTATTATTAATGCATAAATGTGAAGGAAGGATTTTAATCGCATATTTGCTTGTGCTAAAACTAACTTATTGGTTATTATTTTGAATATTATGTTCCCTTTCTTCCAAAAGTTCCCCCTAAATCCTACACGCAGGACCTTTAAAATTACATGTGCAGAACTAATGACAGATGAATCTACTCTAAAGTATACAAAGTAGGTAAAACTAGCTTTAACACTGCATGCAATAGATCATATACTGTGTGTCAGTCAAGTAAGGTTCATGAATAAGGCCCTTGACATGACATTAAGTCATCTACATATAATTTGGACCAAACATGTGAGCTGAATCTGAACAGTATGTGGTGACAGTGACAGGAGACAGTGGGAGTTCTGTGCTCTCGCCCTTGCTCCTGCGACTGACTCTACAGACAGGAGGGGGGGGGGGGGGGGGGGGGGGTGAGTCCTGTTGCTAGGATACAGAGCATGGCTCTTTCAAGGGAGCAAGAAGAAAACAGCGAAGCGAATGATTCTCCCCACAAACAAGCCTGGCTTTTCGGGCATTGCCAATATGTCGCTGATCAATAACACCAATCCGTTTCAGAATGTGTGTCATCAGAGCTGCTGATGGTGATGGCATGACATGGTTCGTATTAGGCAAGAGGAGCAAATGGTCCATATAAATTAAGGAATCCATTTGTAATTCAAAAGGCATCAGTGATGTTGACACATAGGGCCTATCAGAGGCACAATCATTATTTCTCCATTTTGTATTCCTTCATTGAATGCATTAAAAAAGCATTAAAGCTTTGTCTCTGTGCATCAAGCAACACGTTTGGTGCTGCAGCCAGGTGGTTGAAGTTCATGTCACTTTGTTAAAGTGACTTTTTCTTGCCATCAATCAACAGCACAACTGACCCTAAAACCCCACGACGTAATTGCCTTCAGGATTAAAATGGATTGGAGCCTCTGCTGCAATCCCGCATGCATTTTCCATTAGTAGAAAGCAGGAAGTTTGCAGATGCAGACTGAAAGCAGGGACGCAAGAAAAATCTTGGAGTATTTTTTTTCTCTTTTTTTCATTGTAATTATAATTCAAAATTATTTTCGGGAGTATGAATAAAGCAGTACATGTTCATACAAGCTGTTTACCATGCAGTGGTTATACTCTTTTTTTGCTTCGGTAAAAAATGTCTGTCAAAACACTGTTTGATTCTCTCATGTACTTAAATATAATATTTCGGCCTCTACTAAGTGATATGATCATTTTCAAGGCGTTCTGTTGTCTAGAGTAAGAAATGGCGTAATTATATCACACATTAGATTATGTAGCCTGATATTACATTACAGCTGGGTCCCCACTATGAATACAGAGAAGGTCAAATGAATCACTACATTCCCTGTAATATGATTACAGTTGAGTCAATGGAGGATAAGCATCCATGAAAGAAAAATTATGTTATGAAATGCATGTCATAGAGGCTGAGAGCTGTTGTTCTGTGTATGCCGCACAAAGCCAATTTAGAGTTTGCACTGTAAAAACAAGAAGTATCAAAAGACTATTTGCATATTTATGATGCAAAGAACCCTAAGAATATTGTTTCACACATTAATTGGGGCTGAGATTTCTTGGCCATAAATAGAAACACACAAATTACATGCAGCAACTAAACATGTTCCACCCTTAAATTAATGAATGTTTACTCCCCTCCTACCATCAAGTGCATTGTTTATGTATTCCCCCCACCCTCTCACACACACAGACACACACACAGAGTACAGCGAGTCCTTGTGTAGCACTGGGGAGGCAAAGTAACCTGCTCCCATTAGGAGACAATGATGTGCTGAGCTGTGTTCTCCTCCAGTAAATGCTGCTGTTATCTGTGTGTGTGTGTGTGTGTGTGTGTGTGTTCCTTACAGCCAGGCTTTAGCATATGTCCTCAATCTATAGTTTGCGGTGTATGGAGCTGCACTAAAAGACGGCAGAACCCCTCTCTCCCTCCATCCATTACTCTCCGCTGCATCTCTTTGACTTGTCCATCACCTCTTTTCTCGACAGCTCCATCAGCCACACAAGGATCGATAGATGAATGGCAGCAGAAGGCTCTGCATTTTCACTGAGACAACAGCAAACTGCATTAAAAAAGTGCTTAGTAGTCAAATCTTCCACCTCTCTGTTGTTCCCAGCTGATTCAGTCTATTTCTTCACTTTCTCTGTGTTTTTCTAATTTCCTGTATTAGTTTGGGAATCAGTGTTACTGGCTTAGCATATAATCTAACACACAGAGAGTTTGATTCTGGTCATTGGTGATGATCAAGAAATATACTTATAATTTACCTATCATTCACAGACAATATACAAGGAATATACAGTTTACAATATATCCTCCTCCTAAAGTCCACTGTCATTCCCACAGTCTTGAGTGTGTTCACCTCTTGTTCTGAGTGCTCCAGAGCGACATCAACATCCTGTCCATATGCAGATTCATCGCTATATTGGATGAGTTCAATAAGAATAGTGTCCATAGTGCAAACTTCAGGAATGTTACAGCTGGATCCTTGTCGGTGCAATCGTTAGCATTTAGGGAGAAGAGCAGTGGGGAAAGAACACATTCTCGGGGGGCACCAGTGCTGACTGTCGGTATAAACTTCAGATGACTTTCCCAGCCTCACCTGCTGCTGGGTGTAATAACTCTCTAGAGAAACAAGAGGAGCTATAGTAGAGTAGCTCTAATAAGACCCAGTCAGGAAGGGGAACATGGGCGTCTGCGTCACTGAGTTTCCAAACTAAAAGGCACCAGCATTGTTTCCAGAAGTCTCTGTTTCAGAGGCTCAGATACTAGGGTGTAGTGAGGACACTAGGTGTTCACATAGGAAAATAGATCTGTTTTACTACTACATATGTGGACGTAGCCTGTGATGTGTTGAAGGCTTCTCCACACTGATGGAGAGCCATGGGCTGAAAACCTGTTTTTCAGCCAGTGTAGTTTCTTTTAGTCGCTGTGATCCCTGTCGTCAGTCAGTTTTTGTCCTGCTTGTACGGGGCTCCTCTCCTGATCTCTACTTCTGTAGGCCTCCTCCTTGGCCTGACAATGTTTTCTTGGTCTGGCAGTGAACCGTGGCTTGTTTTTGTTGTCTATGCAGAAGGTCTTGGTCGGTACACATGGTCAGTTTGTTCAGGTTGCCATGTCCAGGGAACTGATGTTTCTTTATTTCAGAGAGAGAGAGAGAGAGAGAGAGAAAACAGATAACCGTGTAGCAGAATATCTTAGCTTCACCAATGGATATCTTGATTTCAGTACTCTCTCTCCGTGGAGATTTGAATGAAATTAAATATTTGTATGTTGCTTTCAAACATGCTACCCATCCTGGAAAACCATTTCCTTTGATGTCTCCCACCAAGAAGAAAATATGTTTGATGTGGGGGTTTTGTCCAGCGAATCCTCACTGGTCCACTGAGGTCATATCTATAAAAGCTGCTTGTTGACTAACGTTAGTAATATCAGTCTTCCAGGTTCACTAAAGTTCGGTTTTAGTGACCCGAGCTTGCATCAGACGATTTGCACACGCCGCCCCTCGCATCATCCCGCACTCTGACAGGAAACATGGAAATACATTTTCTGCTTGTAATCACATAGCTTGGTCTGATTGCACAGTGGCATTTTTATGGCGGTGTTTGTGCACGGTGGATGGGTATAGTAAGGTGAAACGAACACACTGAAAAAAGCAATTTGATCCCACTGTCAGTTAGCGTCATGCATATTGCTCCTGTGGGAAACAACAGAAACAATTTGTTTTTGTGTTATTGAGCGGTGGCTGTAATGCCTCCATTCCTCTGCTAGTTTGACAGTGAAATTTAAGTGTGGCAGCTCAACAGCAGGTGGCTGATGTAGGTGTTTTAATCCAAAAGCAACACGCAGGTTCTAAAATCAGCATTATTTTTACACCAATGCTGACCTTAACTTCGATTTTCTTAACATTGGGGTCAAAACCCCACCTGGTGTCGATTGATATGCAGGTCTGGTCGTGGGAGGTTTCTAAGACTCTTTTTAAGGAGTGGGGGGATTTTTCCGCACTTGCTCCATGTGGGCAGTCTGGTGTTTCCTCCTTCAAGCTCGGGTCCTCTACCAGTGGGTTCTGCACAGTATCTTGGCTGGACTGCACCGTTCTGAACAGTTTGGGGGTTACAGCCCCGAGTGCTCCAATCACCACTGGCAGTGATGTTAATGTCGCTTGTGACTGCCACATCTATCGCAACTCTATGTACAAGTATGTCTTTGTTGAAGACATTCATGGTCTGCAGAGGATGAATTCTAATGGAGTGATGTGACTATCTGAAGTTTATTATTGAAACTATGCCATATACTATATCAGAATCAGCTTTATTTTGTGTTCTGTCGTATTTGGTTTATTTATTTGGTGGTTTTGTGTGTATTTGCAGCTCATGCATTGTCAAACTGATGAAGATTGTTTCTTAATTGTGTTTTGTCTGTGTGAATGTGTTCTTAAGTTGCAGTGGCTTCCTCAGCCACTGAAAGGAATGCAAACAGACACTGAGATTGAAAGTGCATCGTTCACCTTGAAATTGTTATTTGAAACGGACTCGTAGATGCTCAGCTTTCAGTTATTTTGAGCACTTTAAGGACTTCTTCATGTTGGCTTGATCAAGCTTTAAAATTCATTCTTGAACTCAGAAAGGCAGTGGATAAAAGGAAAATCTAAGTAAAGTTCAACCGCAAAGAAATCTCATGCTTTGCTTTCTAGAGTGAACCACTCAGTGAGTCTAATGTAAGGTTTCAGAAGTGTCAAAGTTTACGATGTTCACATTCGAGTACACACTTTGAGTTTGAGCTTAAGTGAATTTGCCTCTCAAGCCCTCGTATATGCCAAAACATATCGCCAAAGTAGCTTAAGCAATGAGTTTTCCTTTCACATTCTGTACAAATGGCAACAAAGACAATGGCTGAGCTCACAACGCCACAAGTCAATATATCACATGACACTAGGCCTGCTGTTCAGGACAATACACCTATTAGCGTTTTCCTAATGTGTCTAATTTATCATGGTAGACGTTCAATCATTTTATCTCCTGCTGTAGCTAAAACATTACCTCAGTTCGCCATCTATTGTTCCTTTTTTGTCCTCCAACATCGACAGCAGTGTGTTTCTCCTTCAGTCATATGTGATGACACTGAAGTTAGTGTGGCAGGTGCCTATTCCGGATTTCCTAAAAAGCAGAGAGGAAGGCAGGCCACAGTGATTTAATTGGAATAATGTATGAAATGAGTCAGAGTTGCAGGCATGGTGTGTTAACTCTCAGCTGTACCAGCTTCGACAGAGATCAATGCATCTAACCTCAATTCAAGAAAACATTCTTTAATGGATCCCCCTGGGATCTGAGCAGAGTCTCTTCCCTTCTCTTCACTTATTTATTTATCTTCATCTTTTTTTCCCTTTTAGGCTATGGCACACACTTTTTTATTATCCACCTGAGGATTACCAGGCCAGTGGGAGAGGAAGATTTGTTATCCTGTCACACCAAACAATACTGTTTCTACCATGTTTCTTTCATTCAGGACCCTTTACTCGCTCTAATCTTTGGAAGGAACGTATTCACCTGATGACATGTTGTGGTTAGACTTTGATTATCTGGTGTCTTTACCTTGACATTGTGTTTCGCAGATAAAGAACCTCCAATAGGCATTAAGATATTTTCCCAAATATGGTCAAATTCTAAATCAATTGAGTATGTCCTTGAATGTTTAAGTGTTTGTGTCTTTAGCTTAACGTTTGGTGTATGCGATTCCTCCTCATGTTTCTTTATCAGCATAATTTCATTGCTTTTATTGTCCATTTTCCTCCCAATCAGGCACTTTTGAAAACAGCTCAGACAATAAATGGCCAGTTTACTGTTTTTATTTGCATGTGCACCTGGATGAAAATAGTCACATGGCAACTAGTTGATCTCCCCGATGGTCATTTGGTTATTGTTTTTCGGCATACAAGATGGCACAAATTGTTGCAATGTGCCGTTTCAAAAATGTACCATATGCCGGGTGGCGTTGTAAATGTCTGCCACTGTCATACACTTATTAAACAACACTTTCTGGCAGAAAGGCTTTAAAAAGTCATGTGAGGTAGTACAAAGAGCGACAAAGTCTAAAGGGGAAAGAGTTTGTGGTGGATGAGGATGAACAGGTCTTTCACCCGAGGGACCAGGGTTTAACTCCAGTGTGAAACCAAAGGTTGAAATTGACTAGACTTAGGTGATTCATTTGGTGTTACGGCGCCAAAGGCACTTGTTTAAGTCTAGAAAAAGATCACCCCTTGAGTTAAATTTGTCCCTTTCACAATGTAAGTTCACAAATTTAAAAAAGTCTCCCAGGAGACGCATTGAACCTTTGTTGGCTACAGACACCAAGGTGCAAATAGCTTCTGCCTTATATTTTTCACAGTCAATATTCGCTCCCAGCCGCAGCACCTGTCTTTGGAGAAAGAAAATGCTGTTATATTAGGTCTGCTGTTGTTTTGTACTTTTCTCACGCACTGAGATCTTTTTGGTCCTTTGGTGTCTCCAACTTGCTGGATGCATGAGAAGACACGCAGGAAAAAGGAACAACACAAAAGCACAAGAGTTGAGTGACAAAATATTTGCAGATGTGACCCAATCTGATGTGTTTCTGGCTCACAGAGAAACAAATATAAGACAGGAACTGTCTTTGCCTCTAGATGTCAACTTCTTGTCCTCTCAGGAGTTATTAATTATTCATAGGAGTGAAAGTGGGAAGTCACATTGACTCAGTTCTGTTTTTGTTGGTGTCTGTGACCACCGACACATTTTAAGTAAAAAGCCACAAATGACCGTCCATTCAGAAACTGGTGTATTTCAAATGTCTCCTGCCTATTTTCATTATCAAAGACTTCACATTGTTTTTGGGAGAAAAAAACAATTACAACACTTGACATTTGCAACAATACGGGGCCTTTGGCTTTCAGAGATCGAATTAAACTATTTATTAGTCTGACAACTTCTTTGCAGAAAAGCGAACCTTATGTTATTGAGTTTGATCCACCCTGTTTCGAACATTAGATTGCAACATTTAAAATTATGTAATCTGGCACTGTTATAATAAATGTCTTTTTACGGGATGTAGGATATTTCCATTCACCAAAACATGTTTCCTTGAGGCCTAAAAAATATAATGAATACTATTTAAAAAAACGCAAAATAAATATTTTGACTTGGTTATATACATGATTGCCAGACAGCACTCCTCTGATTCTTCTCTGCCTTTTGCTGTGACATTGTTTCTTATATAATTTTATTGACATTGAAATGAAAACAATCTTACATGTTGGTGGGTCTAACACAGTCCTGCTCACAATCTGTCACATGCAGTCACTCTTTGTTTACCAAAGGTGTATGTTAACCACACAACATGCACATCCACAATGCACAATCTACGACCAGGGTTTTTGTTTGATGAGCAAAGATTTCACTACATTTCTCTCACTATTGTCAAGTTTCATCTGAGACGACTTCTATGAAATTTTCTTGTAAACAAGCAAAACTCCATTGGTGAATCCTTGAGGTCAAACAACTTCCTCTGTCATAAAACATGAGCAAAACTAATTTATTAGTACTTACATTTAAGCGCTGTGTACAACCCAACAAGTCTTTTTTCTTTACTGCGCTGGTTGTTGCATTGCAGCACATCTCAGCGTGTTATCGCCTCCTGTTGTTCAGTGGACTATGAGCAGGAGTGTGTATCATATCACTCACGAGGACCCACTCATAGACAAACAGCTGCATAGAAAGAAAAATAGAACACTCCACAGGGAACCTTTGAAATCACACAGTGTAAAAGAGCTTTTATTGGGATCCATCTTTTTCATGATTTTTTTTATTTTGTTTGTAAGATTTTGTCAAAGATATAAGTGAAGAATGGCATTACTGTTTCTTCTTACAGTAACACTGTTTTTCTAATGCTTGAACTTAGTTCAGTTTCTGTGAGACTGCATAAAAATTGTCACATTTACTACTGTGTTAATGCATCGCCCACATTTATTTTTTCCACATGGTGAAATACATAAATATAGAATTAAAAAAAACCTCACAGTATGAGATGATGCCAATGAATTCATGCATCGGTGTACAGCGAGTGTACATCCTCACAGGAGGGCTGAGAGAAACAGATGTGACAAGGCCTTTCCTCGCTGTTGCTGTATGCATGGATCTTTTCCTGTCACTCCAGTCCCACATCATCCACTGGTCACAACATGCCACACTGAGATTCGCTGATCAAAAGCCAGAGCTGTCATCATAACCTGACACTCACGTTCCTGCTTCCTCCTCTCATAGCCCCTTGTGAAAAACAAACCAACCCTTCGATCCTTCCCTACTGCAGCTTCTGCCTTTCACATATTATCATAATAATAAATATATTTTAAGTAGATTATTTTCAAACCTTAACTGTCGGAATAAAACCAAACACATTAGCTCAGCTCAGCATAACTTATATGAACTACTGTACCCATAACTCCATTCAGGTAAAATCTCTTTGCTAACGTCACATTCCTCCTCTGTGGAACAAGGCATAAATGGCTGCTTTGTCCAAGAAAATTGAGGAGCTGAACTTCTGTCACATCTACAGCCACACGTGGCTGGTTCCATTGTCGCTCTATTGTGGGTTTCTGAATACCCTGATTACACCAGCCTTTCCCACATAGGTACAGTATCTGCCTTCAAATGGGACTTTTATTATTGTGCGACGGCACCTTAAGCCCATCTTCTCTTTGCCACTTCTATAGCTTCAAATCACACACTTAGTATGGCTGGAGAAGAATGAAAGTGGCATCGTCTCGTGCAAGCAGTGAGTAATTATCTCAACAATTTGAATAATTTAAGGAGGAACACAAGTTTTTAATCTCTGCAAAAAAATGTTTCCCATCATTGTACAACCCAGTACGCCTATGAATTATGTGCATATTGGAAGATTTCCCATCTCACAATTTATGTCCAATGCCAACGTTCAAGGCCAATGCAAGGAGTGAAAAACAAACACCCAAATTCAATAAATGTGCAAATATTGTTCATTTAAAAATGTTTAGCAGACGGACACAAGATCTCCTGCGTCACTGAAATGTCCATTCTCAGTGTACAGTACGTTCACTACAGATTTTCAAACATTTCCACATCACACTTTTATACTGCACCACTGACTGAATTTCGTGTGAAGTGAAAGTGAAGTAACAACAAGCAAATCCTGTTTGAGGAGATGAGATTATGAATATAACTGTACGTGATGTGATATATTCTGTACCTACGAAAAAACAAAAAAACAAAAATGCAGAAGATATATTTTGGCCTTTATTTTTAAAACGCCACGATCAAATGGCAGCCACATATAAGCTACTAGAAATCTGGCACATAAGAGTAAACAGTTGCTTAAACAATAAAACTCCCAACGGGCATTTCCTGGACCCATTTAACCGGTACATCCACAATGGGCTGTCAAATTCAAGTGATTTTGTCACAAATGCTTTAACGTAGCTGATTGCTTCTGTTTCCAGTATCTACTGCTCAACAGACGTACTGTAACTTTTCATCCGTTCCAGTCTTTGCCCAGAGTCGTTGTAACTCGCAGGGTGACCATAACACCTGTGACACCTGAAAAACGTATTTAAAATAATGTGCAGCATGACTAAATACTTAAAACCAGTTTCCCATGTGAACAGAAGAGACTGGGTATTAATGGTAAAACAGTTACAGCGTCTCTGTCCGGCTATTATACATTGCGAATATACTGTATGCACAAGTTATCATTTCTTGCTTTGTGTGCAACATCTCTTGTACCACAGACCTCATTTATTAGGCTGCAATGCTTTTGGATTTCCACCTATATCAGCATCCACAGAGCAAACCATTATGTATAATTCATCCTGATTATTTACTGTTTGAGGCCCCACAAAGAAGCAGGAAGCTTAGGAAGCACCGCGGGCCAGCGGCTCATTTCTGGCTGCTCCTTCTGCAGTAATTGAAAAGCAATGCGGAAGCATGAGTAATATACACCCAGGACACACAGGTACCTCATGGAATAAGGAGCTCGCTTTGTTTCATATTAACAAGTTTAAACATAGTTTGCATTCTGTAAGTGAGTATGGAGAGGTGTTGTGAATATTTTCATAGCAGCACAGGAGATAAGTAAGACGGACGATGTTACCACCAAGAGTCAACCCAAATTAAGATTGAGCGCAGTGCTTGCTCTGTTTATTGTAGAGTGAGCGAGGTGAATTCACGTGGGAAGTCTCTTTTGGTGCTTGGGCATAAAACAGTAAGACAAATAAATGCACAGATCTGCTCGACTTTTCAAAGCCTTTGAAAATGCTGCGAGCTGTTTGCAGCCGTATGCCTTGATGCCACCCACAAACACATGTGGGAAACTTGTCTCGACAGTTGCACAGGCTGATGGGGCAAAATGCCAGACGGTCTTGTCCATCTGTGTGAGCGCTGTTGGTTCTTTTCAATCACACCCACAAACAACACCAGTTGTCCGTAGTGTTTTACACTGGCCAGAGCTAAACCAATTATTATGGTCCAACTCTGAATTATGCTGCGAGTCAGCAGCTCTCTGCCAGGTCAGGCCATCCTGGGGTTAGAATACTGTGGAGGAGAGCGACTGAAAGAGAGTGTCGAGGCGCGATTAACTGCTTATTATGTGGAGGGTCCAAGGTGAGGCCAAGAGGTCGTCGTTTATTTTACACATTGGCCCTGAAATCATTAACAAGCGCCTGACTCCACAGACTAAGAAATAACAAACCAAAAAAAAATAGACAAAAAGCATGAAATGGGGATGGAAACAGCAAGTTTCGTGGCAACTGTCCATTTAATTGTCCAGCTATTGGAGGTTTCATTATGACGCCATAAAACTGAAACCCTGTTTCTGCACTGCCTATGGTTGCACATGTAAATTTCCCATTTACAGGAACCTTGTTGTTCTCGAAGTAGTTTACGATAAATACTCTCATGAGAAGGAAATGACCTTTAAATATCTTCTGTGAGTTGCAGCCATGACATACGCTGGTCCCACCTCGAAACGTGAGGAAAACGTGATTCAATTGTTCCCGTCTTTGAGCCTCACACAGCACCGTCCCTCATGAAGGGAACAGAGATGCTGCAACCACAACTCACTGTGTCATTTGTCCAGCTGTTGCTGACTGAAATGATAATTTGTACAACAAAACCAGTTTTATATTGGGTAGTAATTCTTCATCAACAACAGTAAACTATGTAGATAATAATTTATCAACAAGTTGTTTGTGTTCTCAACATAATTTGATATGTTGTCATTTGTTTCGATTTGTACTTATTATTTTGTTTAAATATACTCAAAGCTGCAGCTCAGCAACAGTAGGACTGACGATTGCAAACATTTGGCATCAATGCTCGTTGGAACCAGACCCTTTAATCCGACCAACAAACATCTCTCCTGGGAAACTTTGTGAGAACAAATTTTCATTTCTCCAGGAAACCAAACCAAAGGATTATTCATTTGAAGCGATGTCACCAAATACAATGTATCCCCAACACCCATTTTTAGCATGACTCAAATACAGAGTTTAAAATTGTAATATGGTGCAACCAAAAATGCCCTTCCCTCACATTCTACTGTAACAGTTCTTTAATCCTCTGCTGAGATAAAATCTTCCAATTTAGCTATTAGCAAAGAGGGAAAAGGTTTTGTGGGTCATGATTATTATAATTTACTTATATCATATTGCCAAATCTTGAGGAGATCCGAAGGAATGGATTAGTGAGGTGGTAAATCAATGCTGACGGCTGGTGGACAGTGGATATTTGGAAATTCAGCTTTTTGTTTGTTAGTATTTTTTGTTATTTATTAGTTTTCTGTTAAAATATTTCACATTTGTCAGTTTGCCTAAAAGTGCACATTCCAACTCTTATCTCTATACTATTTGTATTAAAGATTGTACTGAAAGCATATAATTAACTCTATATGTCCTCATTCATAGCAGTTTTTTTTCTCTTTTGTCAGATTTTTCTTATAACTTGACTGTTTCTAATTTTTTTATATAGTTTATCATATTGTAATCGTGTAATTACATTTGCCTTTGGTATTGTCTTATCCTAGAGTCTCATCCTAAGCATTTCATTAATGACAATGTTGAACATGAACTCAAGTCACAAAACCCATTACTTAAATTAACTAACTTAATCATTCATAAATAATTGAAATGCATTTACATAAATGCAGCGCTTTATAAAAAACATGAACAAATAAGGTGTTAATATGCCGTCGTTAAATAATTCATAGTAGCAGCATTAATTAATGGAAAAGAAAAATACATCTATGTTCAGTCACCATCTATCACCAAATGGCATAACACAACATGGATTGAGCCAATATGGCTTTGTCTGTGGCAAAAAAATACTTTTTTAGATCATTTTTATCTGGTGTAACACTAGTAGACTCTTATTACTCTAATTATGAGAGTCACAGAAAATGCAATATGTCAGTGACCTCAGCAGTTACCACTATCATTCATCCAAAATGCATCTACAAAACAAAACCACAGTCAGTTCCTACATTTTTTTTGGAACAGATGAGTTTGGAAAATTGCAGGGTGTAATGGAACAAGAAGCAGCAGCAGTCACTGTGAGCCATGTTAGATGAGGAGCTGCAGGTGACGGGCTGCAAACCTCCAACTTCTCAGTGAGGTAGCCAACTCCTCTCACTGGGCCCTGCTGTTTTTGGTGTGCAGCATAAAAAACCAGGTCATAGTTCCTCACAGAAAGAAACAGACAAATTAGTGCCGAACTTCTTCAGGGGAACAACCAGAGATTTTTTTTGCTGCAGAATTCTGTGACCTGTAGAGTTAAACTGCATGAGCTGTTACCACCGGTAACTACAGGTGTCGCCAAATCAACCATATACCAGGACCAAAATCTACCCCTTTCAATTTCAATTACCTATTCACATGAAAGCCAGAAATTTAATAGCAATTTCTTTTTCATGTTGTGACTGATCACTTAAGGAAATCCAAAAATAATGATTTACAGAGGAAAGTTTAGTCTGTACCAAAATATCAGGCGTGAAGGAGCCTCAGACCACGATTCGTACCGACGGACCAAAATTTAGTTCGTTTGTCTCGTTTCGGATCAATCTGAACCTTGGTTCGGTTTGTGTGCAGCGTGAACAAACGTTTTGGGATAGTTCGGACTCTCGGACCAATTGCGGGAAGTTGAGCATCAAACAACAGAGGAAGAATAAGAGGCGGTACCTCATGGAAGGAGGAGGAGAAGAAATATTCAATAGCAATTTGCGCATGATTGCTTACAGTCTTCGCCTCCGACGATTTAATGTTTGAACAACGAGGACGTTCATGCGGCACATTCAAACTACTGTCAAGTACCCCGCCTAAAGTTGGGGCTGTTGTAAGTGAGACCATGTGAAAACAACGAAATTAACTAAATGAATCGGTTCATTAATTTCCTCCGTTCAAACAGAAAGACTACAACCTGCACAATTGGCAAGACGCTGATGTCAGAAGCACGCCTATCTGCAAACCAACCAATGTCAAGTATAGGTAGACGCAGCCCAAGTAGGTGATGACGACAGGACGCTCTTATGTCACTTTATTTTCTTTAGTGTGCCCACATCAAATATAATCAATATAACAAAGACATGAACCTTGGTCCAGACTTTCAAGTGTGAAAACGCCTAGCATCATCTTGTTCTCCTGACGTTATACTGTACCTTAATTCAACACTGACCTTGCTGTGTGTGTACATCTGGGCATGACTGACAAAGTCATTTTAATTTGATCACTGCAGTGGAACCACTTCTCACCCAGAGACTCTGGCATTTCACATTTTGTCATATACCCCGTGACACTCCTCAGGGGCGCATTTGTGAAGACAGCCAATTTATCAGATAATAAAATAATGATAATAGTAATTAGATTAATTCTCCTGATCATGACCCGTGCACTTTGAATGCCGATTATGATGTAAACACAATCTCAGTGTGATTTTCCAGGCTGATAGCTGTGTGCCGTAAATCAGAGCGTCACACGTTTATCTCATGGTCTCGTGAAATAATAACTTCAGCTACTCAACCATAGTCAACTTTTACTTCTCCTTTACATGCTACTGCACCACTAACAACAACCCTCCTGCCTGCTATGAAACATTAGCCATCAATTATGTTGTAATTAAGAAATATCTAAGCTTTGGCACAGACGACCACATTACAATTTCTCCACAGCTGACTGATTTTGGTGTATTGAAAAGCAAATGCAAATAGGTTTTCAATTTGTTCAGAGGAAGTAGGCTAATTGAGTTGACCTTAGAATTGTCTTCTATTTAGAATGAACACCAGAATGTGAAGCAGTGGCTGTTTTTACATTTGTTAAATATGTAGCTACACTACAGCACTGACTTCTGCTATATACTCATAGCAGAAACATTTTTTTTTCCATTTCATGGCAAATAAACCACACAAGTAGACTACAAGTGACACAATATTTGTTCCTCTGTCAGTTCTTGTTTGTGTTGTCCTAATGACTGGAAAATATCAACCTGAACTATTTCTGTATGCAAATGCACATTTGTATAACACAGATTTCAAGTGGAGTGTGCATTATAAAAGTAGACAGCAGGTCGCTTGAACGCGTAGCCTGCACAGGCCGCAGAAACGTCACTCCCTTAATGCCAGAGCGAGCTCTTCATCTGAAGCAAGCAGGTGCGTACACGCATGGTCTCACACCGAGTTAAACCCCAGTCTAAACGCATTAGCTCAGCTGTTTGTGCATTAAATGCCAGCTCCAGCTATACATGCAGCAAGCAATGAATCAACGAGAGGGTTGGCATAAATCATTTATATATCGTTAAGCTTTCAAGCAGCCACAGTCGTTTATCCTGAGTTCAAGGAGACAGAGGCAGCTGAAGACACTTGTCAATGGCATGTTTGGAGAAGAGCTCATAACACGTTGTCAAGCAGAGATGAGCGGTTCGCCATGCACCAAGACGGCGTTAAACATCAACATCCCCACACTTATCTGTGCCATAAAGGGATATATACACCGATATAATAGGTGGGACTCATGCCAGCACTCTGTCCTCCGCCCTTCGGCTGCAATTCTAAATAATCACCTGTCATATCTGTGACATTTCAGCAAAGACACTTGATGTGGTGATGCTTGAGATATGAACTTTGGATAAATGGGGGTGTTCTGAGGGGCGTTTTGGACCTGCGGACCAGATGCTCACATCTGATAACAGTTGCTGTTATTAGTCAATCCTAAGAAGATCTGAAAACAGTCGCAGTTTGTTGCCTAAGCGGAGATCAGAGTTAGGATAGGTTCATCTTTAATTCACCGTCCCTAATCCCCACCAGGTGAGATGCGTTCGATGAAGAAAAGCTCTTGGTGTTGTGAGAGCAAACACTACACATTGGCAATACAACTCGCCATATGTCTTGCTGGAAAGTTGCTGGGTGATTTGCACAGGTAAATCCACCCAGGTTTCACATGAAAGTAATTCAATTATTCTTTTATCTTTAAACATATGCTTGTGTCAACAGAAAAAAAAGCTTCTATTCAGGCGCCCAATAATGAGAAACACCTGTAATTGCTAGGAAATGTCAAGTTCTGTTACAAAGCAAGAGAGCATATGTGTTGGAGAAGGCTTATTGTTCGTATGAAGGCTCATGTCTGCACAGAGAGTCATTTTGTATTGCAGGTTGCCTCTCTAATCGCCTTGTTTTTCTGTTGAAGTTTCTCCTAAGGGAGAAACGGACAAGTTCTGAAATGGAAACGACCGAGGGGGAGGACACAGTATTCCCGCGTGTTACTGTTCCGTCTCTGTGGCGGCAGCTTCAGCCCACCAGCTCCACGTGTTTCCAAGGATCAAATGCTGTCCACAAAATAACAGAAAACAATCTGAGGGAACAATTCTACTTCAACAAAGAGACACAGCGGAGGTCAAAGCACAGAAGTCGAATATGAAAAGGGATTTTCAAGGCAGCACTGAGAGAAACATTAACAAAACACCTGTTAATCTGAGACAGTGTTCTATGAAACATCAGTTTCAACTTTACATCGTCTGTGCAACAAATTCGACATCAAAGAGAAAATAGGTGTCAGTGACCTAGATGACTCTTCCTAAAATGACTCATTTGGAAAAGATTTGACAATCAAAAGGATTTGTCTTTCTTTTGAAGCAACATCCAGTTAGCTTAGCTTCGCGCAAACACTGTACACATGAAGAACAGCTAGCCTGGTTCAGCACAGTGCTAACGAACTCTTCTCAGAGCACCTCTAAAGCTCACAAACCAACACACTACTGTTTATCTGATGATATTTGTACTAATTCAGGCTGTTGTAAACAAAGCTAACAGGCTCATTTCAAATTGGTCATAATAATGACATTGATACCACATGATGACAAATAATTTGTCAAATAACCTCTAAATGGTGTCTCTAATCTCATTGGTTCCACAAGCTTAAAGACATTTTGACCTCATTTTCTGACTTTTGCATGACAGGTGAATTGGTGAGATATTGTGAAAATAGGATTTGTCTACAGTTAACATTTGAGGGGCATGACTCTGACTAGAGAGTCCCAGGCCTTTAACTCACATGCATGACACCAATGACTATGTCCCTTAAATCATAAATCTCCTTATTACATGACTATTCTAACGTGACTAACTGTCCAAAAACAAGGATTGAATACAATACCAGAACATCTATTAAACAACCCAACTTGAATACAATCGTGGTTTTGTTGCTCAGTCTGTGGTAACATACACGCTGGCGTGCTGTTGGAGCTCATTTGTTCACCTCAAGTGGAGAATTGTCACCGTTTCCATGGAAATGGCAGGAAGTCAGTAGCAATCACAGGAAGTTGAAACCCCTCTGTCGCACGGTTAGCTGAGTGATGACGACAACCGGTCCTGGTCCTGAGGCTGAGTCCATGCGCAGGACGCAGGTTTCTGTGGCAGCCGCAACGCCCGAGCAGCTCTACTGCGGAAGCAGGTGCGTCAGTGTCCAGAGCACGGCAGTCCGGTCACTTCCGGTCCCGCGATAGCCACAGCTAGCTAGCTAACAAAAGTGGAGTTTGCGCGAGTGTAGCAACATTGCCGCTGGAAACTCTCCAAACACGGCTCGCTCTTTAATGTAGTACATACTCTTATACATTCCCTGGATCTTAACTTGGGTGGAATACAGTAAATTAAAAAGGTTTAATGAACTTACAAAATGCGCTACACACCACTATTTTTCACTCGTGTTTGTCTTGTTCTAGTCCCACCCCTCTAGGCATCTGGACACTGATTGGCTGATGATAACAAATTGACACCTGGTAACCCAATACACAAACAGCAAAAAGGATCTGATAAGTTCATGGTCTACTTTAAACATGGGACATTTCAACACATTACAAAAAAATACACATTTCTCCAGATTAAATTTATAAACATATCAAAAGAAAACAATTAGTGGGGCAGTACATATCTATATTATTGCATGGACATACAATGGAAAATGTCTTTTGGGACTATATTTTTGACCTATCAGCCCCAAAAGTTAATCATGTGGAGATACCCAACCAAGCAATAATCCCAGCAAGTTTGGTGGAATATTTTTATTATGTCCACAAGTTATTTTGTTCATACACACACGATGGGGTGACAACTGTAACGTGGCAATGGTAATGATCCGGTTTTAGATTGTTTTTAACCATTTGTGATGTACACCACTAATTTCAGTGGCGTCTTGACATGTGTCATCACAGGCTGCCTCAGTTTGGATAAACCAGTTTAACTTCCCAGTGTCGAATCGGGTCTTTTCTTTACTTCCTGGCGACTGCACATTGGCCACTTCTGACAGTTCCAATCCTTTGCTTAGTGCTTTGGTCAGTATGTGATGCACTTAAGGAGCGATATAAAAAAGTAAGAATGAAACAACAACAACAACAACAACAACAACAATTCTATTGTACTGGTGCAGAATAATGGCGGTCAAAAAATTAACCAACTTCTAGCTAATAGAATCCCAGTTTTGAAAAACATAGTGTGAGCATACTGAACATACTGAAAATCTCTGTCTCTCAAACCTTTGTATGTCTCCATGTTTTTTCCCCTTCTTGTGTTTTGCTACTTTGAGCTATTATTTCCTCTTTAATAACACACCATTCATTTGGGTGCCATTTTCCTGGATAAAGAGGTGCCTAGTTAACAAAGCGAGAATATAAAGCCATTAAAATGGATGGTTTTCTCATCAACAGGAGCATACAAAGGCACAGAGGCACAAGTTGTTCTCTGAAACCCTCTTAATCATCCAACAAACACAATTATCACTATTGTTTCCCTGCGAGCTGAGGCTGTGTTTTCAATCCCAAGTCACGTTTTTAGCCAAATTTCATGGATTCTTTTCAAAGTAGGATGCTAAAAGAAAAATCTTAACACAAAATCTTTCATGATTTGCTTAGTTTGACCAGTGATGGGATTGCATTTGTCAGTCTGAAATATAGTCCTGTGGTTGTTTTGTTTTTTACCACTTAAGGCAGTTATGAAAGGAGGGGAAAAAAATGATGTCAGGGAAACGTGTGTTATCTCAGCAGGACATCAAGCAGCGAGTTCCCTCTTTGTCATATTTGCTCCGAAAGCAATATGCTCAGTAGAATCCACTAAGTTCATCCTCATTTAGAAATCTGAATGCCTGCTGAGGACATGGCATCTCTAAGTCAGAGGGAGGGTGTTTTATAATTTTTTTTATTTGAAAGGGCATGCACACATGGCTTATGAAGCGAATGGGAGATGGCACTCTGATAGCTTTATTGCATGTTACGCCTGAAACACACCTATGATCAATACAATAAGTACAACTCTTTGAACCATGTCCCTGGCACAGCAACCTTTTTTTTTTTCATCGCTAAACCACCAAAAGTGGATTTGGACACGCTCTAAATGCCCCTTGCGCTTTAGATCAAGCACTTAGATTGTTAAAGTAGAGCCCAAGGTGTTTATACATTAGAGATTATACATCAATATCAAACCAGAAATCTGTGGCAGCATGTAGCTGGAAGCTGCTGCAGAATTAATGCTTAAAGTTTTCTAAACAAACTGTATGTGGAGGGGAATATTCAGCTCAAAATCATTATATACAGAACAATTAAAAATTATAAGAAGCTCTAGCAGTGCTTTTATATTTGAAATGATATTACACAGAGACTAGATGCTGTGCACATGTAGTGCCACGATTCATCTAATGACTCTTTCTCTCTGATAGGCTGCCGGTTGGAGATGTGTGACAGTGTTGACAGTATCTGAAGCCGTTCAGTGAAGTCCAACCACGAGCTGCTGAGGACCAAAACCAAGACTTGATAAGGAATGCCTCTGCGGAAACGCTTCTCGGTACAGCTGAACAGACCCAGCGCACTGACACCAAGGTATTTGCCAGATTCATACTTGAGTTGAGGAAAAAACAAAAAGACTCGAGACCAAGTAACAATTCTGCAGCTCCCCTGACAGCTATATTAGTGCTAATGACAGGCTGCGCTCCTGTGTGGCACAGATGCACCTGGGCTACGGGACAAACTTACTGCTGGACAAATGCGAAAACTTGTTGATCCATGGTGCATAGTGAAGCCCTTTCATGGGCAAATTATACTGTTGATATACACTCAATTTGGAATGAAACTTGGCCTGGTCGAATAATCAGTGGATGGATATTCAACTATTATAAAGACCTTTTTTTTTTTAAACTGCAGACTCTTAACCCACGTGAACACTTCCTTCAACCTTTGAGAACCTATATTCTTGGCTCGTTTGTGGGCTGTGGGAACAAGTAGTCAACATACCATTGAAATTTAATTTCCTATTATTTAGTGTCTTTCATAAATGCATCTACAAAACAAGACATGGTTATTTTTTGGCTTTTTTTTTCTGACAGTGAATCAGTTGGAATTAAAACAACATGGGTTTGTTTGGCTGTGTTGTAAATAAATACACCAGCTGATCTTCTTTTGTATTTTTTTGACAAAACAGCTGCTCAGCGAATGTCAGCAAGGGCTTGTTGTAACGTTGTAGTGCACCTGCTAAACCCACTAGCAACCACATTTATTGACAAATCTACCAGGGCTGATGTTGTAAGGATTAGAACTTTAAAGTGCTAATGAATAAAGGAAAATGTAAATATGTAAAATTGCACAACTGGCAAAACTACTGTATATGATGCTCCAGACCAGCTTCTCATTTGACCTCGTCGTGAGATGATTTTCACAGTTTTAACAGAAAAGTTTAACAGTCGCTGTAGATGATGTTGTTTCCAATGATTTAATCAAATGTGCTGCACTTGTGAGAAATATTTGAAACTAAAAATAAAACGTAGCATTAATACTTTTGGCACTTAGATAGGGGCTGAAAATGTCTGTGATCACTTAACTTTGAAAGGATTCAGTCCCTGCACAGAGTCACAAAATACTTTTATACTATTGTTGAAATCCAGAGTGCGTTCATTATGAGAAGAAATACAGAATCAGCATCATGTGTAGGCTGTATGTGCACAACTCATGTGGTTAAATGTGTCATTACAGCTGGTGCAATTACAAGAAATGCCACTCTACAGCCAGTTTGGGAGAACAAGGCAGTGTAAGCCATTTTGGTTGGAGGCAGGTTATAGAGCATTCAGATCTCATCTTTCAGCCGAAAGTATAATCTTGTTAACACTAGCGCAGAGCACAAAAGGAATTTCATTTCAGCCTAAAATATGTGGATGTTTCCAGTTCTTAAGTGCTGCTGGTGTGTAATGACTGCAGCAATTTACATTGCTCTTTATTAATTTAGGTTTACTGTCGTGGTGCTCATGCACCACTGACAAGAGACGGTCGGGGGGAAAAAATGAAAACATTTCTATGAATAAAACAATTTATTCCATAAACGATAGGCTGTGAAATATGGTGCATACAACTTTGGAGCAATCAAAAGGAAGCTTCAGGGAGAAATTGCATGAGGAGGCATTATCAGGCTTGTCAGCGCTGCCTGTCTAAAATAAATACCATTTGCATCTTTCTTCTATTTATTATCTGTTGCTTTATGCCGGCTGTCCTCTCTTGCTGCTGATTAGATTTCCATTAGCCATGCTTACTCGTCGTGCTGGGGAGGGTGCTCCTGAAAAATGCTCTTTGAATGTGACTGCTCTGAGAGAGTCAAGGCTGGGTAATGACACAGTGGCATGATCGTTTCTTTTTTTCCCAGGTATATACACCGTGTGGCAGCGTTTCTTTTTCCAGTGCAGTTCTGGCTCCCGTCTTGAAGGCTGGCAGAGGGAGAAAAAGAAATGCAAAGAAGGAGACTGAAGTGGAGGAATTGAGGGGAAGATGGACGTTTCAGTCGAAATGGAAACATCATTTCGCGTGCGCTATTCATGTAATAAGAAGAAAACCACTGCTTGAGGGCGTTCGGGGGAAAAACATAATCTTTCAGGAAGTGTGTAAGAACTAACGCTAAGCTCTGCATTTGCATTCAAGGATGACCTCCTAAAAAGTCTCAGCTTCAGTATGGTTAAAATAGTAATCCACAGCATGTTCACATAAACACCGTTCACTCTGGTTCAATTCAGCTCAATTGTATTTATTTATTTGGCCCATATATATAGATATATATATAGATATATATATCTATATATATATTTATCGTAGTGTGCTTGATAATCTGCACAGCACACAAAAGGCTCTGTATCCTTAAACCCTTGATATATGCATGATGGTAACAAATAATTCAGCGAATTCCCAGGCTGAGCACTCAATCCTCTGCTCACGACGAGTTCTGGGTTCTATCTTTTTGGCTTCATCAATGGTTTATCTTGGAATAAAAAAGAACAGGAAAAAGGCAGCAAGTGTGGCAGAAACTCACATCAACACGAAGGTGGTTCTTTGGACGTGCACTAGAAAAACATGAAACTAGTAAACACACACTTAGAAGCTACAGATGACCACTCCCACGAATCCGACTATGGTTTGTGGAGAAATGAAGGTGCACCTTCTCTCTAACTAGCTGCAGTTCTCCTTGGTTTCCTTGATGGCGCGCTGGATTGATTAGCGCAGGGAGGATGGGCGGCCGCGCGGCCTGCTGCCTCATTACTCTCAGTTTGCAGGTGTTCTCGAATGCTTTGGTGCCCCTGCTGCCTTGGCAGGGAGAAGACAGAGGACAGAGACCAGACCCACCTCGTTCATCTTGCTCGCCTGTGATGGAGGTCATGCAGCAAAGTACTCTTGCTCAGAATAAGTCGCTGGGAGTGACAGATGGAGTTGCAGAATGGGAGGGGAATCAGCTCAGCCTCATTTGTTTTTCATCTGGTGAAGGTGGCTGCAGGCACACTTTTGATGACAGCACCCGCCAGGCTTACTCTCTGGTTATGTAAGGCACCTCGACTGTGTGTGGGAAATTTACTATATCTTGATGGAACTGCAAATGTGTGCACTGATTGCATGGTTCTTGGTGGTTCAAAGCGGCACAATATGCCCGCGCTTTGGTATATTTACTTTGTTAAGAATAGCTCTGGCAGACACATAATGAACATAAAAATAATGCACTCCTGTCATTTCATCAACATGAATTGAATTGTGGAAGAATACAAAATATATTCATGGACACACAGTCTAGAAAGGGACTTAGAACAGGGTGGGTGAAGATTTGACTACATAACCCTAGAAAGTGCGACTATAAATAGTTTTTTTTGTTAATTATGTCTTGATGTTCACTGCGTTAACTGTATGAGCTGTACACAAAGTGCAGAACATTGCCCTGTGAAGAGGCAATCTATAAAAGAGGCTAATATATACTGTACATATTGTATTTGCATGTTCATGCACATATATGCATATTATGCATGTGTATGCATCTACTCGTACATTTTTTAACATATGATATCATAAGATATGGTAATAATTTGTCAGGGTTTTACTAGAATATCCTGCTTTGTTAAGATACTGTACGTGATGACTGAAGTCCATTTGTTAAAAAACGGAGTATTTTCATTTGTAAACATGCCGCTATAATGTTTTCTATTATAGTGTAGAGAGATCACTTGATTGTGTCTTTCCCCTCATCGTCTGAATCTGGCTCAAAGACGGCTGACTCTTCTCGTCATTACCAATAAAGTTCTGAATATGTGCACTTTGTGACCACAGGGAACATTGACTGGTACTTATCATGTCATAAACTCGCACTTCAGTGTTTAAAATGGTTCTGATCTCAGCATGTGGAGTATGGGAGACTTCTGAGCGTCAAATCCAGAGGCTCCACAAAGGCGAAGAGCTTGGATTGAGGTTGTTAACATTTTGCAGGGTGGCACATATGTTAATTACCAACGTTTTTCTGATTGTGTGATGAGCAAACCTAATCAGGACAGCATTGTGTTTCATTCACAACACATTTTCCCGTCGCTGATTAGTTGTATATATTTGTGTAATCTCTCAGAGTTAGGGTTGTTTAAGTATCTGTTTGAATGTCATCAGCAGCACGTTTGAAAAGAAATACAAACAGCACAGATTTGTTCTTATGGGCCTCCTCGTCATGTGACGAAGTCTGAGGCCATATCATCAACCAAATTGCCATCTCGCTTGTCACGCTTGTCCTAATTGCCGTGTCAGAGTAGGGATCCGGCTGAGACACAGGCCTCATTATTGTCACTTTCATTTCGCAAATATTTGGCAAATTCTTTCTTCCAGACATCAACCGCTGTCACTTATTGTTCTATCTCTGAGCAGAGTAGTTCTGGATCATAAACTCAATCTCCTCTCATTTGCATATTCTTTAACTCTGCCTCAGCTGTCTGTCGTCAGGTGAGAAGGCAGACCACCATAAAGAAAAGTGTTTCGGGCTACGCCAATTGCAAGGACAATGCAAGTAAGCCACGTGACCAGACTTGTTGTTTACGTCTGTTGAATTTATGCAGCTTATTGTTGTGCAGTGCATTATCTTGACAATCTCTGTGGGCTTTAATTACTGGAACACTTAAAGAGTGTTGTAGAGTTCATCAGTACTCCGTAACACAGGGCTGCCAAGAAAAGGAACGACTGGGTGGGCGGGGGGCAATTACAGTGTAGAGCAGCTTCCACTCAACTCTTGTCCCACAGGGATTCTGTCCCCACATTCTGGTTCCAGTCAATAATTCAGCCACTGGATTCAAACATTTTTCACCTTATCAAACTCCCCATTACCAGTGTGACTGGCTTTAAGAGGGGCTGGAAAAAAAGGTATGTCATAGTAGACAAAAGAATAGAAAGAAATATCATTCCTTGCTGGGATTTTGTCTTTATGTCATGTATTAAACATTGTGATTTTCATATTTTGGATGAAAGGGTATTAAATTCACTTTGTTGAAGTCTTATTGCAACATTATACAACTGTTATACCTCAAAATAACAGCTTCAAAATCATTGACTCACAGGTGGATACGATCACCTGTAAGTCAACGAAACTGTTGGAATCAGGCCAAGCAATTTCAAGACTAATGCCAAAATGTAGCTCAGTTACATAGACTGTCTGTATAAATGGACGTAGTCACTGAGTCCGCCAAATCAAGCCAATGTGGAAGTGCCTGAAAGCCTGTGTTCTCTGCAATGGCCAGCAGAGGGCGACTACACTGGTTGCAAAAAGAAGTTTATTTCTGTAGAAGTATAGAAGCACCATGTGCATTGGAGCGTGGATAGAGCGATAAATGATTGACAGCTGGTACCGTCCAATCGGTGCATGGTTGCAGATGTCAGTGGACGTGCAGTGGACGAGCTCTCAGTAACTGTTATAACTTTGGTGATGCCTCAATCAGGTCAAAACTTCGGTTTGTCCAATATTTTGTTATGTGACCACGTACCCGAACCTTTAAGCTCTTGGTTAAAGATGCTATATGTAGGAATTTTTAGTGCCAAGCATAAAAGATTAACTAAAATTACCAACTCAAAGACCTCTACATATTGTGTTTCAGAGATAAATGATGTAGTGAGCATATTAACCAGCCAGTCCTCACCATTGCGTCTTGTGATATTGCTGTCCCTCAAGAGGTGACAGAGAGTCACCGTGGCGTCCATCTTGCCCTCAGTCCAACATGAGAGGAAGAAGGAGTTGTGCGGCTCAGAAGGTGAGAAACCACCTTCAGAGGCAAAGAAAAGGAGAGCTGGAGATAGAAGCAAAACAAGAATTGTCTATGGTCTCAGCCACTGGAGACAGCTCTAAAGGAATAGTAAAGGAATTAAGTTTGATGCCGAACTTGCAATGTTCTTCTGGATTTGTGGGTAAACAGCAGTTAATGCTAAAATTGGCAAGATGGCAATGGAAAATACCTACATATAGAACCTTTAAAGTTAGGAGACGATCATGGTGATTAATAAAAAGAAAAAAATGTCAACTGTTGGTAAGAAAAACAGGAATCTAAGTTCTTTTAAGTCATTTGAGGTCAAATTAAATATAAGTAGTTTCAGAAATCTGAACAAACAACAATTTATCAGTCTTTTTTTCTGTCGGGGGCCGTCTGAAATAGTATTGTTGTGTTGGCCTACTGTTTACCTAATCCATCCATGTAATCACTTTTAAATGAAAGGGACTTATACAAAGAACACAACTCATTAAACACATTATAATGATGCCTCCACACATGAAACCATATATTAGAAACTAGTAAACCAAATGTGTTTTTTTCCCTCTCTTGCCGCGAGTTGCATGAGCACACAATGTATCTGCTAATTAAATGGACGACTTGGATATTTTTAGACTGTAACATGTTATGAATAAATGATTCTGCACCAGTGTGGCTGCAGAGGGAGTACATGGTCGGATGAACCCTCCTCTCTTCAACAAGCTTGGACTATGTTGTTGCGCGCCACTTTTGTAAAAAGCCACATCATGTTTTAACACAATCACAATCTATAATTCCATCATCAATTGCCATTTATTAGTATCAAACCACCGCTACAAAATCACATCAAACATGATGAAAATGGACTTGCATACGCGCTATACACAGTGTAAGCTTTAAAGTAATTAAAGTACATGATTTTTTCATTTGGACAATATCAATATATATTTATATATTTATATTATATTTAGATATATCAATGCCACTTAAAGCCATATATATCATTCCAGTGACCTAGAGCCTATAAATGTACAGCTATATACCTGGTGGCTAAAGGACCCTCATACACAATAGGTAAACATTTCAATTTGGACACTCCTCATCACATTATTTGAATATTAAAACAAAAATTAAAAAACCCAGACAAAGAGAAATAAGAGTTCATACACAAAAATCAAATATGGTCCTTTCAGTCTTATTATTTCCAATCACATATTTTTGCAAAAAGAAAAAGAAAATGTCATAACTGAGTATTTTTCGTCTACGGACACAAATAGAAGAAATGCTGCACCTCGAGCGTTGAACTCAACCAGAGGTCACTCCATCTACACGGACACAAGAGACACATACTTATGATGAACTGGTGCAACAAATGACGGATTCGCTGTGTCATCCAGTGTTTGTGAAGCAATGTGTAATCTGCTTCATGAGGCATGGCAACAAAAGGAAATAGGATTGCATTTACTGTCAGTGAAATGATGACTTTCTTCTCCCTCACGTCGGCCTCCTCAATCTTTCATGAAAACTCACGATTGCCGGGGGGAGCTTCACGTGAAGACTCTTTGCAGTTTGTGATTCCGTTACTGGCGTCATGGAGAGACCCGGCTTAGATAGCTTGCATTAAAACCCCGGCATTATCTCAGGCTCTGCATCAATGGCTGGCAACTTATTTTCCAGTTCAGTGGAAATAATGAGGGACAGGTTGAATACTTGAAGCAACCTCTTTTTTTTTAAACAGCACGTCCCCCTTACATTGGCAGCAGCCTTTCTATCCGATTTCAAAGGAAACAGAGAGTCACACCAGGCAGATATTACTCACTTTTTGTACCAATCGAAATGTTTTTTTTTCTTTTTAAACTGAGCTTTTTTTTCTTTACTTTTCCATTTAGAACCGACTCAAACTTGCCCATAGCCTGGTTAGACGAGATATATTTTTTTTCTTTGACAGGAGGAATTGCTTTTGCCTGCTGTGCGACAAACATATCTGCAAAACTGAATGCAAGCACTCAAGAACCAGAGGGTTTTTTTTTATTATTATTATTTTTGATTCTGACAACTCAGCATGCCTCTTGAGGGAGTGGGTTGTCGACTCCGGAGCCAGGCAGCAGCTCCAGTGAGGTGTATGGTATGACACAATCTCCCAGTTAAAACGACCAAAGGCACAGGAAGGGTTTCATTAACTGCAGGGTCAAAGGGAATCGCTCACGTACATCTCCTCCAGTCTCCCGCAGCACCCTGACACCGTGCTAGTCATTTCCATAACCCACTGTATGTGATGCCTTCATCTTTCTGCATGACAACGCCGTTTTACATGTAGAACTTTGCAGAATATAAACTTCAAACATCCATTTTTTTGGTGTTGAAAGGACAATACACTGTATATGTGCTGAAAACATATGCTGATAGGTTGATTATTGTATATGCAATTCAAAATGTCTAATTTCAGCGTTTTTCCACGACATAATCACATCACAGGAAGAATATGAACAAACGTGCCTTTATGTCCCTTTATGTCCCTGACTCGAATCCTGCTTATATTTCTCTGGCTGATGAATCCACATGGCTACACTCAGACCTAAGTGTTCCTTAATCATAATCATGTCGCCTATCAAAAAGATAGAAGAGAAAAATACATTTCCTGCTATTTAGGGGCCGCGTGTGTCAAAACAACTGTGAAACTAAATTGTTCCGTGACCCTCTTCAGACAAGAACAAATACATGTAATTATGTGATACATGTATCTCTGGAGTAGAGTTTTGTAGTTTTTTTCTTTGCTGAGATATTGAATATTTTGTTGTTATAAACGCGCAATACCATGAAAACTATTAAGCGAGCGAAAGGCTGCATACAATGGCTTTAGGTTGAGTTGGCAATAATTCTCTAAAGAAGGGTTCTGATTGATGAAATACTTTAAAGGCACATTCAGTACAGTACGCGACGCCCGCCGAGACTCAGTTGGAACAGCCACTGTTTTTGCAATGCAACACATCCAAACTTTTAACAGATGCATTCAGAGAGAAGAGTATATTCCGATACGTTGGGGTGAGAGTAGCAGAGCGATTTGAAATGGCCAATTTAAAGTCCAGGAAGGGGATTGCGGGGCTGCACTAGAACTACGCACTATGAATATTCAGAAACCTTCTTATCTTGCATTTAAAAGTGTTTTTTTTCCTCCAGTGTCAGCAGGAAGCGCGAGGCGAGGCAGTGATCTCCGCAGGTGTGGCCTCTTCTCAGCTTGTACATCAACATGACTTTTTAAGCTGAACTTTTACGAGCTAGGTCACACACACAGTCGTGGGTGATTTAGTCAAGAGCGTATTCAGGCCAAAGGATACTCAAAAGCCCTGTGCTGCTGGGGAAAAAAGAAAAGAAGGTATAATCTACCCCGGATGCATCATGGGAGGAATGAGCAGTGGTCGGTGAATATCTCCAGATCAAGGATACTGAGTGACACACCACAGTCAGCGACGACGACGCAGTGCGAACGGTGATTAATCCTGTGTACTGTGGCAACTGGCCATCTGTGCTCAGGAGGATTTGTACAGTGTCTGAGGGCAAAGGGGAGGGGATCACATATTCGATGATACACAATTAAGATGATTCAATAACTCAAGATAAGACTGTGAAAAAACAGACCAATACGTCCCTCACGTCTTCCAACGTGGAGAATAATCCCAGCAGTGTCGGTCCGTACGGGGGGACGTGGCATGAGCCCAGCGGCTCTTTTCAAAGGGGGCGATGGACAAAAAAGGGAAAGCCGTGCATCTGGTGACTGCTTAAACATAACGATAAAATTATCTGAGAATGGATATTATAATTTATTTTAAACATCAACGTTTGATGATAATAATGAAACAAAAAAGAATGGGTGATCAAGTGCTCTCATTTAGTTTCACCAGAGTTCAACTGATGAATATTTTCGTCAACTTCATTTCAACTTCAAAAGAACTTGCTAATTAATTTGTATTCAGAAAATCAAATCAATTTACTGAAGCCCTCATTCAGCTCAATGTTGCTTGTTTCAATTTTATTGCCATCTTATTTCTTCATTTTTACTGTTTACTGACACAAGGTTTTAACCTGGGCTTTCACCTGTGTAAAATTAGCTCTTGGCTAATGTTAAAAACTAAAATGTTAATACTGTAATGTTACTATTGTAGCAGAGTAACAAAACAAATGATCCAAATATCTTTAATTTGACGGCTAAAACATTAGTGTGATGGATATGACTTTTAAATATTATTTCCTAGGTTTAGTAGTGAAAAGTAGTTATTAGAATTAGCTCTTGTAACATTAGCTAATATTACAAAATGCACAGCTTGACAGGAGAAGCTCAGGCCTTTAGCTGATCGTACTGAAATATAAATATAAGAAAACACCTAAATTGATGGATTCCGCTCATCACAGACGGACAGAAGATGCAGTTCCATGAACCACCGAGCATAGAGGCATCGGCTTGCACTGCAGTGCTTCGTTCCCCCAAACTAACTCGTGAAATAAATGTTGATAAAAATGATAAAGTCTAAAAATGAAAAACGCCGCTTAGGACATTTTATATTTCAAAGAAAACATTTGCAATGGTGTGCTGGGGGCTCCAACCCTCCTGCAGTGATAATAACAAACCCCCTTTGACTGTTTATTAACTCAGATATGAGTTTATATTGTAACATGAAGAATTTTTATTACAAATAACAGTGATTCGATAAAAGGGACTTGTTAAAACCGATTATTCAAAATTATTAACATCCATTACATTTCATATGGAATACTAGCATGGTCCTAACCGCTTAGACAAGCAACCAATAGAACTCCAGACTGTCACCAATGTGCCACAATAATTATCATGACTGAATAGCGGTTTAAGTTTCAAATAAATCACAAACAGACGTGGCCTGGTGATCTGTGAGAGGCTTGTATTTTTAGACCAGGGTTGAGGACCAAAAGAGTTTTTAAGGAGAACAAAAAACAAACTGGTTCCGTTCAAAAAGAAATCTATGATTATCTGTAAAATGGCCACCTCAAAAACACGGGTTAACTTTGACATGCAGCACAATCATACTTCTCTGCACACCGTCAAACACGCGAGTGTGTGAAAACTATGACTACACACTGGCTCTAAAGATCAAAAGGTATCCTACTTTCTCCAAATATACACACATTGATTCTGTTCTATAATACTGTTATATTGTTCACACCTTCTCCGTTTCAAAAAGTAGGTAATTTGATTGCAAACATTTGTTCTTTTTAATGTACTCTGACAAAAAAAATCAACAACAGTTATGGCAGCTAAATGAACCCGACAACATTATAAACTATGCCATACTGAGCCTCATTCAGATAAATGTCACATATTCAGTTTTACATGTTTCGAATGTATTTTTTTATACATTGATTTTCATAAAGGAAGAGAATAAATATATTTCTGAACCATTTTCATTATACCGTAACATTTAAACAAGATCATATGGTGCAGTATTTTCATAATTTTTTTTTTAAAAACAAGCTGATAACAATTTAAGTGCAAACGAAAAAAGAGAAAGAAAAATGTTTAGCAGACCTCAAAACAAAGCACCACGAAACATAAAAGTAATAACAGTGTTTGTGCTTTAAGTCTTTTAACTGCGATGGCTATTTCTCTATAGGTTTGCAGTTACATACTGTTAGTCCCTCGATCGGGGGGCAAAATATGACACGATCCAAACAAGACTTGCAAACATGTTAATCTGTACGACAAATACTGCATTTGTATCCGATGCAACTGGCTTATTAAAAATACCTGCGAGAGCCATAGGTTGAGAGATTAGTTTCGGTGGATATAATGCCTAATTTGAATGGCTAATGAACATTCAATCATCAGTAGTGTCAAACGAATGAGTTGTATAATATCGAGAGAGCATCTGGAAGTGTCCTTCTGAAGGAGGTTAATTTAATGTCAACGGTTCTATTAAGGCATTACAGTACAGTGTCTCTGTTCACACCATGGATAAGAAGAGACTTGAAGATGAATGTGCCATGCTGACAGTCTTGTCAGGAAGCGAAACCCTCACAATAACACTGTTTTTGATCCTTGATATAATTAATATGAGTGAAACAAATGGTCCACAGTTTTCTTCCATTAAACGACCTCATGGTTTAATTGACTCTGAATCTCCCGTGGACGTTCACCGGCTCTGTGGACTGATCATCTGTTCGTGGCGAACTCACTCGTTTTGGAGAGAGGCGTCTGCGCATGTTCATAATTATTTGTGTCCTCTTGCCCATAATTAACACGAGAAGGTCTCAGATTGGTGTCAGAGTAGTAGATAATGTACTCAATCACATATGTTGGTGAACTTACTACAAATCTTAAATTAGGCTTTGGCTCTCTGGATTTCAATTATATGTTAAATATGAAGTTTAGAAATTGACCGTACCTCAGATTGTAACCTATGTAAGTACCGAATCATCTGTGAGGTATGAGAGGGATAAAATGCTGTGCTGCAGGATGCTGCTTTCAATCATCGAAGTATCCTGCCAAAAAAAATGAAGCCAAAAACCTGAAGTCACCTACAGTGTGTGACTGTGGGTTTTCAGCCAGAAGATGATCAGTAGGTACGCCGCAAATTCAGAGACAAAACACGTGTCTCAGAGAACTACATCTTTAAGAAGATACTACATCTGCTTTTTCTTCTCAACCTCAACAACAGTTTGTTCTGACATTCACGTATATGTGGACTCACCGCAACCAAAGTATTAGAGAATATACTGTAGTAGTTATATTTTCGAGGGAAAAATGTAAACATAGGGCAGCGATGTTCCTCCCTTTACACTGTACAAAGTCATGAACTGTGTTACTGTTCTTGGTCAAATGAGAAAAGCTGGTCCCACTTCAAAACAAAAGCCTACACTATATTAAAATATAAAGATACAATACAGGATACTTTGCTACTTTTAACGGCTGCCTGATCAAAGCTGTTCAGCAGGCTTAGTAACTGAACGACCCATTTCAGAATACAACAAAGCACACCTTCAACACTGTCCATCCATCTATTGAGTAATCATGACAATACGGGTCCTGAAAGAGCCCTGCCTTTTTTGTTATTTTGTTGTTTTTTTCTGCCCCCCCCCCCTGTATTTTTAAGCACACTCCATAATCAGAATTTTTTATTGTTAGGAATCTAAATGTCTTTCCTTTGTTCAACAACCCATAATACATTCAATACAACATTGGTATGGTGATTCTGTGTACTGGCACAATTGCTTCTTTTTTAGCCATGTCCCAAAAAAAACGGAAATGTCAATTTTAGGCCATTGCCTCCCAGAGACAGAGGCATGAAAGTGTCTCGTTCGGGAGGTTTGGAGGATTCTGATGTGATTGGAGTTGGAGTGGGGTTGGGGGGGTGCACTGATTCACAAGGTGGTCAATCATAAAAACAGGCGGAAATAATAATAATAATAATTATAATAATGATAAAAAAACATCATAGTATTTACATGACAGAAATTCCACCAAAAAGCAAAGGAAAAAAAAGAAGTTCCCCACACACAAAGTAACGCTGATTAATTTCCCCTCATGGATTTTCAAGAAAACTGTTACCAGATTGGATTCCAGCCATCAGCAATGTCAAAAAGGATTCATAAATGCTCGACAGTCATTGTGTCTGCGTTGGCCTAGTACACGCTGATGAAGGAGGACAGAGCCAGGACCAGGTACCGGCAGGCCAGCGGGACGTGTGCACTTCCTGTCCCATAGGGTGCGGTGTTGGGCGCTGTGGGCGGGACACAAGAGAAGCTCTGATTAGTTGTGATTGCACTTTTAACTCCAACACATTTTCAAAACCCGCAGTCAGCTCGGTGTGGTGCTTCCGAATGAGGCTGCAAGAACTGCAATTAGCGTACAACAGTCGCTGATTTGAGCTGGTTGCTCAGTTTCCTTTTCGTAGGAGCTACTTCTATTGTATACTCTGAACAATGGTGGGAGAAAAATACTCAGAGCGCCACCTTAAGTAAAAGTCAAAACCAATACCACGACGTAAAAAATGCTCAATTACAATAAAAATCATGCACTCAATAGCTCCATTTTTGTGTGTTGATTAGTTTTCTGCATACATTTTTTATCCGACCTTAGAAGAAGAGCCAGGCTGGCTGGTGACAGCATCACACTAAGCAGAAGGAGATGCGAGTGGTGTTAATCTATTTCATCTAACTTTTTGGCAAGAAAACAAATATGCTCCATTTTTTTAAACCTCCGCCAAGGAGGTTATGTTTTCACCCCGGTCCGTGAACTTGTTGGTTTGTTTGTCAGCAGGATAAAAACACTACTGAAGAGATTTCCGCAAAACGTAGAGGAAGGATGGAACATGGAACAATAAAGAACCCATTAAATGCTGGGGTGGATCAAGGAAGTTTATTTTCCACTTTCTTTAACAATGGCAGCCTTTTTTTGTCGTTGACGTTTTCACCAATTTCCCAAGGAATAATGCATGGATCTTGATGGAGAAAAAAATACAAAAATCAATCATATTTGATTGACTGATATCCATGAGTGTGTGCAATTTGTTGAGGATCCAAATATAAATCTGGATCTAGCGGATTTAAATGTGGTTTCATAGGAACTGTAGGGACTTGGCGCCACTCTAGTTCAAATGTTAACCTTTCCTCTAATGGGACAACATTTCTACAGTTCTGTTACACATTCATCTTTTGGAATAATCACTAGTCTTTGCTTATTTGTGATATATTCACATTTAGGGGCCTGAAGAATAATTTACATGAAACTGTGTGAGAGGTTTTGTAGAATTGCTGACAACTCAGAGACACTGCTTTGTTAAAAGGGGTCATGAGTCAAGAAGGTCGGGAACCACTGGCTTAATCTTAGTAATGCAGTGTCTTTTATAAGCTTACCATAATACATTCGTAATGTAAAAATTTTAAGTGGTCGTACACAGGTGTTTTCACTCATGTTGCTTCAGTCCATGATGTGAGGCGAGTTACAATCTAGGTTTGACTGACAGCTTTCTCACACTCCTGTGAGATTTGTTTGCACATAAAAGAGCGGAAAAATGTACCCTTTTATTATTATACATATTGGTCCGTAGGCTTGTGACAATGTATAATTTTAAAAACACATCTCCACCAAGACTTGGGGTCTAATACGCTTGAGTGACTGAAAACACCCGAGTGGGCGAACGCTGAAAAATAACTAGAACACTAAGGAAACTACAACTGTGAAATAAAGTGAAGGGAAATTTCCCTCTGAGCTGCAGTGGAGTAGTTTCAGGAAATGGAAATACTTAAATAATGTACATGATGTGCAAAGTGGAAGATAAAATCCACTTGTGTTGGGTTGGTTGGTTGGTTGGGCGTCATAAAACAGATCCCCCTTCCCGTCGTACATTTTAGTGGTTGAAAAAAAGCCGTCAGTGGAGAGAGGAGAACAGATGAGCGCTGCACACGGTGCTTTTTCTCCACGTTGCCATCGGAGGTGGCTTTGTTTTGTGCTGTTTGTGTTTCTCTGACCAGCAGACAGCCACAGTAATATGAGCAAGGCTCTCTGGAGAGCTGCGTTCGGCGAGCAGAGAGGGGGAGAGGCGGTGTTTCATTTGGATAATGGTGGTGGTGGGGGGCGCTACTTTGGCTCCTCAAAACAGGTACTCTTTTAGCTTGTAGCTCAATAAAGCACAGGGCACAGGTTACAAAACATGCTGTCCATCACACACACACTCACACACACAGACACACACACACACACTCACACACACACACAGACACACGCACACACACACAGACACACACACACACAGACACACACACACAGACACACACACACAGACACACACACACAGACACACACACAGACACACACACACACAGACACACACAGACACACACACACACACACACACAGACACACACAGACACACACACACACACACACACACACACACACACACACACACACACACACACACAGACACACATGCCTTCACACAGACGCACACAGGGAGAAAGTAAACAGGCTCTGCTCCACCAGGGGAAATCATGTGGTGCACAGCCCACATCAGCAGGGTGCCTCTATTTACACGGCCATGTAATTAGTTCACAATGTAACTCCTCTGATGTGGACCTCACGTTGCACAAACACGCCGAGCAAAGCGGCAGCAACACAACCGCACACACCCGTACTGTACTCGCACACACACACACTCAATCTCGAACGCGTAAAGTCCTTTTCTTTGTGTATATTTCAGGTTAGAAACAAGCTCGTCGTCGTCGCCGTTGTTGTTGTTGCACATTTCACAAAAGAGGCTCCGACTGTGCCATTGTTGTTGTTGACTGTGTATTTATTCGATGAGGACCTTTGGCTGCTCGTCATTAGAGCGGCACACGGCTGTTGGTGTGTTCGCATGTATACAATGATGCAGACACTGATCTGTTTATTTTACCAACATAATCGCTTGTTTGGCGACAATTTTCACAGGAGATGCCAGGAAGAGAGTGGAAATAACACCCCCAAGGCATATATCCCCGACACATATCCCATAATCACCTGACACAACGCTGCTCTTACCTGATGTTCTCAAGCCTCATTCGTCAGTATGGAAGTTGTTCACCTATTACAGTGAGAACTAATGCCCCGCTGACAGGAGGGGGGGTCAGTGAATAGAGGAGCACAAATGGGTGCAAATTCTGATGATGTGTGTGTGTTAGATGCATGGTTGGCCTGTGTGAACTGCAGCCCCCCCCCACATTCTTTCTCCTCGCCTTTCTATCTTTGTCTCCCTTTCTGCCTCATTCTCTCGCTTTGTATCCCTCCCCTCCCCTCTCTCTCTCTCTCTCTCTCCTCCTATCCAAAGTACAGGATAATGACACAGTTTTCCTGGGCTGTGAGAGCGAGCCGAGAAATGTAACCATGGCAACAGCTCCTGTCCTGCTCAGCCGGCCCACTGTTGCTGAAGCCTGAGTAAGCTGCATTGTGCTAGCCACGCTAGCAAAATCATTTGTGTGTGTGTGTGTGTGTGTGTGTGTGTGTGTGTGTGTGTGTTTGTGAGGTGGTGGCAGATGGGGAATAGTCAAATGTCACTATTTCACATCTTAGGTTTCTCATCTTGTCAATGTCACTGTAGTTTGTGGCTCAGATCACAAGGTAATCACTGGATTTCTGATGGTGACAATAAACACTGTCCTGAAGGAAGGGAAGTGTTTGGGTAGAGTCAGTGTTACTGGGTTCCTGTTTGATTCTGGACTGGTTTTAATATTTTCCCGTGTCACTGCAGAAGAACAGTGGCCTCCATTGTTTTGACTGTGTGGGTTGTAACTTTGCCATTTTAATTAACTCCCCAAACATGAACAGCTTGCAACGCCATTGCTCTGCTTATTAACATGAAGGGAATAGGAGGGGCAAATAGACAGAGACGGAGAGAAAGTGAACGATACGGGGCAGAAGAAGAGGGGAATCAAAGGAAGCGAGAGACGGGGGGGGGCGCGTTGGAAACGACAGTGATGGAAAGGGGTGCGAGTGTGAGGCTGCATCAGTCGTGGACAAGAGAGAGGACGAGGGGTGGGGGGGGTTTCAACTGAGCTCTTCCTCTTCGGGGTTTGAATTTAATTGCGATGCACATCAGCGGTGAGCTACGATGAAGCAACAGAATCCCTGACGATATATCATAGAGAAACCCACAGTGTCGAGACGCGGAAACGGTGGGAAGACGAGCAGCAGCGCTCCAAAGGGAGAGGAGCAGAGGAGATAATTGGAGATGAAAGCGATACACTTCAATTACTGTTTTACAACAGAATTGAAAAGAAAAAAAAATTAAATAACCAAAAACAACAACTGAAACCTCCCCAGCACTAGTCAAGAGTTATATGAAAATAACGATCCCTGGCTCTCTCTTCGGATTCTGGACCGGAGCCATCAGCTTTAAATAGTGTGCCGAGAGTACGAGCCAATCCCCCTCCCTCTCTCTCGTGCTTCTCCCCTCCCTCTTATCCCGCCCAAATCTCCATCGACAGCACTTTTGTCACCCACATATCATATGCACAACAAATGCGAAGGCCCTGAACCTCAGTCACTGTTGACACAGATAATGAATCACATTGAAATATGCAACAGTGACACTCCATGGAGGGTTTCTGTTGAGCACCATCCCGGGTATTATGCACCGCTCTGTAATTCACTGGAACATCATCATTCATCGAGGAATAGCACAAGCTCCTTTTCCTTTCGTCTTTTCTGCGTTTTTCAACCAGTGCACACGCACAACACTGGGCTTGTGAAAAAACGCCCGTTGAAAAACCCTCAATGCTGTGTTTGCTCGCCTTAAGCTTCATACATGTTCCATAATGCGATTTGCGAAAATGCAGGAGGGAAGAGGAGTAGAAAGAAATAATCTACCAAGTAAAAAAAAAACTAGTTTTCATTTGTCGTTCATGGGAGTATTCATCCCTCGAGGAGGTTGTATCCTCCAAGGCGGTTGTCACAAGTGAAGCAAAGACGACAGCCAGCCAGGCAGCATCCAAATCCTCCTGAGGACACGGCTTCAGAGACGGCCTCCTCCGAGCGACGGGGGCGGGGGGAGGGGTTCGGTGTCCTTGACCATCAATCAGTGGCCTCTGGTCGCCCCCCCCCTCCCCCTCAATTGCTTTACATGCGCGGTTCACAGAAGCCACTGGGGGCGTCTTTAACACTCTACAGCAAATACTTAAAAGCAGGTTCTGCGCAGAGCATTAAACGGGAAATCGAGCGAAACGCTCATGACGTCTGATGAGCCGATGCAGAGCTTCATCATCGTCTAAGTGCTCGCACACTGGGTGTGGACGGGCACTTTGTACCAGGTAATGGAGACATTTTCCATGCTTTACCTCACGTCAGTCCACTGACAATGACATACATTTGTCCCCCGATCCCCCCCCCCCCCCCCATCATTCATCTTGCACCCTCTTGCCTGAAGTGGCCCGCCATATTGAGTTGGTGCACAATTGACTCGTCAACCAATCCGCTCACTCATCCGTTCCTCCCTTTATTCCTGCAAGTAAAACGTCCGTCATGGCCGGATAGGATGTTCAGAACTCATCACCTCTGTTTCGCTATGATCACTGCACGCGGCTGCTCCGCCGAGGCCCTCGCCCGCCTGAACCTTCGAGCTCATTGGCCCCCACCGATCATTTGCATTCGCGTTACTAATGAAAAGCCTCCATTAATAAGATAGCCTTCAGAGATCATTTACCCTCCTCCGCCTCCCAGCACTGCCGTATCCTCACCGCATTCCCGCTTCGCCCCCCCCCCCCTCCTCTAACATCCTGGTACCTGCCGGTTATCAACACCCAGCAGAGTGCTTTTTAGGGCTCTAATAGCTCCACTCAGCATCAGTGTCTGACTGGAGACTGAATGAGCGGGAGAGATGGGTTACCTGATAGCTAACTGAGTAAGCTGGGGGCAGGCTTTTGCCTTCAGCTTGACTTAATCAACGCCTCCGTGGGGCATCTGGCCACATAAGAGAGCCGTCGGCACAGTGTGAACTGGAGAGAAGGAATCCCGGCAGATGAGACATTTTCCTCTTCATTTTTCGATCGACTTTTCTCTCTCTCTCTTAAATAGAAAGTATGTGTAAGCCTTTTTATGTGAAGTGACTGGTCGAGTTAGGAGTCTGGCATTCAGGGGAATCCAAAACTCAGAGTGACCTCCATGTATATTTAGTGAACCCATCAATTCAAGGACACGGTTTGTGCGGGAACGCAACAAGCTCGGAGATGATGTAGTTCATATGCAAGCCTGATGGATGAATCTCCCATTTAAAAAAGGGCTCATGAATTTTTCTCTTGTATGTTTGTTTTTTCCCCTAAATGGAGATTGTAAATCCACATCAGCATGTTCTGGGACCAAATAATTTTTTTTTTTGATACTTTAAGCCAGCATTTTTAATCAGAGCATTTCCACAGGCCTAATTACTCCATGACTTTGGCTGCTCCTGTTAAACCTGCTTAATGATGGAGGCTTAATAAAATGCACAGGGACAACAAACAAATGGCGTCAGCATGTAGCAAGTTCATGCAGTCTCACTTTTTCCTCTCACTCCCTCACTCGCTTCCTTTAACTGTGTACATAATAATCTCCCTTTCATATGTAGGTCCCTCACATTAATAATCAACCCCCCTCCCCCTTGTCTCCCCCTCACATTTTAACGCTTATCAGGGTTTCATTTCTGTGCAAGTCCTCCTGCCGGCCCAGGGAATTTGCCGAGTCAGCCTCTGCGCCCCGTGTGATGACAGCGACAATCTGGCCAGTTATGAGGGATGTCCTAAGACAAATTGATGCCACTTGCGTCTCCTTGAGCTGCTTCATCAATACAAGCCGATAACATCTGATCTTCAACCGTCTCCTGCCGCCCTCTCCATTTCTCCCCTTTTCCCCCGCCTGTTGCCCTCCTTAAAATAGCAATATCCCGCTGTTATGTATTTGGGATTATGATAAGACAGCTCTCTTTTATCAATTTCCATTACGGTGCTGATAACACAGCAGGGCTGAATGTGGAGGGTTAAGTGCATTTTCTTCTTGATGGATATGAGATAACTTTATCAGCGCAAAATGCCTGGTTATCACAGTTCACCTGGGGCTAGTCGAACCTGACTGGAATTTGCTTGCACCGAGCATCTCTGCACAGGCAACGCGAACGGCAGCCAGAATTTGCTCAGATGGTCGTACTGTATGCAGACCAATCCATATTTTTTGTTCATATTTACCCTCCCTGAGCTGTTAATTGATTTCTCTCAGATCAATTCAGGGGTTTACAGAAATTGTTGGACCAAAAAGGGGCCCGATCGATCGCCAAGTGATTAGCATGTGCAGTGGATTATTTCGAGCCGAGGTGCTGCGGAGAGGCAGCTTGGAGGAGAAGCGCAACTCAATTGAGGCACACGCCATATGTTTACGTTAATTATTGCTAGCTTAAAGTCTGCTTTAGATAGTGTACGCCCATGGGCTGCGAGTGTCACACATGAAATGTTCCTTTATTATGCCAAGACAGAACCCGAGGCAGTGAATGCTCTCTAGTCTCCCCTCCCCACCTTGTTGCCGACTGCCTGCGGGAGGTTCGGATAAAAGCTATAGCCTCCTGAAGTCGGCACCACTGATTCAGAAGGGTATTTTATACGTCACTACAGTACAGGTGCACATTGACAAACTCAGCCTGGTCTTTGTGTGAGTATAGGTGAATACCTAGCATTGTTATTCGCACACACTGTGGAAATCTGTTATGTGGCCTTAACAGTTCAAGGTCTCGGAGTTGGATACACACATTCAAAACTTCCCACACCAGCTTCGTGGACAAAGTGATACACACAAAAAGAGGTACTTACACAACCCCACCCTTTTTTAATTGTGTAATGAATCAATTCTCGTCGTGGTGATGGTCTGTTGTCCTTGCTCTGAGTTACATTACAATTTGTTGACCTTCTTGACACAGTTCTTCATACAACACGCAGAGACAGAAAAATATAGTGTGTATGTGTGGTTGTGTGTTGGCAAGGACCTCACGATGGGCATCACGATGCATAGGTTATGACATAATATATGAGTAGATGTATAATAATATATAAGTAGAGTGATATGATACATTACGATACATATTGCAATACTTTGCAAACCTTTTTTTAACTGGAAATGTAAAAACAGTACAACTTGCTGTGGACCAGCTTGATAGTCACATTATATTGATAACTTATCAGATAAATTGCGCCAAAAATTGCTTTTCATTACAATTCAATAAATTAATATTTATATTATATTATGAAAAATAAAGAGTATTTTAAGGTTTGTACATATAATACTGTTCTATAATGTTAATAGTGACTATCAAAACAAAAATCACCTCACTGTGCTTAGGTAACACTATTCTCAGTATGGCAAATTTTAGCTGAATTGGTCCGTCTGCTACAGTTTACGAGTAGATATGTCAAGGCGGTTTGATGCACCCCCAAAGCTTCCATCCCCCACAGTGGTTGCATTTCAACGTTAAGTGTGACACACACCCAATTTGCTGTGACAGCCTTCCAGGCTTCATACAACAATTTAGAAGTGCTTGGGTGCTGTGCTCTCTATGAAATGATAATAACACTCCTGGATGAGTAGGTTGTGTGAATAAGAGACGGACAATATCACCTCACACTAAGACGTGATCCTCAAAAAAGTAAAAAGCCTTTAACTCTTAGCCTCTCCTCCACATACAACCCCCATAGTCCGAATCCACGTTGGCCTTCCCTCCGTAGGTTCATCCTCTCTGCAACACTGACACTATCAATGTGCAACTCATGGTTGTATAACTACCAGGACGGACGACGGTGACACACGATCTTTCTCTTTGATGTGGGACTGCACTCGGCGAGTACAGCTCCCGAGTCTTTGAGAACCACTCTCTCTCTGCCTTTGTGCTCCTGTTTTTTTTTCTTTCCCACAAGAGGTCAAACATTATTGACCGGAATAACTGAAGGGAATGAGTCTGCATTTACCGACAAATTGGACCGGAGGATTGACCTCTGGTTCAAGTCAGCTGGGTGCCACGCGCAGCAAACATCGATTCATCGCACAAACACCACCTGCCTTTGAAGCTGGAAATGGATCCACATTTACATACAGTTTTCACCGTCGAGTTGTCTCGCTGCTCTTGTGACAGTGAACGTGATGCAACGGGAAATGTCACTTTAATTATCTTCCATTCATACCATGAAAGGCAATTATGGCAAAATGTTAATGTTCACACGGTAGCCAAATAAAAGGGGTAATGCCATTTGTCTGGGAAACAATGATCAAAGTTCCGACAGCTATTTAAAAAAAATGCTGCTTCATTGGTTAATAAGACCCAGAATCCAAATACTGAGCTCCTCTATCAATATTCATGTGTCCTGAATAATGTGTGAGGACAGGAAAGGACCAATATTCACTTTCCCATCTAGACCACATAAGGATGTTAGGAAACTTTTTCGGACTCAATTGCGGAACTTTGAGAGTTTCAATTGTGTCGCGTAACAAATAACCATCCGTTCTAACACGCTCCCCTCGTATGATTCATGACAACTGTCCCGCTTCAGTCTAACACCGTTAAGCAACATGTACACAGTAATTGAATAATTTTTCACCCTGAAAACAGAATTAGTCAATCTGGAGCTTGCGCGGAGCGCTGCACAGAGCGGCTGAGCAATTTTGGGATCTCAATTCTCTTTAGATCTGAATAAAACCTCCAGAAATCAAGGTTACTGCTGGAGATATTCTATATTACTGATATCGTCAATACCATGAAAAGACCAAATGCAACATTGTGTAAGTCTGTCCCTGAAAACTTTCCACTGTCACCAGTCTGTCTGCAGCACTCAGCCCCAAATCCATTTATCCGTACTGAAGAAATTATTCAAAACGAATCACAAATATATACTGTCATTCTTAAAGAGGTAAAACATTTTCCAGTAATTGCTGGGCACTGCAGTTTTCTTGTGAATAAACAATGCATTTTCTGTGGGGATATTTTAGGCTGTGGATTAATACACATTCGTTGCAATAGTGAGAATTTACAGCAACAGTAATGTGTACAGTATGTGATCACCAATCACAATCTGAACTCCTTTATAAACTAGTATCTCTGATGCAGAGTATGATATACTTAATGCTGATTTAAATACTGTGGCATTCTATCAAAGTTTTCATATCTGACTTGATCCAAATACTAGAGATTCAGATTCAAAACTATAAAGTTGTTGATCTTTAAGTATTACTATCATAAGAATGAAAGATTAATTGGTGATAGGTAGAAGACTTCTTCAGATTGGGTGATGCGATCCGCCAAAGAGAAGACGTCTCACACTGTTGGATATGTTGGAGGTACAAAAAAACGTTTTCCTGAAAACTAATAAATCTATAGGTGTTAGTTGTAAGTGGTACAGTAAAAACATGTTCTCCTCCATATTAAGGAGGAAATAAATAATTATATTTATTTTGCTCCATTCAAAGACAACGGTTTAAAACAAAACAGAAGATCAATCTGTCATTAACTGTAAACTCCTTCATGGCCAACTGTGCCTTTGCAATACAGTTTGCAGTGTACTTTTTATGTACATGTGGAATTATTATTTTCCTCTGACTGTTGTACAGCTCTGATCCATGCTGTGCTCATGACATGCAGCCCAGAGCACTGAAGCCCCGCCCCCGCTGACGCAGAGCTCACATATTCATTCAACGTGGATTATCGCTGAATGCGTCCTGTGTCCAAATGGCTCCAAATTATGGACCAAGTGCACTTCCTTTGTGCCCCCCGCAATACGCCCGCCAAGTTTGAAGTCGGTAGGTTGAACGGTCACTCACAATATTGCACATGTCGACATCTCGGACTCCGATCTGAGCGAGGACGTTTCTGGGGAAAGGCGCTCGGGTCTCTTTCCAGTCATTCTTACTGCTCAATGTTGAGATGCAGATCGGGAGCCACCCACCATCACTGAGATCTCCACGTGCTTGATGGCATTGGGAATAACAAATGTGGAGCAAAAGGGTCTAATCCTCTCTGTTCAAACGTGCTCAGACAAAAGTGCCCGGGATTCTTCTGCGCTAATTAACAGTGTCAATGGTGACAGAGCTCTGGCTTGTGAGTAGCTCAGCCCATTGATTGTTTCAAGCACATTACAGTAATTCAGCAGGAGGAGGGGGGGGGCTCAAATAAAAAATAGGGTCGTTCATCACTTCAGAGGCCAATGCAGCCTTGGCGCATTGAGTCCCGTGATTATTTCGCCAAAGGCATCTCTCAGCGTGTTCACTGACCTTTCTCCGTCATTAGTGGATGTAAATAGGGTGGATCCCTGTCAAAAGCCTTGAATAACTCATCAACCGCGAGGCCAGCGGAATACTAAAGGGTTAATGGTTTCTGTTTGGCGCCTTCGAGGTTTTACCCTTACGCACTTGCATTTCAATTCCTCTGCTGCACGAGGGGAACCGAGGAGGGGAGCAAAGACGTGAGCAGAGATAGCAGTGAGCTGTGCAGGAGGCATAAGTGTTTTCGTGCGTGCAGGGGGTCTGTTTCTCTCTCTCTCTCGCTTTCTCTGTGTAAGTGTGTGTGTGTGTGTGTGTCTACATACATTGTATCATAACTGTCAGCAAGAACCCCCCCCAGCCATGCACCACTAATGCACCCATCCATACACACACACACACCGCCACCACCACCACCACCACCGGATGGGAGCATACTCAGCACCTAAGTGCTTATACAAAAATGCGTATTTGCATGAGTCCTTGCGCGTGTCTGTCCTGCACTATTTATTAGTCTCTAGAGGCGTGCATCACACATGGTGACCCCACTCCAACTCGCACCGAGAGCCTGTAGTGTTCTGAGGGCCGGACACTCTCTGGCGACGCGGAGGATGCCAAATGGCTCGGAAATCAAGTCGATAGAACAAACCTTATTTAATGGCCAGACATCCAAGCAATTTCCCCAAAGAGAATGCCATTTCTGAATGTCATGACCTTTTCTAACTGCGTTTAAAAAACCTCTGAGGTCTTCAAGGTGTGGTTTGTCAATAGAAAGAAGGCGCGCAGTAAACAGAGAGGATGGCGATGCATATGCTCAGCTTCCAGAGGCTGGTTTATTGCAGATACTGTCATCTGATTTTTGGGTGTGGGTTGTGAGATTTTTTTTTTTCTTTTCCTGAGGCTCATGACAGTGATTGAAGGAGTGTGTGTGATGAACTTTACTCTACTTTAGTCCACACAGTTTTAGTGCTATAAAAAGAAAATAAAAAAAGAGAAAATGCTTAAAGGGTATCTGTATGTGTTTGTACATAGACAAGAGTGTGTGCCATTTAGTGGGTGATGGGCAGTGTGGACTGATTTAAAGGTTGTGGGCGAGGGTTGTTGTTGTGAAGAGCAGCTCCCTCTGTCCAGGCCTCTCTGAGATAATTGTCTGCCAGAGTAAAACAACATTGTGCAGCAGCACTGCCCCGACAGGCAGAGTTCATCCTGAGAGGGCGGACGGGGCGACACAGAAGACATCAAACTTGACAAGGAAAGTAAAAGAGGAATTAAAGGAAAAGATGAGGGGAAGGAGTCTGGGGCGTGCTTTGAGGAGGTGCTGGACAAAAATCTTTGCTGTGAAATGAGGACACAGCGCGTGGATGCGCATGATCGATAACACAATGTTTTTGAAGGTGAAACAAGTGGTGGGAGTCGACGGGATTTGCTTAGAAATCTCTCTCTGTGGACAGACATAGATAGAAAGTGTGTAAAACTCCGAACAGCGGTAGTGAGACCTCCCCATTACATATCATCCAGTATGATCTTGCATACAAAGTCGAGATCAAACGCACCGAGACTCGTGTTGTTCGTCTCCAGGCTGTTGTGATTAGGAGGAGGTTGAATTCTGTTTCAGCCAAGGCTGGATGAAATGCAAATCAGGGGCCAACATCTCTGATGACTGACAGGTATTTTCATTCAAGGAGTCAAAGTTCAATTGAAGGTGTGAGCCAAGAACACAGCGACTCAACTCGGGTGAGGCTCAAATTAACCTGTTACACCCACCAGCTACTTGTAAAGCAGTGACGTGCACACGTGTTTATTAATGGACAGTGTATCAGGTTCTTCTGTACAGCAGCCGATACTGCTTATAAACAATAAGCAGGGGTCCTTAACATAAAGTTGCTGCCGTAAAGTCCAATGGAGAAACTTAAATAATATCCACTTTGAACCACCAATGTGGCCCATATGAGAAAGACTAATTGTCAGAATGTAAATTTCATATTGCAACATCAATGTATATTGAGATACATTTCATCATAAATGTCATCAAATCCACCAGGAAACTGTTTAAATGATAAAAAAAAACCCAGATACAGTAAATATCCAATATTGCCAAATTAGCACACAATATTCCAGTGAATCAAAATTGATCAGGAAGAAAGTTATCACTGTGAGACGAAATGTCCAATCGTCTCAACATCATGTTACACTTATAGATCAGATTTTTGGCTGTTGCTATTTTGTCTTTTGCCTCGCATCAAAAACACAATGATTCATTTAGTGTATACGTGAATACTGTGACTCATTGCTGCACGACTGGAAAAGAGCACCAACACATTTGACCATTTGAGTGTCACTAATCTGGTTCCTGGATTAGCAAAGGGAAGAAAATTATTCAGCGACAGACTTAAACTATAAAACAGCAGCTTGAATGCATCTCCATATCATTAGGTCTTGCATGTTTGATTCATACCAAGTGAAACTGATCCGAGAATAGATCCTGCAAGTTAATGCAAATTTTGGGAGGCAAGGGTTTAGCTGCTTCTGGAGCCAGTGGGAATAGTATCTTTACTCCTCAGGCTTCTTCCACTGTCACTGTCAGTCAGGGTTTTTTTTTTTTTTTTTTTGGAGAACTAATTACTGTGTAATTCCCAAAACTTATCATGGAGTGGCATATAGGCAACCCATCCCTCTGAGATTCAAATTTATGGGGAGAAGACACACAGTACCATGGGTGGGTAGAACTCCTGAGGTACTATATAGGCAAGTAAGTATTATCGGGATACTTGGCAACATAGACTCGACCCCCACTGGCACAATCACATGAAAGACCAGTAATCTGCTGGCAGCCAGCCGTCATACATGAATTTATATGAAACCTCCCCAACAAGCTGCCCGGCCTCGACACTTACAGTCACAAGTGAGCACAGGGAACGGATGGAAATGCCAGTTTGCCTGACAAGAGCAGGGTATTCTGAGGTAGCGTTAATGTCATCAGTGAGAACTACGATGCGAGATATTCGACGATATATTTTTCCCCAGATGAAAAGACTGAAACCAAATCAAAAGCAACAAAGAAGCTTCTCCCCCCCCCCCCCCCAAAGACAAATAAAACCTCAACATTAATCTGAAAAATTGACAAACGAATAAACGAACTAACTGCTGTTCTCATGCCGAGTCTTGTTCGATGACCTTCGTCCATCTGCAGAATCACACATTGCCGTCGCTGATTAGTAAAACAATACGGGGATTTGCACAATGAAAGGGAGAAGCCAGCCAGTGGGATTAAACGCAGCCCGCGACGAGGGTCCAGGGTTCAGACATCCCAGGGAAAAATGCTGGCTGTGAAAGTCCACATTTATTGCCTCTGGCACATTGTGATGCCACTATATAATCATCATATATAATGATCTTAATTATTGCATATGACAATGAGTTTGCCTACCTGATTGCAAACTGCCAGGTTAATTGGTATAAAGGAGAATTCTTGGGCCTTTTAGCCCACACAGTCTGTAAATAGCTATTAATATTTAAAACCCATTCCTGACTGATCAGAGCTTTTGTAATTAAGAACCATTAGACCTTATTTATTACGGTGTTTTATCTATTTATTGACACCTTCACTATAACAAGGCATAATATATTGTTTTAGCTGCCTGACATTTTTCATCTTTTAGAAGCCTGTCAGATTCTGTTGATTTCCTCCAGCTTCTTTATTGGAGGCTTCACTCCACTCACTGTTCCCCTCTGATATGTTCCACACTCATGAGCAGTAAGCAGACTTAAGAATGAACTTTCACCTTGTTCACACAAAGACAGGATAACTAAATAATGTAAACAATGAATGAAATGTATGACGTGGAAAAACAAATACATAATACGCGTATATAGTGAGGTTCCATTAGATCAATTTCTGACATTTTAAACTTTTGAAATGAATGCGAAGCTGAGGCATAGCTACATTTTCCTTATATGACTCACATGAGACCTGTTTCATGACAATTACTGTGTGTAAGGATTTTGCGACACCACTGATTTTCTTTCCGATCTAATATCAAGTAAAACCAAAGGGTGGTATTGCCGATACCAATGCGACCCTTTGTACAATAGCTCAATGTGTTCAGAAAAGGGAAATGAAAAGCAGGATGTTTCAAATTATAACTACGTAGTGACACTAAGACATAGACTACTATTCTTATTCTTTAATTAGAAATAATTCTCAGAAAAAAACATCCAGGCCAAGTAACATGTTAAATGACACCTCAGCCCCCGTGAATTCCTGCTTCAACAAAACTGAACCTCACAGTCCTACCACACATATCACACACAGCGTCAGATCTGAAAAAGCTCCACACGCGACGGCGTTTGCACTCAGCTGTAGAGAAATTAGTCTCGTAGTGGTCACAACCATGTGTGTCACATAATCTACGTGAGAAATGAAGAGTAACAAACAATGATTTGTGTGTAACTTTGGCTGATCAGAACCTCTTCCACAGGCGCCATGTGTGTTGTTGTCAGAAACGCTCGACTCTACGCTGCCCTCGAGTCGTTTCATGTCCATGTCAACGCGAAGGACGCGTGGAAGTATGTGGGCAGTGACAGTTACCATCGTATGAAAAGGAGGAATCTCTTTTTGTACATAAAGCATAAATGGGCCTTATGACAACACGACAGTAAAACTGACATTGAATAAATGAATGTGAAAATTTGGTAAACAGGCAGACAAAATAAAATCTGGCAAGACTATGCAACATGAGCCTGCAGCTCGGTGGATATGCATATTCCAACTGATGTCTTAATTTAAGCTCAGCTCTTGTCCCTCATGAGCTGAATACAAAATCCAGGAGCGATGCAGAGAGGAGGCTCCAAACAACTGAGCGAGGCCGCGAGAGTGCATTTACTGTATTTCAGGGCAATGACAACATGTCCAAAGCCCTCTCTCCATTACTACTAAAAGTGTTCTCTCTTTTACCTCAAAATTACACCCATTTAACTCTGCTGAAGAGTGCTCTCACCAGAGATGAGAGAGAGGCCGAAACCCAAAGCGCTGCACAGTGTGAACTCACTGCAATCTACAAATTGGCCAAAAAGGCATCTTTTCTGATTTACCGCAGCCTCTACTGTAAGTGTGTGGCTAACTTCAATCATCCTCCTTAATGCACTCACCATTAGAGTCTCTCCTGAAAGAGAATATACCCTGGTGTCTCAATTATAGGCCGAGACTGAATCTCTACAGCAGCCTTTCGTGGCCATAAATGGAAACGACTATCCATTTTTTGCTCCAGCTCTCACACGGCAACCGCACAGTCCTGTCCGCTGTTGGGACCCCCAAAACTCCTCTTTCCAAACCCAATTGTCTTATTAATCACCCAGACTGCAGTGGCAAGAGCGCCAATTAGTTGGAAAACGATTCTGAATTGACAAAAAAACCCCAACCTTATCCATATCCCTTTAACAGTGACTTCCCTTTTGGGGTCCCTTCTTCTTATTTGCAGAGCAAAAGCTTTTGTAGATACAACATCAAAAATGGGGAAAGATGTCACCGACCTCAAAGAGCTACACTACATCATGTGTTTTGATCTTCTGGGTACACTGGTAGACGCGTGAGATTTGCAAACTATGACAAATTTGGGCCAGAGGGGGAAAAACACAAAACAACACAAGTGACAGCGACAGCGACAGGGATAAAAGTACTGCCTGCAACAAGAGCTCAAATAAGAGGTGGGGAATGAACACATGGAAGAAAGAAGATTCTCTGGCACAATCTAAAAACTGGAAAGGCTTTGGCAGGTCTCACTTTTAATAAACGCCGCCGATATTATCTTCCCAAATACTGAGAAACATCCATAAAAAAGACGAACATAGGAAAAAAAGTGGAGTCCGTGAAGCGCTCTCCGTGTTCTTCTGAGGGCCGTTACTACGGTTTTGGTTGCGCGCCGCTGTGTTTTCTTCTGTGTGCGCGTGGGACTGACAGCAACGGCCAGGTTTTGCATCTAATGGCTGGCACTCCTGAGGCGATGCGAACAGAGAGAGATAATCAGAGGCGGAGAGGCGAGCGGTGCACGTGGGAGCGAGAGAGGCAGAGACAGAGAGACTCTGTTAAGAGAGATGTGGAGTCAGTAGAATAATCTGCTGATAGGGGGAAGGGGACATTTACATCAAAGCCTGACAAACAGGTGAAAAGAAGCCCTGAAAAATGGGACTTTGACGGGGAAATAGCAAAGGCTCATGAAATATGGACCATGATCTGTTCATGTAGTGGAGCTTGGAGGGAGGAAGGGAAAGTGGGCCTTTGTGGAAGATCATGTTCTGAATGCATGAGAGGCTGCAATCAGAGAAATGTCAGTATATATGGGTACTGCTGCTAAACCAGCCTACTTCCGAAGAGCATGATATTTATATTGCTAGTTAGTACATACTATGTACATATGAATATGTGGCGCACTACAGCACTTATTCAAGGTTAGCTGAAGATCATGGCTACCGTTGATACAAAGGCAAACAATAACTGCTGGTCCTCAATGGGACATGAACTGTGATCCAACATCCGACGTGCATTAACCAGCCCGACCTCCGCACCCTTACAATCTGCTCAGCCACATATAGGACACACAATTCCCAGCACTGGCCCTTAACAGTGAGATGTAAAGCGGTGAGGTATAAGAAAAACACTATCATCTTGTGATTTGTGTGCGGCAAACTTCTGCACAAACGATAATTCTGCGTTTCCTATATGCTTTTAAAACGCTTCCTTTTTTTTCAATAATGAAACCTTAAGTGTTTCATTATTAATCAACCGAAGCAAATAAGGGGAAAGAGACATCACTTTGTTTGAGGGCACCCCTCACAGCACAATAATGCAAACAAAAATCAAGCAATTTCATTGTGGGCATCTCCCACATTCAACTAATCAGTATTAGCACTAAAAATGTGTTTGAGGGCACTGTAATAAAAAGCCCTGGGAGCCACAGCAAAGCAGAACCTAACCCGTAATGACTCATATGACACAAACAACCAAGTACCAATCAGCCAAATAGTACAAATAACCCTTGCCTTGATTAATACTCATTAAACAAAATTGCATAGAGAAAACAAAGGCTCATACAGTAATCATATTGCATGCTATTATAAAAGTAATGGCCTTCATTTCCTGAAAACACATGCAGTTACAGTACGGTAATGCAAGCGCTGTTAGACAGCGTGGAACCTGTTGATCAACGAAATGAACTGTGGAAACACTGGCACACATGCAGTAATGTTATGGAGCACAATAAAATGATTATCAAAGGCCTCACTGAATGTTGGATATAATCCGTATGATGTGCATTGTGTAATGAGGAGTTTCGTAAATGCTGCCACTAGAGGCCTTTGTTCTCCTATTTACAATTATATATAGACGAACAAAGGAGGAAATGTCTGTTTGATTTCCTATGCAACAGTTACGTGCCTTTAAACCTGTTTACAGTAACAATAAGTTTTTCAATGGGGAAGCGCACACGCTTCCAGTTCCGCAGGACAAACCCCATCGTCGACGTATGTTGTCCAGGGAACTAGGGGTCAAGTAAGATAGATGACATGCCATCTGCTTATCAGTGCCTTGCAGAGGTGATTGGGTGAGTTAACACAGAGTAAAAATGAAGGTCAGCGTATCACCTCAAAACAAGCCGTATGGGACAGGAGTTGGGGGTGGCGGTGGGAGGAGGGTGCGAAAGGGGTTCACACGGCTCTTGATCTTGCCCCTGTATAACTGATAAGGCTGGTGGGGAATGCACTGCCGAAAAGGATTATCAGTGGTAGCCCAGTGTGTCTGACACCAGGCGTGGTGGGCAAAGAGAAGCAGGGCAGTTTTCTGTCGAGGCTCGGCGAGCAGTTTCACACCGCAGTTTCAACAAGACCAGTCCTCGAGGATTTACAGCACAAGAAGCCAACGCCAGCTTATCAGTGGGAGTTATTCCATCCTCCTGAATATTTCATAAGTGCAGTGCATCTATTCTGCCATTACCTGTGGGTGACTCACAAACTGTATTCAGTTGTGGCGTTGGTGACGATATTCTAATTGCCACTTCATGCAGTTCTTCACCACTTCTGACGCGTGCTTTTGGCCACAGAGGTGTAAAGGGACGTAAAGTACATAAGCACCGGTGACACAGAGGTCTCCTGTCGCTGTCATTTGGGGAACATGGCATCTAACAGTTTCCCGTACTCCGAAGTTCTGCGCAGTTCACCTCTTGATGATGTCTAAATCCATAACATCCACACGACCTACATCTGAGGAGAACAGACATTATTAATTTATTTCAGTATGTATTTAGCTCATGGCAAGTTCAGGAACTGGTTGAGTTATAGGATTTTGAGGTTTGCAGGAGGAGAGAGATGTCAGAGTCTGCCATCTGTGTGAACTTGGAGCCAAGGGTTGGCTTTTGAAATCTGGTGCCTGGCTCTATTTGACTCTCTTCAGTGTCAGATTTCTTGTCTGCTCAGATGAAAATGTGTGGAAAGATAACATATGGGTTGCAAACAAAGATTAAGTTCAAAAGTAACGACAGAACAAATGAAGACGGTGTTACGAAATCAGTGATGTGGACTGATTGACAGTGATTGGTGTGATTCATTGTGTCCGAGGTTAAACAAAGGACAGGCGGATCTATCAAGCTCATTCAACGACATCAAAGGATTCCAATATCCATCTGTAAGTATCAGCGTTCTCCTGTACAATGTCAGAAATAATCCTGATAGAAATTAAGGACGTACTGTGGCCCCAATAACTTATCGCTGGGTCCTACATCTAAAGGTATCTTTAATATTCTTTTAGTTTTTCCCTCCATGACTTTTCTGAATATTTCACTTTGGTTTTCATAATAATCAATATTCCAGTAGTCCAGATGGACATATGTATCTTGGATGTGTACCACCTTGACAGTCTTATATGTACATCACATTATACTGATAACTGTGTTGATACTAATTAATTCAAAATTTCCATTCCAACTTATTAAAGAAGAAATTGCATTGCACTCAAAAGGTTTTGGGCTAGTGTCAAATATATTTTGATATCTCCTGAAAGGTTACATTTTACATTGGGGATTGAGTAACTTTGAACAACCCTAACCTCTAGCCCAGTAAATCAATGTATATAAAAAGACTAGAACTATCAATAGTAGGGGTGGGCTTATTGATACACTATTGTGGATTATTGTGATAGTCAGCAGTATCAATATTTTGCACAGCCCTACATGCTTAGCTGTACTTTGTGAAACATGTCAAATAGTTGTCAATGAATTAGTGAATATGGGAGGCAGTTATTCCATTTCACCAGCCCTCGTGTTTAAACCAGTCGAAACTAGAAATAGAAGTTTTGTTTTATGTCACACCATATTGACAACAACTGCACAGACAAAGTTGAGACACTGCTTCAAACTAAAATAAATACAGTGAATCTCGTAGTTATTGTGCCTTCATCACAAGCCAGGAGCGGATAGCAACCAGCACTCAGGCTCAGGAGGAATAGCGAGGTTATTCCTCATTTGGAGTGGACATTCTCAGCTTCATTTAATCTCATTTAAAATGTTCTGCAAACTATTACTCTTTTATCCCTATTAATTCCCACTGAGACCAAACATGAAAAAAACCAAAAAAAACATGATAACAAGTCCAAAAGATTTTAAACTTTAATGAACGCAACTAAAATGTATTATGTATTAGAGCTAAAGTTAGAAAATGTGGCAACAGTATTTTGAAAAACAGCTGCAGATTTAATCACCAAAGTAACGCATTACATGGTTTCAAAGACACGACTAAAAGTGCTTATGAGCTTTTTTCCAGTAATGGTAAGTCATATTTACAAAGTGATGGCCAAGAGAGAATATTCATTTAGAACTTAAGAGAAAAATGCCAAGTTGTTTATTTGTGGAGAAGGCCTTGCACATCGTAATATCAGCAAAATGTGCCTTGGGGTCCAACTTGTACCAACATCAGATAACAAAATAAAGAGCTGGAAGAGGAAATGCATAACCTAACTTTGTTTCAAGTCATCATCCAAAGAAGACATTATCCCAATTTTTGATATAAATTGGACAGTTATCCTTTGATGAAAGCTTTATATGCTTACTAAGATAATTTGATTAACACTGCTCCCTGAGCCGTCGGGAGCTGAGTGAATGACTTTTTCTGGAGGACTTTGAAAGAATTCTTAATGAGGTAGATTATCTCTTTGATGCTGTTCTCTGGACCAGGAATAAAGAAAGAAATATGACCTACCCTTGCTCTAAATGATTCAGAAAATGGTCTTCATTAAGCTGGTGAGACTTTCAATTACAAAACATCTATATAAAAAACAATATTTTACTTTTTTTTCTTGTTAAATGCACATAGAAAATGCTGAGCACCATTCTGGAATAAAGGTTAACAATTCTTTAAGGTTGCATCTTCACGAATCCCTTTAATACAGAGCAGGGACGTGTTTTTATTGCCTACTCTAGAGTATTAACAAGAAACATAAACCTTCATGGACTCATTAATCTCTTCCTCCTATCTCCTCCTGCTTCACACTGGGTCAAGGGGAGGGTCAAATAAATGCTTCACATGCCAGGCTTCCAAGATATATGACAGCATTAGAGTCACCGCCTTTGTAATTAGTTCTCATTTTATGAAAAAAATTGAGGGTAAAAAAAATCATGCAGTATGAAAAATGAGTTTTAAGAATTGGATTAAAAGAGTAAGAGTGAAACAGTATGCGGATCATCTTCACTTAAGCTCCACTCAGGACGTCTGAATTGTATTTATTTGGGAGTAAACATGGCACATGGGAATCAGACATGATGTATAAAGCATGTAATATTCCTTGAACTAGTTGCACTGTACCCTGTTTCTAGCGAAGGCAAGAAATTCAGTTCGGTGTTCGCTGGCACAACTTGTTTTCTGTGGAGTGATTTGAAGAAATAAACAGAAATGAAAGACGGTGGGAGCATATGCTGTTATCACAGATCTGCATTTCATCGGGATGACAGGGATGATAGGGTGGCGCCAAGCCACCTGCTTTGAAGTATTGGAGCAGTGCTTTATGTGAAAGTAAATACAAACAAATCCATATGTTAAAGATAGAACAGGCTCAAGACTGTTTTTGTCAATACAAATTTTATAATTTTTTAGAGAGGCAAAGTAATCGGCGGTTGATCGCAGTGTCAGATGGTTTCTGTCTGTGTCTGTGGTTCACGGACAACCGTGCACAAATGGGGGTGATTATTTTAAGATTGGAGTAGATATTATTGATCTTCAAGGTGAAATTCAAGTGTCGAAAAAGAAAAAAAATACAATAATATAATGAATATATTAAATCCTGCTGACATTCTCTTCAAAGATTAGTTTGATATTTTGGGAGAAATAATTCAAATTTCTACTGACTTACAGTAGCTGAGAACATCAATATCACACAACTCTCACAACTGTGCTATTGATACGAAGCTACAGCCGGGATGTGGTTAGCTTAGCTTAGCATGAAGATTGGAAACTGCGGTCTTTAGCCTGGTTTATGCATGGGATCGATGTGGAGTCAGCGCCATTACTTACACTGTTGTGAGCATTTTATGCAGGTGCACTTTTGGTCCACATTGCCAAAAAAAGAAAAGAGAGAAGACGTTTGGGGGGGGAAGATGATGTACCATTGAACTGATTGAGGCAAAAGAAGGATGAGTTTTGTGTGTGTCTCCGGCCACTGAGAGACATTGGACGAGACACGCGACCAAGTTGACCAATAGACTTTGTCACGGCCTGCGTCGCTGCGATGTGGAGTTACACACCCATGGAAGTGCACAATAGGGTGCATCCCTATGTCGTTCCTAGGCCACCCCTACAGTGTCATTCAACGCACAAGTGTGAATTGTCCTTTAGGTCGTGGCGTCTGACTGAGCACATGTGACCGCCTGAAGCGCTTTGGCTTTATCTTTGCTGGGATGAGCTGTTTACCGAATGCACTGTCCATCTGCAAAAGTTCGTCATTAAGTGAGTGGGAGGGGTTGTCCAGGATGGTGCTCCATCATGTCCGTCATCCTCCTCCTCGGTTACTGCCTCCAGACTGTGCAGTTCCAGCCACGCCACTGAGCTGGCGAGCACCATCAGTGTTGAGGCAACTTCGCCAGCACACTATAGCCAAGAACAGTGACCCGTGGGCCACTGTTTCAGCAGCCTGTTGCACGAACTGAAAATATCTCCGTTTTCCCCAGGAGAACGACCTGTGATGGATTTTCCTGAAGAAGGCCGAGCTTTCTGACTGGGCCATATTTTGTTTTTTTGTTGATTTGTAGCCTGAATGGGTCCACCTCCTCTCCCTGGATGATAAACAGGGCAGGGGGGAGTAGTCAGGAACCAAAATTCAGGTGTATACAGTGCAATTCGTAAGCATTTTCAGGACCTAAAGAGCAATATCATCACCATTTATATACATGATTCATGTTTTGATTATCCAATATGCTAGTTTTGGTCCATGAGCGAAATAGTTAGCTACATAAAGTATATTTCCAGTATTGAAACATGAGATAAGTTTAGAGAGCAATATTGCAGGTGTTCGCATGTCTTACTCAGTATAGACTACATACATTTTACAAGCGTTTTGAACTCTTTTGGATTGTTTTACAAGGAACCACTGTTTTCCTTCTATTTCAGGATACTACTTTCTTACAAAAGTATATAACCCTAACCCCGTATAAAAGTTGCAGCTGTGAAAACTATCTTTGTGAAACTATCAGATGTTTTCTCTGGAAGATCAGACTATAAGAGCTCAAAACAATCTAATATCTAGCATGCAAGTAGGACCCAATTAACCTGCACGTTAACAACTTGGCCCATCTGACTTTTCACTCAAGTAGCACTGGCACAGCGAGGTTAGAAATAAAAGCACAATGACTGATGTTGCCTATTAGCTTTGTTTTCTCTCTGTAATTTGATTTTTTTTTTTGTCATTTTCTCTGGATCAATGGACTGAAACATGCACTGCAAGTGCTGTGGATGAGCAATTTTTCTATTTCAGATCTCCTGAATGGCTTACCTTACAGACTAGAATTTCATTCCTTATTTTGGGAGCACATCTTCCCAAACTCATTCACAGGGGAAATAAAAGCAGATAATAACCTGTTAAAATGAATTATTAAACTTGATTAAACAACGGTTGGCACAGAGAGTCATTTGCAGGTATCTAAAATGATTCCCTTTGCCAAGCCACTTAAGGGGGCATCAAAATATTAACTTCAAATACATGTTGGAACAAAACAAGAACAGTGGGTCGGTGAGTGAGTTTATCTACATGATTGAAACCACTGGTGTTCCTTTGGACCATGAAATTGTCATTTGTTCTGCAAGCATTACATCAAATCACAGTTCAGGGCCATGCCAGGACTGCTCATTGCTGCTTAGCTTATTTTAACTTGTTATCTGACAGTATCATGGATAATTACATTTGGCTCGGATAAACAGGTAGAAAATCCGGGGCTGTGCTTCCAAAATATAAAAACCCGGGTGGAAAATAATGGTGAAGATTATGGTGAAGAATCAGAAGAACTCCTAGCAGATACATCAAGCAAAGGAATGTGATAATGATTTGCACTGTGCCTGTTTGAGTATTTCAACATGCTTTCAATGGCAGCGTCTATTGTGCCTGTGAAAGCTTTTTAACGTGAGCGCCTGTCTGCATGTTTCTGTGCGGTTGAACAGTATTAAGCCAAAAAAATAATAATAATGTAACCAGTGCGAGAGATTACATTCTGTGACTTGCTTAAAACCATTAGAGAGGAAGAAAAGACGACCAAGCAGAGGGGATTACTCTGGGCTGGAATGTGGAAGCGGCAGAATACATCGAGGGGGGGGGGGGGGGGCAAGGGCGACATTGACAGTGTAGCACCGACGACAGCGCAAGCAGGAGATCGGGTTAAAGAGGTTGGCAGAGCGCCAGCTGATTGTTCTAGAAAGAGGAAAGAACAGAGAGAGAGAAAGAGGAGAGAGGGATATAGGAAGATTAAGACACTGAGAGAGAGAGCGGGAGAGGCAGAAAGGGAGTGATAAAAGTACAAAGGCAGCAGGGATTCCATCTTGCAAACAACAAACCAAGGGCCTTTGCCACCAACAGCATCCTGCCTTTGATGTATACTGCGTTTAGCACTGAGGAGCGGGACAGAGGTGGTGTTGGTGGTGAGAAAGGCAAAAAGAGGAGACGACGGCGAAGAAGAAGAAGAAGCCATCAGCACAATGAAAAGCATAAGACCCAGAGGCATATGGAACAGCCACTTTGATGACTACTACTCTTTGCTCCATGTGGAGGCGGTGGTGGCGGAAGTGGGGGTTCAATGACGGGAGGTGGGGGCAGTGTGTTGCGATGACACTGGTCTGCGAGAGGTATAACTAGCCAGGCTGCAAAAGCCAAAAAAGAAAAGCAAATAAAAGAAATAAAGGACATACAATGAGGTTGTACACCCAGAAGTCATTCCAGCCAAACCAATTGAAACAGATCAAGATGGAGTAGAGGACTTGGGCTCGGGTTAGTACGAGGCAGCGGACCTCTTTGCTGGTTTGGTGTACAGCATGGTGACATATACTGACCTGGGCTTGAGACAGCACTAGTGGTGGTGGGTTCAATAATTGCTACAGGGAAGGAGAGGGGGGGAGAGGGAGGGGGAGGGAAAGAGGACATTCATGTATTATTAACAGAATGGAGACGTAAAACAAAAAAAAAAGAAAGAAAAAACGCATGCAAGGACAAAAGGACAGGGGGATGGAGACAAATCCTCTCCATGCATCGGGGACTGGTGTTTCTGTGGCAGGACGCAGCCTCCGCATGCTCATAAACAACACGTTTCATCCCCCTGTTGCCCTGGATTTGCATGGGTTGCTTCTTAGACAAAAACTTGAGGGGGGAACCTGGGAACTGGGGCCGGTCAAAAAGCCCTGAGGCGGTTTTGTGATCCGATAGCAACTTTCATCATACTTGTGTTATGCTGAGACAACAGGCTGTGGCTCAGTCTCGAGGTGAAAGATCACACCATGCTCATACAGCACCCCATGATTTCATCTGCACCAGCTGGGTAGTCCTTAAATCACATCAGTTTCTTTTTATTTTCTCTCTCATCAGTTTTACACATTGTATCCTCCTTTAGGTTTAGGTTATGATCCGGCCAAAGAACGAGCGACACACAAAAAAAAGCCCAACATATTTTAGTGTGTGTTTGATCCCTGTGAAGAGCAAACTCAAGACTCCACATCTGATTATCTTATGAACTCGTTTCATACGGAACCAGTAGCGGCATTTGGGAGATGGAACGATCTGACATCCATAAATGTTCAGTCTAATATGTCAAACTACTAAAGCGGACTGTGTCCACCAACAGACGGAAGTGAATGTATATCTAGTATAAGTGTGAATTGTTTTATTAGGTCATATTTTTCCTTTTTTTTTTTTTTACATTTCAGGGGGAGATGTTTGTGCAAGGAATCAAACTTGGTCCAAAATTATATATAATAAAAAGGAAAAAAAAAAAATAATAGCCATAACTGATGAGAGTTTTAAGACCAGGTAATAAAAAATGACACGATTTCTTTGTCACATATTGTAGCAACGATCTCATCACATTTGGGAACACATTTGGGACTCAATGTGGTTATTGATACCAAAGATCTAACACTTTGCACATTTCTTTGATTTCTGGCTTTTTCGGAGCTCAGAGTTGAAGCCACATTCTCTGCCGCTGTGCGCCATCAATTATTCAGCGCTGGTTCGGTACAAAGATATCACTGTAATGTAAACATTCCTCCCCGTTTGATCTGAAGTTTGAAACAAATAAATATATAACATGGCTTTCTGTTCGGTAAACAGTCGCTTAATTTGCGATAAGCTTTGTGCAAGTGACTCGCTCGGGAGCAGGATCTGGGATATTTCGCAGAGCGCAAAGCTGCTCTTCACCATGAGAGCTCAACTCAAAGCGATGCAGTGGCCCTGGTTCTTATGGTTGTTTTCAGCTTTGCTGATTTTTTAACAAACACGGCAACTATAGTTATATATATATATATTTATACTCCTTACAAAGTATCCACCTTCCTCCAGGATCTCATCTCTCATGTATTCACACGCAAAAAAAGAACACATACCATTATTCATCTACATGTAGGCCATGCAACAGCGCAGAGGCCTACTTATATCCTCCATTTGAATCCATGTACATGGCAACTCAAAATAGCCACTTCCATTGTGGGACGAATGTGGCTGCGCCGTCGTCCACACCATGCGCTCAATCCGTGATCTCTGTGTCGCCTCCCCGACGTGTGTGAACTGTGTAAGCTTCAGTGTCGCTGTTGTGCCAACGACAACCAAACACGTGCTTTCATTGGATTTCATCATTCAGTTTGAAGGGGGGAATTGTGAAGGAACTATTCATGCGTGGAATGATATGCCTCTTCCATCGGTATGTTGGTGGAGAAATGGTCAAATTAATCTTTTCTTCCTCAAATGTTTCCAATTTAAGTTCTCCAGGGGGAGCCGATACGTGAAGACAGTTTCTTTTTAGTTCTTTCTTCAAACAGGCAGCTGGGTGCTATCTGATTAATACTTGAGCATGAATTCACCAGTGAATCATTTCATGAGCTCTCAGACACTCCTCCATTCCTGGTGAACATATCTTTTGACATGCAATCTCTCCCTCATAGCTCCAATCTGACTTGGACTCCTCATTCAGCAGTGCAACGCATCGTTTCACGTACTGTATGTGGCAGTCAACCTCCTGCACTGTCTGCTCACTCGCAAGATAAAATGCATTAGTTTTCACAGCTATTTCATTTCATGGAATGATATTCCCTTTGTTCTCTGTAGACAGGATATTGTAGGAGATTTATGTGATATGATTTGAAGAAATCAATGTTCATGAGGGGCCCGGCTCAGAGTTTAGCTCATTGCAAGGTAGTGATGAATCCTGAGGTAATTCTTAACTTGCACACATCCATATCACACCCAAAGATATGTTTGTGGTCAGCCTCAGTATGTGTGTGCATATTCATAGTATAAATGAAAGAGACAAGACAGCAATGATCCAAACGAAACACAAATGTCTTTAAAATTAGAATTTGTGCAAAAGTCCAGTTTAAAGTTAAAAGGTCAGTAATATTGATCAACAATCCAATAAAACTGATGAAATATGTAAATTTTGTGCTTTAGAATAGCAAAAGCATCAGTAAGCATCCCTTAAAATAGTAGGTAGGGAGAGAAAGACAGAGGATTTGCAGTTTGATCCATCTCCAATGCTCCGTTCGACGGAATCACCAACACATTTTCAGCAATTCTTTCATATTTCCCACAATTATCCCTCCATCACAATGAAATAGTTGATGTCAAAGGTTATAGGTTATTAGGTATATGCAAGTTTTCATATATTAGTCAACAGAGATTTCCTACGTACATTTATAAAGAAGTAATGGCGTCCTGAGCAGAAAATGAAGTCACACTTCTTGATAATCAGGTTCTTTCTTTTCTTTTCCTTTGGAGCTGGCCAGTGCACGTGTTCACATTAGAGCATGTGTGTGTCTGTGTGTGTGCGTTTCAGTGCACGTAAGTCCCTCCCTGTGAATCCATTAGCCCTCCCCACATTCATAAATCAAGACGGCTTCTCCTCTGATCGGCAGCGATATGAACATCACAAGCGCGCTGATGTTATAGGGGAGCGCACAAACACTGTAAACACAGCCGTAACCTTCCCACCACAGTGCCGTTGAATCAGAAACGCAGCACACTACGCCGTATTTTCCAACAACACGGCACGTCTGTGCTAACAATGCTGGGCTCCGACATTGACGGGAGCACCGACCTGTGAATGGGGCGCGGTGGATCCATATTACCAGTCTGACTGGCAACACCTATAGACTGTACTGGCAACACCTATAGACTGTACTGGCAACACCTATAGACTGTACTGGCAACACCTATTGACTGTACTGGCAACACCTATTGACTGTACTGGCAACACCTATAGACTGTACTGGCAACACCTATAGACTGTACCGGCAACACCTATAGACTGTACTGGCAACACCTATAGACTGTACTGGCAACACCTATTAACTGTACTGGCAACACCTATAGACTGTACTGGCAACACCTATAGACTGTACTGGCAACACCTATAGACTGTACTGGCAACACCTATTAACTGTACTGGCAACACCTATAGACTGTACTGGCAACACCTATAGACATCTATAGACTGTACTGGCAACACCTATAGACTGTACTGGCAACACCTATTAACTGTACTGGCAACACCTATAGACTGTACTGGCAACACCTATAGACACCTATAGACTGTACTGGCAACACCTATAGACTGTACTGGCAACACCTATAGACTGTACCGGCAACACCTATAGACTGTACTGGCAACACCTATAGACTGTACCGGCAACACCTATAGACTGTACTGGCAACACCTATAGACTGTACTGGCAACACCTATAGACTGTACTGGCAACACCTATTAACTGTACTGGCAACACCTATAGACTGTACTGGCAACACCTATTGACTGTACTGGCAACACCTATAGACTGTACTGGCAACACCTATAGACTGTACTGGCAACACCTATAGACTGTACTGGCAACACCTTGCTGAGAAAACGGAGGGATGTGGCAAACAAAGTATTTGTTTCGGTGATGCTGTGAATATTTAAATAATGTCTAACTTTCAAAGACTGTGAGTCAGTTAATCAGTAATGCTATTATGCTACAGTATGTTCATTTTTAATTCTGCCCAGAGTGTGTGTCATCGTGTGGGCCTCCACCGTGCTCAGTCAACCACTGGGCTCAGTCATCCCCCGTCATCTGGAGACAAACCTCCCTAGCGGTGCATCTGGCGTCCTACAGGAGTCGGTGAGGGTGGGTGGCTGTAAAGTCCATTGCCCGCTGGGCTGCCGGGTGAACACTGCTACAGCACAAAAAAACATTTCCTCATCGCAGTGTGACTGGAAAATGTTAATGGCTTTCCTGATTGTCTAAATATGGAAATGCCGGCATTCAAATGATAGGTAAATGATGCAACAGTGCAACGGCGCTTTTGGGGATAATAGAGGACACTGCAAACTCACCATGTTCAATTTATTCAGAAAATTTTTATCATGTGTGTATGAAGAAGACACTGCCATAAAATAATTCCATTTTGTTAATCTCTCTGATGGTTCAATATTGTAGACCAATTTTTGTTATGACCAATGCAGACAAATAAAGAGAACAGGGAGTAGCCTAACACAAAGATGAATACAACTTGCTTTCAAATCGCCAAAAGGCTTTGCCCTTATTTCCCTGCAATTTCAGCCGTTATCACACACAAACACCTACATTTCAGGTCGCACCTCTATCTCCCCTTTCCGTGCATCCGTGCTCCATGAGTCAGGTACAATCACATGGTGTGGGAAGCAACAACATCACCGACAACAGTGGCAGATGAGGAGACATGTCGAAATGACACCTACACATGCGGTGATTGATAAGCGTGACAAACGAACACGACGTTCATTAACCAACTAGCCAGCAGTGTCTCTCCCGCCTGAGGGAGGCTGAGCGGTGACGGGAAGAGAGAAACTCTTTTTTCTCCCCCATCAGTCTCTTCTGATTACCGCTCGGGGGGGGGGGGGGGGGGGGGAGAATAGGAGGAAGGAGGAAATGAAGGCAGAGGTATAGGTGGAGGAAATCTCCTCCAGGGCTAAGCCGAGGTGGGCTGGGGGATAAGAGCTTGACCAATTAAGCTGGAGGACTCCTCAGAAGATTGGAGTGAACCGCCTCAGTCTTTTCATTGCAGTTCACTTCCATCTAGCACATGAAATTGGAAGTTGAAATAGGGATTGCCAGTTTGGTGATTGTTATAGCTCGCTAAAATTATGAGTTTTGTGTGTGTGTGTCTGTGTGTTTGTGTGTGTGCGCACGTGAGGTGTGCAAGTGTATATGTGTGTACGTGCAAAAAGAAACTGTCGGAAAAACAACCCGCAGTGAATGCTTTATTACCAGGTTATTGTATTTTAATAATTGCAATCCTTGGTTTTTTTCTGCATAAACTTTAATCAAGGAATAACTGTTTTATGAAGTAGACTGTCTCTATTTGATGGCAGTCTGCAGGGTCTTCACCTTGTGACCTGAGTCCATATTCCACCCCAGTTTGTGCCTCATGAACTACCATGACATTCAAGTCTATGAGCTAAAAATAGTAAAAAAAAAAGTAATCTTAGAAAAGACCCCAAACAACCTAAAGGAAATGAAATATGCCCCTACTCTCTTTTGTAAACTACGAGCAAAGTAATAACACATTACCATTATTTATATGGTATTGTAATATAATGGACAACAGGTTTTCCATCTTTGTTGTTTTTTGTTGTTGTTGTTCAAACTTGCATTTCTTCCCCCTCTGCTTTTCTTTAATGTTGTTTTCCCTAACAATTTTTTTTAACAGAGGTCATTCGTTTTTGATGAGCAAATCCAGCTGAAATGTTCAACCGTTGAGCTGGCTACAGTAATTACCCTACAAACAATTGCAACAACCGGGACTAATGGTTTATCAACAAAAAAACAACCATGTTGACTTTAACATTCCTCCACAAAAACTAACTTTTAGGATAACTCGGGCAAATTTGTGGTTATGAATACACACTTAAACAAAACAATATCAGCATCTATTATAGTTGACTTCTCCTTCAGTATGAAATGTTGCATCTTCCCAATCTGACTGATCTCATTTTGGACAACTGATAATACAAACTGACAAAAACCAAAAACCAAAAACCCACCCCATATCGCTGTCATTTTCTCAGAAAGCCGACACATCATTAATTAACACTGCTCTTCTGTTGCAGGGGATTTGCGGTTCGATTTGATTCTGAGTGAGAAGGAAAATACAATGAAGTTACTGAGAGAAAGAAATTAATCACAGCAGGGACCGCACCTGTGCCAGCGCTGGTTCAGTTCTGTTCAATTAAATACAAATATTCCATCTGTAAATATATAGAAAACACAAAAATGATCCAAAGTAATTTCTAAGCCACCGTTCAAACTGTTATCTGTCATCTTGTACAAATCCATCGCACCTTTTGTAACTTAACAATTGTTTAGAAACACGGACAATTATGAGTGCTTTTTTCCCATTGTGCTATTCTTCCATTCACTGATGACACTGGCATTGTGTTATTCAAAAAGCGATGAGGTCTAAAAAGCACACAGAGAGTGCTCCAACACATAGTGACAAAGAGGGTGCACACTTACGCTCCGCTCCAAAGAACCCAGTTTGTGTTTTACCACAGCTTCAAGTGGCACTTCGCTGAAAAACCCACATGGTCTATAACCCAAATGGCAGATATGAATCCCAACCACTACATGTAGTGAGGACACCACTCATCGCAGACAAGCGGAAAGTAGTCAGAATCTAACACGTCGACGGGCACAAAGCACAATGGACTTCCCGTGACCTAACGGCCAGTCCCACTTCATCCTTTCACGGAAGTTGCAGCATCGACATCCACTCTGACATGAGGGCCACAGGTTAAAAGGAGACCTATTATGCTTCTTTTTTTCTTCAGTTTTTCCCTTTCCTCTAGTGTGTTCTGTATGTGTTTCTTTGTGTATGTAAACGGTCTGCAAAGTAAAAAAAGCCGAAAGCCTGAACCGGCTCGCCAGTCGTCTGGCAGACACTTAGGCCACATCGTGATATCACAATATTTTGGCATTAGGGACTCCTGGCGGCTAGTCTTAACCACAACGCCAAGTACAGCGAGAGCGGAGGCTGACATTGACCAATCACAGCAGAATGGGCCAACTGGCCAATCAGAGCAGACCTGGCTACATTGAGAGGAGGTTCCTAAAAAGTCAGGAGCTAAAACTAAGTGTTTCAGACAAAGGCTGAAAAGAGGAGCTTCAGAAATGGACAGTATGAGGAAAACTGATGTGTTTACTGAACATTAGAGCCTGTAAACCTTCTCAAGTAATAACCCAAAGTAAAATGATGAACCTGAATACAAGCATGATATGTCTCCTTTAAGATTTAACTATCCCCCCAATTTCCAAGACTGGATTCAAAAACAGAAATTTTAACTAAACAGTGACAAGTTTGCATCCCTGTTACTCTCCCTGACGGAAGGCTTTCCATCTACGATGATGACTCTGTTAGGTCAAGACAAAAAGGATTGACGCAGCTCGAGGACGAGGACCTTTCAACTTCAGACTCGCGACGAGAGACTAATGAAAATGAGCCCTGGATGCTTAGTTTTTTCTGCCTTGGCTGTTTTTCACAGATTTTTGAATTGTGATGACCGTTACTTGCCTTATGATTGGCAACTACTAAACCTTTTTGGGTAATGGTAAACAACCAAAGAAACTACTGTATAAACACATACATACTCAATTTGTTCACGGCAAACCACCGTCATCCTGCTGGGACTTATAATTCACCCCAGTGTATGACGCTCTATCAAATATGCATGCCCCTTTCCCCCTCCCCACCTTGCTCATCAATAGCTATCGACCGATTCTAAAATAGCAATCCAAAGTCAGCCGTGGCGAAATCTAACCTCTGGGTTTCGTTATTTGCGTCAACGCACCCGCGAGAGTGCGCTGCGGCGATTGCTTGCCATTTCTCATTAAGAGCGACATCCGAATTGGCCTCTCCTCCATTAGTGGAGATCATGAGAGAGAAAGTGAGGGGGAAAGAGCGGCCGTGTCTGTGTGAGGAAGAGGGTGTCAGAGGGAAAGGGAGAGAGAGAGACAAGGGAGGCAAAGAGGACGAAAGCGCAAGAGAGTGAGATGAGAGAATCAGATAACAAAAAGCCACGATAGCAAGCGAGACAAAGAGATAAAGAGAGGCAAGAGGGAGAGAAGTTAGAGGTGGCAGCACAGGAAGCTGCCTCCTCTGTCTATTCTGAGGATTACTCCGCCGCTCTGCCTTTGAGGCCTCGCTAGTGTCACATTAAGATCATCCATTTGAGGATCTGAGACAAGCTTTTGATGTTCTTTGTGAATACACAAACAGGAGAGTGGAGAGCCCCTTTGACAATTGCCAAGTCTACGGAAATATCTTTCAGTATTCCACATCTCCGGCCTGCAAGGGACAATGTTACCATCAGAGGCTGCAGCGCACACTGGTGAATAATTCAATTCACCTGTTCATATTTCATCACTGGATACATTAAACAGAATTTTTTCACCCATACTCACTCCAAAACGTTGAGGGGAAATATGCTCCCAAGCCCCCTCGCTTTCACTGGCTTTGTTGCCGCTTGGCAGCTACAGCAGGTGGACACAAAAAACGGGAAAGCCCAACAGTGTAAGAATATCAGATACCTACCGAGAGGTAAAATTTTAAGGCTCCGAATAAGTGAAGTGCTCATGGACAAGTTTGAGAATCTTTTTGTGGAGGGATACTGGAACATTTGACAAGACGTCATAGTGTCTTTTTCTAATTCAGGAAGGAAGGTTGTTAAAAGCCACATCCTATTGAGCTTTACAGACTGTGAACTGTGGATTCATCAAACAGCTAGGACTTGTTTAAAAAGTGCGTATGGAGGAATTCTTTCCTCGAAATATAAGAACATTGTCATGTGACCCTGTTTGTGAATACACCGATCGCCGATGCCTAATGTTATCACAATGTTGAGCCCAGGAACCAAGAGCAAACTGAGGGCTTCATACTACAATGGATGATGTAAAACAGGATGCCATTCGGAAAAATACACGTCTGAAAAGTGTCATTTATGAACATTTTTGTAAGTAGAGAGTATTTTCTAAATGTCTATGATTATATTTTGGATTATTATTTTTTAAATTACATTTCAGATTACTCTCCTTGTCCATCAACTAATAAGCAGTATGTCTAATGAATGAATGAATGAATGAATTTCAGATGAGATGCTTTTTATTTTTTAAAGCTTGATTTCGCTGGACAAGTCTGTTGACATCTGAACTCAACAGCAAAACAAACACACCCCTTCCTTCGGTACTCCTTCAGAAGCTCCACCCCCAACAGTCATGCACGAGCGTTGCCAAGGCGACAGAGTCTGCTGAGCAAGAACTTGCCCCTGAAGCTGATTTGGCTGGAACAGTGGTGTGCTGTTTAGGTAGAACCGCTTTCTTTGTTTCCAAATACAGAGCCACCTTCTGTGTACGAAAACCAGATCTCTATTTTTTTTTTACAGCGTGCACACAAAACGCACAGTTAGCCGATCATGAGGAGATATCAGTAAAAGGGTGTGCTGGGTTTGGAATCATAACCTAACTTTCGTCATTACCTATTTGTAACCATATTTCACACAGCATATCAAATAATTCTGCGGTCTTTCACTGCTGCACCAGCAGCTTGGCCAACTGTTTGGCTCTTCCGACACACGACTGACCTGTGTAGCTGCCTTTGTAATTGCAAAGCTCTTACCTCAGAGCAAAATTTATTTTTAAGATGGGTGTATTTTGTTTCCCCCAGTACACATGCACTTCAGATTTGAAAAGCAGACATACACCGCCACACACACACACACACACACACACACACACACACACACACACACACACACACACACACACACACACACACACACACACACACACACACACACACACACACACACACACACACACACACACACACACACACACACACACACACACACACACACACACTTCTTTGGAACCAAATTAGACAGCCATCATTCACAAACCTGATGAAATAAGAATCAACTTATAACATATAACTCATGATATGTGGGCACCTATTTGCAGCACTGGCTTTAACTTTGATTTTAGTAAAAATATATAATAATGCAGCCAACCTGAACACTTCTGAGGGTCTAAACCCCCGGTGATTTTAACAACACTCTTCACAACTCCAGTTACAATCACAAGCAGGTAGAATGGCAACTTACGAATGAGAGGCACACTGGCATTAGCCGTCCCGAGCTTGTTGGAGGCAACACACGTGTAGTTCCCGTAACGATCCTCTGTCATGTTGGTCACGGTGAGGACTGATCTGGAGCTGAGGCTCTTGATGTCGATGCCTTGACCCTTCATAATCCTGAAAAACAGAACACAATCAATACAAATAAGATTATATTTCTCTCTCTCTCTCTCACACGCACTCACACAATGTGTCAGGTCAGAAGCAGCATTTAAAGGGGCAGTAAGCGATGCTGGACAAACTCCTTTCTCTCTTCGTTGTTATGATTTTACTGCTATGGCCAGGCCACGAACCCGCGACCTTCGGTATGGGAGTCTGACGCACTGACCACTAGGCCAAAACTGCGGAGTTGCAGCGCCACCCGCTAGCAGGTTTCTTAAGGTGTCGACGAGTGATGTTTACAAACTGCAACTCTGAGGTTGTGTGGTGCGGTCCGCACCATTTTCTTTTTTTCTTTTTTTATTTACAGAGCCAGGCCTGAGCCGGAAACCCAGATTTTTTTTCGGCGCACAAGCAAAAGCAACAGCTGACACACGGTGAGGAAATATTCGCAGATTTCTTACAAAACATGTATTGCTTTAGAACTGCTTACTGCCCCTTTAAAGATGTAAAAAGATGGGGATCTTTTGGGGCATCTTTAGTGTCATCGCCCTCTTCAACAGATCTGTTTATCCCCTGGTCTTTTGGCATCTGCCTCGGAGAGACGCCGTGAAGGACGGAGAGGAGAGAGAAACGACCCTGGGGTGAGCCAGCTGGTTGCAACTTGACATGCTGTTCATTGTTTTGTTGGAGGTGCAGGGGTATTACAATAAATCCTATTCCAGTTGTGCCTGGCATCTGTGCTGTGAAATTGATGAATGTTTAATTGTTTACTTCGGTGGCCGTGATGATCTTCAACAGCCTGTCGAGATTGAGATTCACTCTGAAATGGCATATGCTCTGCATCCTGAATGTGGGATAATCGTTGATATTACAGCTCAGTTTGTTTTTATCGGTGCGCTTTCTGTCACTGCTACAGTTTCACATTATGAACCATACCGACCTCCAGAGAGAAGACATGTTTCTATCTTGGTCCTGCATGATCCCTAGCTTGGCTCTGAAAGCCACTCTGAGTTTGAACACAGTGTGCGACCTCATGTCCAGCAATCGTCCAATCTGCTGTTCCCCCCCTCCCACGACGACTTCCGCAAATGTTAGCTGAGCATTCACTGTTAATCTTGGCAGGTGACTCACCGCCAAAACATAAAACTAATCAGGGAACTAAACATGTTTTCGTCTGACCGTGGCAGAGGCCTTCCTACCCCTCCACATACAAGCACATTAACACTCAACAACTTCCCTTCAAGTTTAAAATCGCAGTAAGAGAAAGATTTGTTTTATCATATCGGTCAAACTACTTCAGATAGAGACGAAATGGCAGCAGCACTAAGCTGATGGAAAGGCTGCATCAAAACTGAGCCAAAATGAGAAGTGGTCCTCGCAAAGAAACAGTGAGGGCCTGTGCTAATGTTGCACAGAAATGACACGCGTTCTGTGCTTGTCCTTTCCATGTTGATGAGTAAATGAAGAAATCACCATTTAGCCATGTAAGAAGTCATAGAAAGAACAAGTCCTTGAATTAAGTAAGGAAGAATCATGCCAACTTGCCTCCTTAGCAATTTGAATAAATTGAATCCACCCCATAATTACAATTAGCACAGTGTGAGCTGATGATTGAAATTGTGCTCACCAGGAGTGAGTAAATGATGGGTAATGGGGGTAATTTGGTTTTTAAATTCAAGAACTGACACTTGAATCTCGACTGATTGATGCATGTGCCGTGAATGATTCAAGCCAGTTGCCAGCAAAGATTGTATTAAGATGCAAGGTGAGGACAAGGCACAAATGACTTCTTGCTGGAACATTTCTGTGGTGTTCTCCCAAGAGGCCGGACGAGTGGAAGAACAGACAAGCCCACGGTCTCTGGGGGAAATCAGACAAACAACAACTGCACCTTTTCTATCATGTGCATGTTCAAAATGAAGTAAAAGCATGACCTAATAATGCCAACATTAATGGCAAATGTCAACATAACAGACCAGTTTAGACTTCAACTTAAAACACATTGAATCTTTAGACTTCCTTGTGGAGACAGTATTCAGTGTTTCACATCCACAGTTTTTTGGGGGTTTTAGAATGGCGTTTTAAAACTAAAATGGATTCCCTCCACACAAGCTTCTAAGCTCCGTATCAGAAGTAATCCCCGTCCATACTGACATACCCAAAATGGCGTATGCTGGCACAATATGCATACCTTCCAACAAGAGTCACTTACTGGTTTGTCCACTGTATTAAGACATATCCACCAACAGTATCCATCTATAACCGTACTGGTTGACATAACCCCAATGCCAACTGTCTGTGGCCGAGTTTGAGTTGTATTCAAACCGGAATGCTGCTGCCAGAGAAGATCTGCTGCCATTGGAGCTGATGTGACATTGTCTAGCGGACGTCTGACTGGTGGGTTCAGATTTAGCTCTAGTCTCTGCTCTACTTGTTTTACACTGATGTATTATTCCCAGATTCATCAGTTTTATTGAAATACATTTTGGATATATTGACAGTTCATATAGATTTAATACAAAATGTTATGATTTTCTTTCTGCTATTATATACTAGTATATACAGTACAGTGCAACCATTTATCCACTTTAGAAATGTAGATAACCTACCTGCCACACTGGTTATTAAAACACCACAAAGTACAAAAACGCGTCCGACTTCTGGGATGATGTTGACAATACACTTCACTAAAATATTTCATACAATAAAACCGTGCTCACCTTTTCTCACCCTTGTACCACTCGAATGTTGGAGAAGGCACAGCAGCCGCCTCGCACCTTAGCAGAGCTGTGCGCCCCAGACCAACTCCGTGGCTTTTCATCTCATGGATGGATGGGGCAACTGGAGAACACAAAGAAACAGTGTGAGTAAGGAAAAAAAGAAAATGCCAGTCAAAAGATGCAGCAGAGTCATCACACGCATAAGGGCAATTTAAAGGTTTAAAGTGACAGTCTGACATAGAGCACAGGGGAATGAGGGTTGTTGAAGTAAGAAATGACGGCCTCTGACTTCCTGGTCAGTGCACACATTACAGTGTAAACTCAACACTCAGAATCTACAGAGGTGGAGTTGGGGAGGGGAGAGGGCAGCCATCCCCAGTGTTAGGAAAATGAAATGAAATGCACTGCATGGTGATAAATGGCTTAATGGAAGTTCAAAGACTCAATGGCAGAGGCAGGTTCTGTAAATGCAGAATGAGGATCCTTTCATGTGCTGAAATGTGCTGTAAATCTCTTTGGCGGTGTCACGAAGGCAGCTTTACATATGGACAGATTCTTAAGCAGCAAAGTCTTTTGGAACTTCAAATATTTACCCTGCTTATTGTAACACAGCCTTGAAAGAAACAAAAAACAATGAACTGAAGCTATATGGACTTACAGCAATGGACAAAGCACGTCAGACAAAAGGATTTTCCAGCACTTTTACCTTCCCTTTAGTCACAAAATGGGAATGGAAATGTTTCATTGGTAATTATTGGCCATTATCAGAGTAATTTGGAATTCATAAAGTGCGGAGGTTAAGAGATTGTGGATGAGGAGTGTTGGCTCTAAGCAGAGCGGATCCTCACAGAACTGAATGTATTCCCACTGGTATTATTATGACTGTTCCCCTGCTTCTTCATTAATCAACACATGAGAACTAATCATTATAAGGCGTAGGGCTCGATCTGACAGGGTATTGTGTAAACTCGGCTTGACTCCCAAAAGCCTGACAAATGACAAACAACCAATCTGAACGACCGATCAGATGCACGGCCAGCTGACGTACGGTACAAGCAAAATTACTTTCTCCCAGTCACATAGACTCAGATTAAAAGCGTGGCATATTATGACACATGGACGAAGCCTGCACTCTTAGGGTCAATCCTGCAGCCAGCAGCGGATTGGCCAGCCATGTCTGAAAGTAAGATGTGGTGTGGACTATTCATATTACTGACAATGAGCCTTTAAGGACGACCTGTCAGTCAGAGCTCTAGTCTGAATCCAGTGGAACGGCTTGGCCAAGTGCTTGCAAACCTTTATGTACAATTGCATTTTGAAATGTTCCCCAAGGATGACCTCGGTACAGACTACTGCAGCTTCCCTGGCCAACACAACCCCAAGGTACTAACTGGCCAACACTGCGAGCAGTTTAAATTGTCCATTGTCTGTTCCTTCAAAAAACAGGGTATTCCTGATGTGTATTCCAGGTATGTGACAGTACAAACATGCTTCATTATAGAAAATATATGCATTTCCGAGGTATTGTAAACATTTTGACCTCATTCCAGTGAAGATAATTCATAATGGATAGTCTGCGAACATGTGAGAGTCCACGTGGATGAATGAGATGGGATGCAACAGATCTGTGTGAGGTGAAAAAGATACATGTGAGCGTTACATGCACATGTGGTGTATGATCATAGGAGAGGCACAGTGAGGTGACAGTGTGCTCTGTGATGATGGATGCCCTTTCACCACCCTGCTCCTGCATCATAATGAGCACATTCATATGACTACTGTATGTTGATTTTCTGTCCTTTCTGTCCTTGCACATACTTTTTTTTTTTTTTTCGCCTCTTCCGTGGCTGAGCTGAATAATTACGAAGGACTTGAGACGGTGAATCAGGCGCAGGTTTATCCTGGAGCTTCTCCTGTTCATTTATCAGTGTATGAAAAGTTGGATGCCATGCTGCGGGGGCATTATTAGACCTTGTCTGGATGTGCTCGCTGTGACTGTGTGCTTGGGTGTGTAATCTGTGGTTGTGTCTAACCTTGTGTCTATGAAATATCTAAAGAACATTTTTCTGAGGTCCTGATCTGTATCTATTTTATCCAGAACCAGCCCAAGTGATCCCAAAAAAACAGGAAGCTGCGTAAGCAACGTTCGCCAGGAATACTAAAAAAACAGAGGAGGACAAGGAGATGAAATTGTAACCGATCTCTACAGCACAGTCATATACATAAGCAATAACAAGTGTGACCAAATCAATGCATTATGTTGACCGACAGAGGCTTAGTGAATCCTCATAATCCTTCATTGGTGTCAGTGCGCAGGGCCATTGATTATCTGAAGCTTCTGAAAGCGCCAGGGTGACCCAGCTGTTGCACTGTACAGTTACTGGGACAGTGGACATGGCGGCCCAGGCAGGTGTGTCAATACACATTGAGCCACTGTCGTTTATGCTCACACTGAGAACACAAACCCATTTACTCCTTTTTTTGGCAGGGGGAGCATTTTTGATGTGGTCCCTTTTATTTAGTACCAACTGGATCAGCTATTTGCCAAAATGAACACAGTGCTTTCTTCATTAGACTCTAAGTTGGAACTTGGATTGCTGCCCTCTATCAGAAGTTGGATAAAATCTTGGCAAGCACAATTAGATTGAAAAAAACAAAGTAATAAAGGAAATCTTGCCGGTCAATATATAGTATGAGCACCACAGACTATCCCTCCCGGTGGTATAATTGAAGAGGTAATACAAACCCTGATCCAGTGTTGTTTCAGGCATATATGTGTTATCTATCATCTCATAAATTTTCACAGGATTAGGGTCAAAAGCAGTTTGGGCCAAAGTAAATGTCCTTCCTATCACTCAATCATCCAACTGTTGCTACATGCTGGAATAAAGAAAAATATCCCCCGTAGATTTGAATGTGGTCCAAAAAGCTAAAATTTTATATGCATATCAATAATATGAATTCTTTCCAATTTGGAACTTGGCACTGGGATCTGTTAAGACAGATCACAGCCATAAAATCCAGTCCAATCCAATAATTCCAATTTCAACTTGCTGGCATGTCCTAAATCATCATATATTGTGCAATGCACCATCAGGATTTGGAGAGTAATGCAAAGTAGTGCACTAAAAATCATGAAGGCCCAATAATCCAGGTAATTTAGTGGCCGGAGAATGCTTTGGTGGTGCTGTAAATCATGCCGGGAGTCATGGCGACTCCAACAGATGGGGATGAGGGGTTGGGTCCAGGAATAGCACAGGCGCGGCAGAAGAAATGGCTGCTGTAAGGTCCCGCCGGGTTGACAAATGACCAGTTGTGGGTTGACTCCTTTTACATTTGCATCATGTAGAGGCTGTCATCAAAATAAAAACGACGGTTCAAGTATGTATATGATGAATGAAATGTTTGACCTCGCGAATATTAATGGGCAGAGTTTGTTTGGAAAGCATCGCACCTTAGTGTTCACTGAGTTGCTTGCCTTAAGCGGTCCCGATGTGACTATTAATGATTAATTGGTGTGCTTCAAGATTGAATATGATTTATTTAGCTACAAACCATTGTTTGCCAAGAGAACCCACAGAACGCAGGCATTTTAATTAAAAGATCAATTAATAACCCTACCTCTTCAGCCAGATTTGAAAATGAGTTTTCATTGCAATTAAGAAATGGACTCATCAGTGCATGACTTATCAGCTTACACACAGAGACATTGTTCCTCGCTGCCATCTGTGGGCTTGGTTGTCCTGTTTTTTTTCTTTCTTTTTTTGTCAGTCAGGAATGGTTTTGTTGCCAAGATTTATTAATTCATTAAGATTTCTATTCAGAACAGCTAGGGAACATTGTGTTCCTTCTTTTCATACAATGCAAAGCGTATAAATAACCAGCTTAGCGTACAGGATTGTGTGGGTTGACAGCGGCAGGGATTCAATCCATTGTCTGCGCTATACACTGAATGATTCAAGGTACACACGCCTACTTTTATATGACTAAATACATATGTGCGATTGTGGGGTGCTCTGACGAGGACCACTCTACAAGCAAAACACATGGAAATTTACTTAATGCATAGAGAGTCCCGTAAGACACAGCCAACAAAAAAGTTAGTCCGGTTGTAGGCATTTGAAATATGCAAATTTATTAAATTGCAGACCACGCAAATAGATGAAAAGTCGCTGTGTGTCAATCTGTCCTGAAGTGGTTCTATCAAGAACATTTATTCTGCAGAAGATCAAGATTCCGCTCATTTATTCATGCCCTGCATGCAGCAAGGAATCCAAATAGCAATCAAGACGAGAGCTTTGGAGAGATATAGAGAGATGGATTTACATCCAAACAGCTTGAGGGTACTGGCTTTAACTCTACTTAGGACTGGATCAGAATCCAATTCTAGGAAGCCTTCTCTTTTGAATTGTAAGCCACAGTATTTCAATGGACACCGCAAACTCTCGTTGAATGCTCAGCCGGGACTTTGTGTCTGATGTTGAGATACTATACCGACAACAGATTTCATTGAACTGTGGAATGAGCATTCATTCTACCTTTGATCCAACAGAGTTACCCACCACTGCACCAAGGCAGAGGACACACACACGGACACACACACGGACACACACACGGACACACACACACACACACACACACACACACACACACACACACACACACACACACACACACACACACACACACACACACACACACACACACACACACACACACACACACACACACAGTACTGTATGCAGGACGTGCATTTCATCAAATGTAAATGCTCTGCACACCTCTGCAAATGTCACAGTGTATAATTATTCTTCATTAGGGAAAAAATATATATAAATACTGTGTAAACATGCCCACACGCCGCTAAATGCTGTTTACTTTGGTGTCATTCCTTGACATTGTAATTTTGGTTGGTCATGAAGATGTGTCCGCAGACCACGAGTAAACAAGTTTTGACTCATATTTATCTGAGATGGTTGACTCCCCTGAACAACTCTGTCAGGGGAGTCAGAGGAGCATGTTGTGGGTGTATCTACCAGGGCAGGGCCTGAATTCCAAACAGGCCCGGATGACCGGGGCTTTACCGGAAAAGGAAGGGTCGGAGCAAACAAAAGACAAGGTGATGTAAAGAATTTCAAAGTATTCCCAGTATGTCCCCGCATTTCAATTATGCTCAAAAATCTATCAATACAATTTCTCACAGCGGTTCTATGCATTCACGCTCATGATTAATAATAATTTAAAAAAGATCACTCTTTTGTTAGCCAATTACTGTACGCAGCGACTCTTCTTTTTATGAACACAGCCGTGGCGAGTGTCTGAGCAGAATCCACAGCCGCGGGGTACTGGAGGATGAAGGGGGCGTACAAATGGCTGGCAAACTCGGAAGCACAAAGTGCACAGCTTCACTCCGCAAAGCAAGTGAAACCATGGCTCGGAAGAAAAAAAACAAGTGATGTTGAAGAGAGAAACGACTGAGCTGGTTCAAACCTGAGCCGACATCAGAGGGGACGCGATAAAAAAGAAAGAGAAAAGTCCCATCTCCTGCGTTAGAGGAACCCAATTATAATTCAGATGTGTGTCCAGCTATTGTAGGGCACTAAGGGGAGTAATCTGCTCTAACTTTCCCAGAAATGTGGCATAACTAATAAATAAAATAAGGTCTTTGCATCAAAAAAAATCAAAGACAAAAAATATTCCCCAAAACCAGGGGCCTCCCTTCTCTTCTCCACATCAATAATTCAAACAGCTGTGCTACTAACATCTACCAGCATCAACTGATTTGCTACTTTGGCACATTTATTAACTGAAAATTGACTCGTGGCAGCTTTGTGATTATCGCATGGACAGAGAGAGACGATCAGAACATCTGGCGCGGCATCAGACAGCTTGAGTCGAAGCATACGAAACGGTGACGAGCAAATAAAATGCGGCGCGGCAAGACAGTTGGTCGCCTGTGCTCTTTCCACGTGCCACTGAAGTTTGGGCAAACTGCCGGACCCCATCCTGCAGCCTGGTGGTGTTCAAAGTCTGTAGTGTCACTCATCGAATGGGGAGTGAAGGGAAGACGGCTCTCTCTCTCTGGAGGGAGAGGGAAGGTCAGCACCTTTGATTTAACAGCTTGAACAAGAAACTTATTTTTGTTATTGTTTCACGAGTATGAAGTTAGTATTGGACGCTTTCACTCTACGACAAGGTGGCTTCATTAAATAATCAAATCACTGGCTTTTTATCTCCGGTGGAGGTTTTCCACGGTGGTTTCCATCGACTCAGCCACCGAGATGTGATATTTATGCCTTTGACTCTCACTGTGCGGCGAGAATTTCAGCCAATAGCTGCGCCCACCTGCAGTGAAGATGAATATGTAGATTTGGGAAAAGTAGGTCAGAGATCAAATTTCATCAGGTAAGAAAAATCACCGCTGAAATATCCTTTCAACAAGCAGGGCTTTTTGAGCCAATCTGATCCCAGCCCAACCTGCTCCGTGACTGCCACCATTCAGGTTGGGCTGATAAAAGAATCCAGTCGCCGTTCATTCATCACCAGGCGGATGAAAACAAGAGGCACAAGCCAATAATTTAATTAATGCTGTGTGATTAAGGTAGTCTTTTGAGCCCCTCCGAAGCAATCAAGCAGAGGTTAAATGTACTGGACTTAACACTTGGAAATAGCTGCACAATGACAATACCTCCTCATATCATAGAAAGCCAAATGGCAGGCTCAGTGTTATGGAAGGCCTACTGTTATTAAAACTCCAAACATGTTGGAGCTTAATTTTGTTTCCATTACTCCGGTTTGCTTATTTTAATTAGTGCCCCTAATCTGCAATTAGCCCAGAGGTCAACTATACTCTTCGCTTCTAAAGGAATTGTTTTGAAAGCAGAGACGAACTGTTTGGACATGTATTCAATTAGACTGTTAACCCATGAAATGTCAGTGTCACTCACTCCGATGCCGCCTCATTAGAATGATAGAGGGGAAATGGTGCGGACATGACTGATTGATGTTTTTGACTTAATTTAATTGAACTGCTATTAAGGGGAAGGATGCTCTGAGAGCACAAGACAATGGCCTCCTTAATCATTGAATGGGAAATTCCAATGGAACCTGTGTGAAAAATGAGACTTACAGTGCAGAGAAGTGGTGTCATAATACTGCATGATATTATAAAATGAGTTCACTTAAGAATGTTAAAGTAAAACTGACAGCTGCGGAATCTGAAGAACGTTTAAACAGTTTAGATTGTGATTTTGTTAAACAGCTGCATCAGCATGTGTCCATCGAGTTTAACGTTTTTAAATAAAGTACACTTTTCTCCTCTAACCGTGTAATTATCCTTTGTTGTTTCAGTTTCAATGGCAGCTAACGTCTTTATCTTAATTCCGAATTTGGCACACCGAAAAACTCATCAATACCCCGCGCTCCGAGGCGCCGGGTGAATACGGCCTGATGTGTGACAGTGGAGCATGAATGATGCAGTAGATTGGGACATGGTGCAAATGCCTCTCTCCTCTCCGTCAGAGAGGGAGTGCCAGGGCGGAGAGGAGGCAGCGGAGGGTGGCCACCAGCTGGCTCGGGCCCTGCCTGCTGTGGCCATATCAGCCGCTCCAAAGGACAACTGTAATTCATTTATTCAGGCCCCTTATCTTTGTAAATGAGCATGTGTCACCAGTCACCGTGCTGGAGGAGTGAGGAGGCAGCTTTTAATGAAAAAAAATAAATAAAATACCAACACATTCGCAAATGTTTTGAGAGCTGAAACTGATTAGGGCTGCAACGGTATGAGATTTTCAGGGGTGTGAATATATCACAGATTATTATTAATATTGATAATTTCAGATAAAATGCCCCTTCAGGGCTTGATGCTTAGTTTTTTACTCAAGGACATGTCTAAGTTAAAAAATCTAGTGGCACATCAAGAATTTAAGTAGCGCAACGAAAACATGTCAAATAATGTGGCTTTACAAAGCAAAATTATTTAATTCAGCTGAATCTACACTATTTACAAAAGGTTTTAACTATTTCTGCTTCAATGGCTCAATAATTCTTAGTTCTAAATGTCAATAAAGAAGGTCTGCTCAGTCCATTTACATAGATATCCGCAGTCCCGCTGCCCCCTGCTTTAAGCTCAGCCAGTGGTCCACAGCAGGACCGGGATCAGAAGTCGCACCTCAAGACCCGTCGAAGCTGATGTGCCTCAAGTCTTATTACTGTTCGCTGCCACCATGGGCTCTGTCCCACCTTCTATTTTGAAGTCGTGAATAATTGATTCCTTACTATTGCATCTGTAGCTAGATGACTAGATCTAATTAACTCGCAAAACTGTCTAACTATCCAGCTCAGGCGTGTTCAAACGCTGTGTCTACAGATATCCTTGGTTCAGGTTAGAGGCCGTCTCGTTGTCATTGTGGATTATTTTGTCCCTTTGATTGATTGATTGCTTGGTTGGTTTTTGAAACTTTGAATTAGTGAGAAATGAACTGAACTTATTTTCTTGGCACCTTGCTGCCATTTCAAGATGTTGACAACCAAAGTTGCATTTTGCTGCGTTAATGTCTGCAACGTGTGTTGTTTATGCAGGTCTTACTGTCGCATAGCACTATGAACGCCAAACAGCCGCAATAAAATACAGCACCTTTCACGTGTGAGGTGCTTATGAGGCCAGAAAAGTCTGATGATGTGGCGTAAGCTCAAACAGGACGTCAAGAATTATGAAATACTATAACTTGAGAGGGGGGAGCGCAAAGATTAATGCCTTGTGCAGACACAGGGTGTCCCGTCACCTTGGCTGAACTAATTACTGCAGACAGATTTGAATAAAGACCTTCCAAAGAGACACGGCATATGTGTCAGAAGAACTGCTGCAAGAGAGGTTTCATGTCCACATCAACGCTGTCCGATTACACCATTTGCAATCACATACGTTTAAAAATAACATAATACCTTAATGATGCTGATATTTTTTTACCTAACTCTTAGGTTCATGAAAACATAAATAAAGCACATTATCTTAAAAAGAAATTGTATCATGCTGTGTTCCTGAAAATAATTTGGAGATGATGGTTTTCAGTGAACAAGTCTCGTTTTAACATATACACTTGGTATCCAGCTACTTCTTTTGATAACAGTGTCCAACAAACTGTTTGACGTGGTTTTACATATTTTAATCCATAGCATTTCGAAGAAAGGTCTGTGGCTGGGTGCAATACACAACCTCAATTTTTCAGTACAGAAGGCAGAGTTTTGTTTTAGAGACATGTTCATATTACACAACTAGAGGATTATGCAAAATATCACAATAAACAGAAATTATAAACAGTTTAAAAAAAAACGATTTAAAAAAACCATTAGACATCATTAATTAATGGAGTCTACAAAAGATACACGGACGATTCTCTTCATGTACGATACAGATCCATAATAAAGAATGAGTAACTGGTCAATGAGAGCTCTCCAGCTCTGGCAGCATCAGATAAGTGTGGGCAGCAGGCAAATATCACCTCAACGCTTGACCAACTACAGCGTTCTCCCACTCGCTGCGGTGCTCAAGCTGCGGTGCTCAAGCTGCGGTGCTCAAGCTGCGGTGCTCAAGCTGCGGTGCTCAAGCTGCGGTGACTTTGTCTGACAGCGGAGGGAAGTTTTCCTAATCAATACACTTCATGGCAAACCCACATAGTGCTGCTGTCTCACTTTAAAACGTGGCATCTGACTGCGACATGGCTTATCAATAATTGTGAAAATGTCCTTTGTTTTTTTGTAACAGTAAGACACTGGCAGTTGTCAAAGTACTTTTCATCCTTGAGCCCGTGTCTCAGTCGAGTTATAAATAACTGGCCTCTGAAACTTCACTCAGGCCCGGCTCATTAGAGCACAGGCATTACACACACATAATGGCCACAAGACTTGGTTTTATAACGAAGCCAGAACGAGAGCTGCCTCAACACAGAGAGGTAGAGATAAGTACACATATTTTTGGACTCAAAGTTATTGTGGTGGGGGGGATTAAATTGTCAAAAAATAGTAAAAAAAAATAAAATATTCAATTTCCTAAAAGTTGAATTGAGAAACTTGCACAATTAGCTTTGAGGATATGACTCAGCAACTGGGCCAGAAGAAGCCTGCTGTAGCTGACTGCCTGATGAGCTTGGCCAAAAGCGAGATTTAGCACAGGGCATCAATGCAGATCCCCCATGAATAACAGTGAAGTAAAGGAGCACTTTTCAAAAGAGAGAGAACGGCAATAACTGTCCAGCACACGTTCCCGCTCATACTCACGGGTGGCGATTTCCATGTGACCACGCCAGCTAAAGCCCAGTATCATTCATTAATGCCCTGGCTCCTCATTACTGTCTCCTCGCACTTTTTGAAAGACTCATTACCTGCATAATGGAATAGTGCTTAGAACAGTCAGACCTTTCCTTAGTGTGAATTAATCACCTATATGGACAGACAAAAAGGGAATTCTCACATTGAATATTCAGAAACTTCGAGATCCGGCTTTCCACTTTTTCAAACTTCTAAAAGGTAACACTTTCTTGAAGCGCGCAGTCGGGGACATGACAGTCGTATCACTGAAGGCAGCCCCGATGTCGCTCATGTGCCAGCAAGGCCACGGTAGGAAAAAAAGATAAAGGAAGCAAGTAGGAAAACAGAGATATACTTACAGTTGACTGTGACTTTTACTGTTTTGGTGTCAGGAGAGGCGATGTCATTTAAAGCGCTGCATTCGTAGTCTCCAGCCTGGTCCCTTGTGATGCCCGTGATGTTAAGATATTCGCCACTCTCATGCTTCTTGGCTGGAAATAGAAAAAGGGAGACAGAGTACTTACACCGTGTCTACAAAGAATACAAACACAGCACACAACGCACACACTCAGCAGATATATATAGCGCCGGGCTTTCTGTAACCTACGGTTAGTGAGTGGAACCCCCTCATTTGTTGTAAATAGCTTTTAAGTTTAAGTCTGAGTAGAAGATGCAATCCTATTAGGTATTCTACTGAACCCCCGATTACCTTCCTTGCAACTTAAAATAGCGGTGCATCGATCCACTCAGACAGACTTGACGGCAGGAAATAAAATAATGGTGCATTTCCAGTCATCCACTCATCATTTGCTCAAGTCCACACCTCACAACTAGAGCTACTTCCTGAAAGACAGACACATTTGAGGGCTCAATGCACATGTCAGTGCTTTACAGTTAGCCAACGGTGCCAAAGGCAGGAGCGGCACAGCCCCATGACTGGCACATTGGCAGGGGTGTAGAGCGGCTTAAAAAAAGTTGGAGGGGAGCACAGATCCTCACAAACGTGTATTCTCTGGAATGACCAGCAGATGGCGACTCCACTGGTTGCAGAAAGAAGTCTGGTAAGTGTATGAGAAAACGACTCTACTTGTAACTTGAATTATAAAGTCAGTGAACATTTTCCTGAGAAGTTTGTGGTCTCAATCTCTAGTTTCAAGTCTTCTTCAATACAACATGGTGTCCATTTTGTAAAGTAGGTCCAATTTAAAATAAAGTAAACGATAAATCACGGTATGCATCGGAGCGTGGAAACAGCATGATTGACAGCTAGTACTGTCCAATGGGTGAAGGCTGGAGGTGATGGTGGACGTGCAGTGGAAGAGCTCTCAGTCAGGCCCACCCCTCCTCCCTCCAAATATGGTTACTTCTGGTTTTGAAAATAAATATACTACCAGATAAATCAAAACAAGATGGCAATGGCCAAAATGCTAAACGGGCAGCTCACAAAACAATGGGTGGGCCATGGTAAGTTGGTAATGACTTACTACACATCTGTATCTCATAATTGATGTGTTGAAATGCTTTTGTGATAAATGGTTACAGGCTTGCAGCATGTACTGTATATGTGGAGAGATTGTCCTCTGCCAGGATCCGCATTTGTTCCAACCCAGTGCTGCTCAGTGGGGAATCCATTTTTCAGGGTGGTATTGGTGGTTTGGGATAAAATGTGTGTGAACTGATCTGGGAAGCGGAGGGGACAAACAGAGTGAACAATAATAACAACAAAACTGAACTCAACGCATTCTTCAGAAAACCATGAAGACCCGACACTGACTAGGCATATCTCAAAAAGAGGAGCCCAAATCAAGAGAATCCATGCTTCAGGAGCGGTAATGCTCCCATTCTCTGCCGCCAAGCTGAACCTGAAAGGGAGATGAATTCTTAGATAATGTCACTTCCTTATTCTGCCACGCTGGCACCTTTTTATCTGTCAACTGCGATGTCAAAAACACTTGAAGCTCAAGGCACTGTCGATAATGAGCTTCCCCGTCTCCTCTCACACTGTTGTGGTGGCAACAATGAAGTCCAAGAGTCTTGGCAAAGGTATTAGTGGCTAAACAAACAACAGCATAGGAAAGAACACATTTGAAAAAAAACAGAAAAAAAAAACAAACAAGCACTGGATGTGTCTCAAAAACAGACCCATTAATATGCCAAGAGTGCTCAGGGATGGAGACATAAGACAAAGGGCTCTATTTTTGTGACGGTGCACGACACATGGCTGCGCATTGCACCAGTGAAGAGGCAGTTCTATTGGGTTCAGTCAATTTATCTACAGAATGTGCCAGTATCGTGGTCAAATACAAGTTTGATGATGACAAACATAAAATGACTAGATACAAATGTATCAATGACTACGAAATGTGTATATGTACAAGACTAAGCAACACTTTTGTGAATAATATCATGGGAAAATTGGCTTGACCTAATATCTGCCACATTGGGAATGGGAATCTCTGCAGGTTTGAATTAAACTTCGACAGTGTGGTTGATGTGGCAAGCGTTTCTCGATTTAACTTCCAAGTCCAGGTGATTTCCTGTGCAGCCGCCCTGCTGACACCTATAACCTCAGTCCCATGCTGTAGTTATAACAGATGCAGTGGAATCACATATCTGTTTCACTGAACAAGTTTATCCGCGGCTCGGCAAGGGCTACCAAAGTCACTAGCTCTACTTTAAAAAAGACTTCACATATTCCTTAAAACTGTGGAAATGGATTCTACAAAAAGCAATTTTTTTTGGGGGGAAAAGAGGAGTGTGTTTATCTTACCAGCCTGCTGTCTGTCTCACAACAACACTGCTTAGAAAAGAATATGGTTAAAAAAAAAACAATGTCATCTCATTGCCATTTGTGTTTGAGGGAAGCAAATTTATTTGGGTAATAGTGAGTAGCACCGTGGAACAAAATGTCTGTTTAAGTGCCATTTACAGAGTCATGATTTTAATTTGAAGGTCTATCAAGATAGGTTTACATGCTGTAACATTAAAAATATACATTATTTGTATGATAAATAACATTACTGCAGCGTCTCTTTTCAGATATGGAGGTTCTTAATTGAGTGAAATGACTTAGGAGTATTTCATGATAAGAGCTGTACGAATTCTTTAAAGGCTTAGGAAAGGTGCTTCAATGCTTCCTTTCATATCTCCTTTATCATAGGGTACACTGGACGTTCTGGACGTGGAGCAATATTTAACGTGAAGTGCCCTGCACAAACTTAAAAGATTGAATGGGAAGTAAAAGAAGAAGAGTATGAATATGACCCAGAAGGGACGCAAGCCCTCATGTGCTGTAAGTTACCGTAGCCTATGAAGCATTTCCATCTCATGCCATAGGGCGGTCGTGTGAATAAATATGAGTGGACAGGAGCGTGAGCAGACATTCTCAATGTGACGACCTTTTCCTCTCAGTTTCGCAGCCTGTATTATTGTTTTTATTAAAATTCCAACCTAGGTAATGAATAAATATTTTTCACAATCTTTTTTTCAAGCTATTTCACACACTAAAGGAAATGGAAAACCCGAAAAGTATAGCACATAGTAACAGCACTTTTTAATGAAGTTGTTTCATCCACCATCATTTATTTATCTGTTTAATAAACCTAATTTCAACATCAGGCGCCTCTGCAATGTATCAAAAATCCTCGTCGTCACATGGATGTTACAGAGAGAGGTAGTGGTTTGCTCCTAAGATTCACTATTATTATTATTATTATTATTATTACTAGATACGTCCAAAATGTTTGGCTTGCAGTTTGCAGTTTGCAGTTTGCAGTTTCTAAATCGAGAAATGTTTGGTCATAACAGATGCCAACGGTGTCACATTTACTGATACCTCTAAAGGTGCGTTCGTACCAAACACAAAGCAAATATCTTTCCCGTTCTCTTTTGGACACGGATGTCAGTGAGTCTGGGAGTTCAGTAGACCATTGGTGGGTTTACACTACTGAACAGAGTGTCCGGCTTGTGATCAATGCTAGAAATCACAGCACATACAAATGTTTGTTCTTGTCTGCCTTTCATGAAGAATAATTTTTTGTAAAACAAGAAAAAAAAACCTCCAGACTTTCAATAGTCTTTATGTCTCAGTGCCCCGCGGTGGCATGGTTGACCTGTACACTGGCCTTAATGCACAGCTACATTGTATTTCATTGTAATGTGGAATAATGATACCCAGTATGTGGAAATCCACTGTGTGCACTTGTGTCTTTTACCGGGGCAATGAAATCAAAAGCACTGACCCATGAGGCCAAGTATGCTTGATGCTTCCAATACCATTTACCAAATGGCTGGTTCAAATGTCGTGGTTGCCGCAGAAAATCACAGGAACTTTGTCACCACTTGGAAAAGAAAATCAACCAATCCCGTATTTGCCGCCGAGGGAGGAAGGTGGTGTAGGGCATGTAGAGCAATCATTGTTCATAAAATAAGAAATGTTATATAAGAAATGAAACATGCGTTGAAAAATAATACTGTTAGATTCATCTTCCTGGAAGATGGTCGCGTGGTAGTGGAGGAGCCACAGACTGAGACTGGAGAAAGGCTTTTCAACATTATTTCTAAGACTCTACTTTTGTACTCGGTTTGACCTGAAATTGGGGTGGTGTCTCCACCTGCCCAGACGACTCCCAATGGTAAATGCAAGTGCAAAGGATAATTTTCCTGGCTTCAGTTGGCGATGCACTTACAGAACTCTACAAACGCCTCTCATGCGGAGAGTAGCTTATCAGATGGTGAGCCTTTTGAGCCGTTTTAGATTTTTCTTTTTCTTTTTTTTAATACAGTTTTACAATTTGAATGCAGTTAATTCAGAATCCTATTTGGAGTAAAGCACTAGGTAATTATTTTCATCATTTTGTTTATTCAGATTAACTGAGCATTTCGTTCTTGTATATAAATGTCCTGAGATCGCAGTTACAAAGGCTAGAAATATATATATATATATATACAATATATGATAATAATTCTTATCAATGCTACCATCTATTCTTGTTTTGTAGGATGTATAACATACTTTGCTTTTAGTTAACTGAATACCAAAATAAGGGATGAAGATATTAATGTGTTAGTTTCACACAAGACACTTTAATATGATAGAAATCCAACCGCCCACTGCGCGCTCCACCAACAGCACAACTGCAACCATGTCAATCACACACCCCGATGCATTCAATGCTCTATGATCTAGTTTAACTCTAAATGGGACCATGATTTACAATATGAACATCATGCTGTGTTGAAGAAGACTTGAAACTATAGCGATTAAGACCCTAAACTCATCTGGAAAATGTTTACTGACGTTATAAATCAAGTGAGTCATTTTGTCATAGACTTCTATAGAAACCGACTTCTTTTTGCATCCAGTGGAGTCGCCCCCTCTGCTTGTGATTCCATATAAAACAGACTTTAGGCACTTGTGCACTGGCTTCATTTTCGGACCCAGTGACTACGTCCATGTCTATATACACTCTATGCTCCTAACAGACAACGTGAGCTCCACATCACTGAACAATGAGGAACAGACACAACATGAACCAGAGACTCTGCCGAAGAGAACAACTGGGATTCATTCAGAGCAGGAATGACGCATCGCGTCAGCGTGTATTTAAGTGTAATCCAGTTTAACACCATGGCAATTAAGCTGTCGCTGTCTTAATTATGGAAACTGGCATTGAGGAAACAATACAACATGCTAAGATACACTAATAAGGGGGAAAGCATTTCTCGTACACACACAGACATGTTGGGTTGATCTGCACAGATTCCTGAAAGGCTTGATGAGTCCCAGTAAGTGGAGCCAATAACCCTGCGTGAACAGTACCACATCATTAAAATTGGCATTTCCAAAAAAAGATCACAGCCATTGTCAATGTTGTTTTTTTTGTCCAAATGTCTGCCTGTTCTCAGTTTCCCTTTAAATCCCAGGCTCAAAGTAATTGGCACAATTGAGGAACTGGTGTGAGTAATAGTGACTCACACGTTCGACAGTAGCCTTTAATGACATCCACAGGTGGCATGCAGGCTTCTAATTTAACCGAGGGAGCTAAATGTTCCGTTCTGCAGGTGCCCACGGATGCGATGTAAACAAGAGGCCTCCTGCCGGCCGGCACTCGGGCCCTAATTATGGAGCCATGTGCTGATGATTCAGCATAAAAAATTTAAAAAATTAAAAAAGCTTCTAATGGCATTTCTGAGATGGTCAGACATTAATCAAGCCACCAAGATTAGTCAAGAATTTATACATACACACGCAAACACACACACGCGCACTATGGTTTTAACTTTACTAATAACCACAGAATCAACACATTTGTACATGTAACATACTGAATGTAACATGACTTTTTCAACCTATAGCCCGACTGATATGGATTTTTGGAGGGCAATGACGATACTTTATATGTATATATTTATATATGTCAATGACTAGCTTCCTAAAATGAAGTTATCAAACCCTTGTGATAAAGAAATGTCATTGAGGCTTAATATCTGCTGCAAAATTAATTTTCATACCTCGCCCAAAAGATGGTCCAAATTTGAGGACATGATGATTTGATATGAAATGTGGCGGTAGAATGAATTCTGACCTATATTATTAAGGGTAATATTATTTTTGCTTGTAACTAAGACAGTACAGTAATTTAAATTACTGAGCCACCATGTATTTTATTTGTAAATTTCATTTTAGTTTATACATTTATCAGTTAAGATATTTTTTTCTTATATCATCTTCATCTAAATATGAATATATTTATAAATATTTTTTTGTGGTCTTACAATTGAACACATATATTAATACAGATCCTTCTGAAACAATGGGGGGGGGGGGGGAAATCTAATTAGTCTAAAGTCCTTCTTGATAAATGGAAGACATTTATTTTTTTTTCAGGCAGGATCTAGTTGCATCATCCTGCCCAGGCTGCAAATGGTATTCCTATCGATTAGGCAGGAAGAGGGCTCTGCAAAGGTCAAAGAGGCCATTAAACAAGAATTGCATTGCATCCTTGATTTATACTTTGGAGAATATTATATATCGAGTGCTAAACCTTGACATTACAGTCAACATAAACTGACATCACAATATGCACCCTGAACATGAGGAAACACAGAGAATTAGGTATGAATGTCTTCTAGGAGAAAATAACATGTGCTGAAGTTGTGAGTAATGTAGAACCGTGTGTGTATGTGTGTGAGAGTGCATGCTGATAAATAGTTGAGAAACTGACAGAGGCCCTTCTCACCTGAGGGAGATGTCACTCCAAGCAAATTAAAGAAATCATAGCAAGGTTAATTTCACATTCAGTGCCAATGCTGGCTAAGTGCCGTTGCAGTAAGCAATTTCCCGCAATTGTGTAGGGGAGCTGTGAGTACACTTCCTTCAGGGCTGCAATACACAGATAGGGCAGGCATCATAGAAGAATCCATTATAGCATAGAGCAGCATTTTCTACATCAATTTATCCTTTTAACTCCTGAAAATGGAGAACAACCCACGCTGCCACATTGTGCACTGCTGCCTCCTGGCCCCAACTCAAGGTGTGGGCCAGAGCGAGGGGGTAAAATCTCACCGTGTGCAGGGGCCTGTCTGAGAAACAGGGTGTTAGTCTGCCTTGATACATAACACCTACTCTGCTCCCTCGCTGTCAATCTGGGGCTGTGAAAATCCAGAGAGTGGAAGTGGGCCAAAGGAGCCTCGAGTCGTGTCTGATTGCATGTGCTGCCACCTCTGTGACCCGTGGTATTACCTCACTGTTACTGTCTGTGCTGACGTATTAAGCAAAATGCAGGGAAACACGAGTTCAGGTGCTGGACGTAGCAGGGTTAAGCGCTTCATGGGACTATGGTGAGAAAAAAAAATGCTTCAACAAGACTGATAGTAGGACATTTCATAGGGCAAAAATAATTAGCTAAGTTTGACTAAGGGAAATCCATGTATGTGATTGGCACATTTTATCTGTTTAGTGTATTAGGGGTTAATACATGAAGCAATTCTGTTGTTACAGTAAAAACATGCCAAATTTTTGAATCATATTTTTTTGTTTCCAGAAAAAAACGTATTATACATTTGATAAGGCAGTTGAGCGTGTGGAATATAACGATGTGGTTAGTAAGAAGTACATCACGTAGGTGGTGGGAGATGAATCCCTCAATCTCAGAGGATTTAAGTTGAATATACGAAATACTTTTTACTCGCAACAACTGAACAAAGAGTTGACTCCATCATACAGCTCAGCTCGACTGTGCTTAATGTTTAATTAACTGACTTGGCCGCCACAGTGTGAGGAATCGAATCAATCTGTCGAGCTTGGCCAACGCAGGAATACTTGAACACATGAAAGACACTGCAGAATGTGAATATAAGAACAGGAAAAAGAAGAAAAAAAAGAATTAGATTGTTTAGTATTTAAACGTATTCCATTTTCTTTAGGTAATCAAAATGATTTGCTTTTTGAGATAAGATGAGGTGCAACAAAAATGAAACAAAAACACATACGTGTATATTCCATAGCTACAAAGTAAGAAAGAGAGAGACGAGGATAAAAAAAGAAAGTCAGACTGGAATGTTACACATTGTCAGGAAGGTCGCACTAACATCAGCCAAAATAAAACTGTGAAGATAAAGAGCTAGCTGCAGCCCTCAAACCCTGTGGACATTTTATGTCCGGATTAATTATTTGACTTTTGAAGAAGCTCCTCCAGAAGAGGGATGGGTGTTAAAGCGTTTAAAAAATAAAAAAAAGTCACTGCCTGGAAAGAAATCATCTATGGCTGCCGATTGCCATTAACCAAATGTGGTGTGGCAGTAACTCGATATCACATTAGATGTTAAAAAAGGTCCACTATTCATCATGTTTCAGACACTCCAATAAAGCACGTGCCCATTGAGCACCTCCTCAGCTCGCAATTCTCAACCCAACAGCCAAACGGGGGCCGCGTTAGACACGACTCCTGCGGCTTGATATCTGGAATTTGAAATGGATAAAACGCCCTTTACTCTATATCTTTCACCTCCCATCGTGTGAAAAGCGTACTCGTGTGTCGTGTAAATAGAAAAACCCAGCGCTGAATGAGAGATCCCTGCTGAAGAGACCGCCAACGAACTTGCTTAGCATCTCCTAAAGAGCTGCCAAAATGCAGTGCAACGTGGTAGGAACAGCTCGAGGCTTGTAGCAGTGATATGAAGTCAGGTTTGAATAATTCATTGCACTGTTCACAAAGAAACTGACTGAGCTACTGTACTTATGCAGCTGCAGTTGCCGTTGCCACTTTCAGTTCAAGCGAGTTCCGCTGGATGCAGCTTTGAATACGCTACAGTACAGTACACTTATTTGTAGTGAGATGTTAGTGCAGAGGACGCTGCTGCCTGTTTCCTCGGGGTGTGTTTTAGAGAAGATAGACACTTCAATGAAAAGGCAAAAGAAAAACATACAGTATGCAGTTGATAAATGTACAGTAGCTGCTTGTAAAGAGAGAGACAAATGTGTCCCCGCTGATGAGTGCCATCACAGGAAACAATCAAATATCTACTCTGGTATTCTAGTCAGCCTTTTTTAAAGGTCACACTTCTATCCCATGGATTCAAATCTCAACGGAAAAAAGCTTATCGAAGCAATTTTGCCCAGCCATCCAGCCATGCAGCCATGCAGCCGCCCTTTCAACCAAACCAAACTGAAAGAGACTATGTTATAGAGGCTGCTTCACCCCGCGTCCCTATGACCTACGAGAGAGTTTTGAGGAAAGAATAGTACATAGGCAATAACCTGAAAGGCCGGCGAGTCACCAGAGCTATTTTACGCTTTAGGAGTTAAGTAAGTAGACATGTCAATATTAATAATGACAGAGTGGCTTCTGGGAGTGTCACCAAAGTACTTTGTGTAATGGCGTTTCTCATTTAAAATGTAGCAATTTATTTTAAAAAGTTAATTCAGGACATTTTAATGACATCAAAAGCCTGGCTGAGAAGCTGGGGGGGTCAGAGCCGTTGCATTGATGCACGCAAACCACGCAGTTTCCCATCAGTTGTTTTCAACTGGTGACTGTGCCGCGGTACGGGAACAGTCGGGGGTAGAATCCTTGCTCAAGGGCACTGCGTTTGATAACAGGGGGGGAGAGCATGAAACAGTCACTTTGCATATCCAGATTTCACCAGCTGATAGGCGACGATATCATGCAGCAATCACCCCCAAACTCCGGAGAACTTCGCAATCAACCAGATATTTTTATATGACAAATTAAACTGTTACCAGTTAGCAGATTCTTTAAGCACAATGAGCCATAGACATTCTGCAATCTGGCACCATCTCTTCTCTTGCCAACAAAAATAATCTGTGTGTTAATAATCAAATCTTCACTTTCCCATCTCTCTAATTGAAGAATATGCGTTGACTTTACATATTCGCACATACTGAGTCGAATTATCGCCTCAATAAACAGCTCGTGGCCACACTTCACTGGATAGACAGAGTTTATATATAAGCTGGCAGTACGCTGGTTGGCAGGAAGGAAAGGGAAAAAAATGCAAACACAAAACAGTCAGAGTGGGAATAGGAACTTGACAGTCATTCAGGGCAATTTATCATTCTGTCAAACTTCACTGACTGCCGTAGCAGAACTATCTACAGTGCAAAAAATCCCCACCCCCACCACAAAATGGCTGAGTGTTGACAAGAGTAAGGCGAGCGAATGAAAACCTGCCATGCAGCCAGGTTTGTCACTTCGCAGCCTTTTCACCTGCTTGGCCTCAGTGATCAATGAAAGTGATTACGCCAACATATGGACAAAATCTCACTGCTAAAAGTGTTGAATGGAAAATGATTAATTTTAGTTCACAAAACACGAGGTTTAGCAAATTGAAAATATTGTTTAATTCTGTATAAAAAATACATGATAATAAATTATGCAAGTTGAACATTTGTTTTCCTGTTTCGTTCAGATTGTTTGGTAAATCCAAATAATTCTTTATTAAATTGTTTTAATTATTGCATTTTACAGACTGATTTACTGTAAAGTGGACAGGAGAGATTCATGCGTTGCAATTCAAGAAAATACAAGCAAACAAAACACGAAGGAAGAAAAGCATTTCTCTCACTTTCAGAGCACAAAACACTGTCTAGAATAAACAAATAAAACACAAGCAAATTAAGAAAAAAGATGGTCATCAGTTCCATCAGGAAACTCTGGGGATTTTCATTGTGCTCAATTTAGCAGAATTTCATATTTGCACTTCTTTATAGCACGTGTGTTGTCAAATTGCAATTTTTTTTTCTCTCCAGTTAATGACTGCCAAATGAGAAAAACAAACTCGTCTTGGTTGGACTAACAATCTCCGGGCATTTTAGTTGGCAGGAGACACAAAACAGAAAATGTATTGTTTTTGTTAACATAAATGCCATCTCTTCTGCACTGTTCATTCTGTAAAATCAAAGTTTTCATATCGATGCATATCAGCTAACTTGAATGCAGATAACGATATGTCTGATAAAGGCTTGTATTGACCAATTTGTATCAGCCAACCGTAAAATCGGTCGGCCTCTCTTCTGAGATAAATATTTCCATATGCTGTGACTGCATGTCCAGGTTGCCTGTGCACTGGTGGGAGCCGACCGTTCTGCATATCCAACACATTTAATGGAATTCCATCAATACATAATTAGCCTATTACAACCTTTCAGTTGTACCACGTCCTTTGGACAAATCACCCGCACTACAATGGCCGACTCAAATATCCCAAATTCAAATGGCTTCTCCTCTGATGTACCGGGAGACAGTCTGTGATTACATTTAGTCCCGGGTCCTTTCATTTGACCAGCATATCATTTCTTTCCTGGCACACTTCAAAGTGTGGACACTTCAAAGTAGAATGAGTGACTGCCATTTGGACTCTGCGGATGGCCCTTTTGATCATCTTCTGAAAACTCCCCCAACGCAATCAGGGCAAGCGCGCCAGAGAGGGGGGATTTGACAACCCTAAGATAAATGCAGTCATCCTCACAGCTATCAGATAAGCACAGAATGCTCTAATCCATTAATATGAAAATGAGGGAGGACAAGAAGTGGCTGGGTGGGAGTTTTGCAGCAACAGTCAAACGTTTAGGAATGAGTTTTCAAAGGAAGGGGAATCCGGATTTAAAGCACTTAATGGTGTATGTGTGCCAAAACGAGCAGAATCTACAGACATTATAATTAAAACAGTAAAGAAATTCTTTAATAATCAACGATAAATGATGCCTAAGCAAATTGGCGAGATGGCTGCACTCTTTATTCGAGAAATTGTCAATACTCGCCAACATGTCTGATTTAGTTGCAGACAGATGACCGGTCTTTTAACGTGGGACTGGCCAGTCTCTGGACAAACCCGAACTCTGGGTTAAGTGTATTGATATGGTCAAGAGGTGTGTGGCCAATAGTAGCAGCTTATTACTATCTCACAAGCAGATACTGGCACAAATACAGGTATATTCGTTTTGTCTAATTATTTAATTGTAAACCTTGGTTCAGATAAACCCAAAGTCGAGCTGAGGGTGATTAGGGCATACGTGATATTCAGCCATGGAAACAAGTACTTCCCTTATCTCACCATTGTATCTCCTAGCTGCTGAGGAGGGACTTAAAGCCAGTGGGTACAAACTGTCCCTATACTTATAACTGATAACACGGAGAAACAATGGATTAGCCTTTAAATGCACAGAGCAAGATGACCATGTCATTGCATGACCTCACTCACCATTCACTCAGGTCTCACTCCCTCCATAATACTCTGATGTGCACTTGAATATATTATTACATCCATCCAAACTCCATTCCGCCGCCACCACTGGATTTATCCATCCACAACCATCTCTCGCCGCATCCCTTCCCCCCTTCCATCCCTGTGTCTCCAACATAACCAACAGTTCTCTCTCCGACTCATTCTACTACCTTTTGATCCCCTCCCTGCCCCCTCATTTCCTCTGCCTATTCATCCGTCCATATGGCTGTCAATCTATTTATCCATCCACCCGTTCATTAGCATAAGCATTTTAGAGGTTTCAGTGAACTCACCTGATGGGGTTATGTGTCGCCAGGAAATGGTTGGCTCCGGTTTCCCACTGGCTGTACAGATGAGCGACACATTGCTGCCCTCGTTTACCGTGATGTCGGAGGAAATGTCGTATATCTTGGGAGGAACTAGAGAGGGGAAATGAGGATAAACAATACGGAAACAAGATTAACATTTCAAAGTTCATCCACCAGTAGTAGTAGTTAGTTAGTGAGATGGTGAAAGGTGTCAGACTTGGACACAGCCTTCTTACACAATACTCCAAACAAACAACTTCACCCAGTCCTCGGCTCCACAAATAAAATCACTCATCCAGGAAATCTCATCAGACATGAAGGACATTTCACTAAAAAGACTCGCACTTAAATCACCATTAAATGAGCAATAAAACATGAAATGAACTTCATCTTCAATCTCTTCTGAATCGCACGGCAAACAAGGTCTGTTGTCCTCCGGAAGACCAGCCAACCTGCCTGTCGCTAGAGCTAATGGATATGTACTTGAACGTAACTGTGCACACAGAGGGAGCTTCTTTACTACACTGAAATCTGTTTATCATACAAGTACAGATTTCTCCCAACTAACGAAGGCAAACACACAACCCCAATTTAAGAGCTCTCTAGTAAACAGCTCTTTAATGAACTGGAAATCCCTAAATGCAAAAATGAAATCCTGGAGTATTGTTTGGTATACATCCCTGCTTACAGTAAAAAAAAAAAAAAAATCATGAGTCGTGATTAAGCTGTTGACCACAACTATGTCAAATGTACTCAACAGACCTTGGCACAGTGGGTTAGAATCACCCACAACAGCACCAGTTGGCCTAGCTCTTTCACAAACTGCTATTCACAAGAACAAACCAGACGTATATTGAGATGTGGGCTCTGATTCAGACTCCACTTTAGGTCCACTGGAAGCTATGTTACACAAATCCAAGGAATTCCCCCAAAAAGCACTTTAAAAAAACTAAAAAAACTAAAAAGGAGAAGAAATGTTTTTCTTAAATTTTTCTTTTGAGGGCAGCTCATCGACAGTCCCTGCTGGACATCACTTAGTATCATAATTGGCAAGTTTCTGGGCACTCAAATCCTCTTGGTGCTTTGATGTTAAAACCTCCGGTGCTTGGGCTGCTGAAAACACACAGACACACGTACAGGCTTATAAGAAGACACCATATTAATCGGTAAGATTTGAATCTCTGAGGGAGCTTTTCTGCAGTGGACTGTGCTGTACAGTAATGGCTTCTCAGTCGTCTGGGGCTTCCGACTATTCTAACCCTTTGATCCCTCGTGATGCCTGGCTTTGGAAAAAAAAAAAGAACAAAAGAAAAGTCGATTCAACAATTTCCAGAGTTTCACTTAAGACCCCACCCAAAGACTTTTTGCGGAGTCACGTGGTCTCTCTTGTTATCGTGTGTGCGCTCCAGTTCAGCCGCAGCCACGTTCACTTGCTGTGACCAACAATACAGAGGATGTCGCTGCAAACATGCTGCCAGAATAACTACAACATCTACCATATGTTTTACACTCAATAATTACATTTAAATAATTGCTCATGTCTAACCCCCATATTTTCATAATCATGTAGAGAGAAATAAATAAGAAACAATTGTTACTGTACTGATAATCGCATGGTCACCAGTGCTATTATAAAAATCAACATTAAGGCCATAATCCCTGCTATGGTGTTACCTGGATACTCTCATAAGCATTCATTGCAAAGCAAATAGCCTTCAGTCAAATACAGGAGAATGTAACATTACTGTAAAAGGATCCCTCAAAAAAAAAAAAAAGGAAATGATTGACACTGGTACCACCGCAGTTTATATTGACCGAGCATCACGCTGGCACAGTACGATGTGAGGGAGCGCCCACGAAAAACACTCGAGGCAACTCGGAATTTCTGTTTTCTGGGGGCACAGCCATTCTTTTTGATAAACAGATCTGGATCTAAATGAGATGAAAGTGGTGGACCTTCACTGAGGGAGGACCGGAGGTGATGTTGAATCTAGGTTATTGCTTGTCAGACTCCTGTTTACTTGCTGTAGGACCCAACTGTTGACACATCTCCTCGGTGTCTGATAGCACAAAATTGAAAATGTTGGGGGTAGTCGGCTGATCCTATCTCTCCTTGGCAGGGACTGAGAGGTTTTCAAAGGTTCACATGAAGTGTCTTCAGTTTTCTTCAGCACAGAGCTACTGTGTGGCTCAGTTGCTTTGCCGCATAACACCGAGGATTTACAACTGAGTCTTGGAGCAAGAATAAAAGATCAATACATCCAATGTGGTCAAACTTTAGAGACTATACGGAGACTATTTTTTATCAATGGAACTGGGATGTCTGTGAAGAACAGCAATGTATTCACCACACAATAACCTATGCTTTTGTTTCATGGCTACTCGACATGTGCATGGTAGACCCTTTGGCACTTTAGTGCTTTATTAGTAATTATCTGTGGTATTTTGGACATTTAGAATTTTCCCGATCAGTATAAAACTTAAAATTAAAGATATATATATAATAATTTTGGACCTTCTTCCTAGATTGTGGCGGTCCGCCACCGTTTCATTTGCCCCGCCACACTTTCATAATGACCTGAATTTTTTCTTTTACACTTTTCATAAGAAAAATTTCTATCACATAGAATCACATTGAATTGGACGCCGTTGCTTCTCAGTAGGGCTGTGTGCAGCACTATCTGCCCTGTTTAACTTTAACATCATTTAAAAAAATATATTTGTATATATTTCAGGACTAGACCATAATGTTTAATTCATTACAACAGATGCTCTTTCTGAATGGAGAGAATACCATTGCACTGTATCTACAATTGTTTACAGAGTGTGGCATCATGGGTTATTTGTTGCCTTATGTTGCCAGGCTAATTAGTGTTTTTGATCCTGTCTGCGGGAGGTCCTGAAGGAAGGTGTAACATGGTCTGCTGCTACAGAGTACATAAATTCATGATGGGTGAAAATTTGTTTTTAAGCATTTTCTATGTAGCCTGCTGCCATGCACACCCTGGACTACAGGCCTACAGACTGGGACAATAAAGGGTCTCACGAGGCCGGAAACTACTGGGTTTTCCTTTTTGCCTTTTTTCATTGTGCATTGTTCCACACGCAGGGACCCTCCACAGTCTGTCCCAGTGTTCCCAATGGCGAGTCTGACTATGAACTAGAAAAAAACACAAATCTGTTCAACAGCCATGAATTACTGCTGTCGCAAATGATGAGCTCGAAAAAGACCGTCTGGAAAATGTTAAGTTTCAGAGAAAAAAAAAGAAGATATGTCAGGAATTAAAGTGAGAGAGGAACCAACTCACGACAGTGACTGGTCCAAAATAATGTGAAAAAGCATACTTATACTAACCAGACATCGAACGCAGCTATGGCATGAACAAAAATATGATTCCGCCATCTGCTCTTCCCAATTAAAATAAATTAAATAAATATATATAAAGTATCCTAAGCAAGATTTTATACAAGTAGGAGTCTGGTTGCTAGGTTGCAGTGCAGATGCAAGATGCTGAGAGACCATAGGAGGGACACTTGATATTGAATGCTGAAGGGGATTTACATTTAGCAAATAGACTTAAACCTATTTGAAATTCTATACTGTCCTATGAGAAGATACATTACTGCAAAAGTGTTGAGTTTATGTCTACTTCTCAGTGTTGGAACTTCTCACCCCTAATTCCCGACTGAATTAAAATAGTTCATAGCACCGATGTTTTATTATGTGTATATGTGAGTGGGGGTATGGATAGCATTGTAATATTTGATGCAGACATGTGAATGTGCAAAAAAAGAAAAGAAAAATAACAAATCATCACAAACAAAATAACAGCATTCAACCTTTGGTCACACTGGCCCTGGTGAAAACTTTCTGCATTTTGTCCACACAAACTGAAATAGATAAACAAAAACGAAAAAAGCACCAGGTTTTATTGGAGCTAAAATGATACGGTAATATACTGTATGTGAACGTCAGTGGCAGATTAAGGACATTCTGGAAATATTAGTCCCACACCTCTGAGGGCAATAAAGTAAATACCTTGACCTTACCAACCCTGAGTTAAGGCTGGTGGGTTTCCTCAGGTGCAATTTTTTATTTTATTATTATTATTATTTTTAATTTATTGGATTGTATGACGGGGTTAATGCTGGACAGGAACTAAAGGCTCATTGCAGTAACAACATGCTGTTAGACTGACACATTTATGCAATATTACACAGACCCAAATCCAACGAGGCAATTAGTCCGACAGCTTGGTTAAAAAATCTCATGCTGACAGCGTATATATAGACGTGGAACCTTTCATGTTAGATGGAGCGTTGTGCCGGACTGGTGTACCCGTTAATACGCCACCGACAGACAGTGTACTGTTCTCAAGTCAGGGTTAGACACTGTCACTTAGGCAACAGAGCATCGCAGCCCCCCCCCCTGTACCTGCACACACACCACTTGTTGTTTCTCTTTACGTGCTCATACATTTACAGTGCTATGATTGTCATGTTTGCCCATGCCTCTCTAATTTCCCCTTCTCCGTCCCTGCGCGAGTTGCCGGGAGTGAGCTGCCTCAGCTGATCTGGGCGGTGTCGTCTCCCTCCCGGCAAGACACCTCGGGTGAATAAATGAGCCGCTAATGACGTCACCTTGAATTACGGAAACGCTTACAGCAGTGCTGGTAGAATGCAGAGGGGGTTTTCTCCTGGAGCCGCACAGAGGGAGGCACTCGACTGCGCTCTTGGATGAATTCTGACAGGCCCTCTCCGCGATGACTTGTGCTCCCAAATTGCAGGACCCTGTTACAGGCCAAACCTACTTCTATCCAGCTTTCCAATTAGAGCATAGAGGGGAAGCCTGGCCACTTGTAATGAACGGCAGGACAGGCGCTGCGGAGGTAGAGGAGTCAGGGAGAGCTGAGAGGAAGGGAGGGAGGGAGGGAGGGAGAAAAAGAGAGCTACCTCTTCTCCATTTTTTTTGTAATTCAAATCCTTCATTCGTCCATCATCATCATCATCATCATCATCATCATCATCATCCTCATCCTGTCCAAACACAACATGATGTGATGCTCCTATTAAATTGCAGATGCTTCCTGATCTGAGGACAGCTTGTCTCTTACCAACGACTTGCAGCACTGCAAATTGGATCGGGGCAGATTTGAGTGTTACTTTTCAGGTTTGCTGGAAAAGGTGGTAATAAAAACACAGGATGTTGTTTGAGTATCAATTGCATTTTTAAAATGACCAACTCCAAAGCATTTTCCAGACCGCAGGCTGTTAGAGATGATATTGATACTGATGGATTATAATATACCTGTAAAATATATCTGTGTGTGTTGGGTGTAATATAAACCTCAGTAATGAGACAGTTTGCACATATTCCTAAAGGCTTTCTACCCCCTGTCCTCACTGCAGGAGGCAAAGAACCAACTTCCACTCAGTTAATTAGGTGTCAGACACGGAAACTAAACATAAACAGGGAGAGATTATGCTACTCAAAGGGATTACCGCCATTTGCATTGTCATAATTTGAAGTGCTCAACTTCGGGAAAAAAAAAGTTCATCTAAGTAGAGAAATTTGTCAATTTTTGCAAGTTCTTTTCTCAGCTTTCTCCAGACAAAAACACATAACTTTAACGGCTGGAAAAATCTTGGCCATCCAATTTGACTTTTCTCTACATCAAACAATGGTGACTTTTGTCAGTCGCACTAGTATTTAATGGCCAATAGGCCGAGCAAGTTGACTTCATAATATCCTGTTCCAAAATACTTTGAAAACACATGCATTAACAGAGAAAAACCATGACCTTTCGGATATCAAATGTGCCCCGGGAACACTGGCAGCACGGTGTGTGTTTGTCCCTATACAGTTTATGTGTGCATGAGTCCATGCTCATGAGATATTCCTTCAATATCACCTTCTGACTCCCTTAAAACAATAAGCATTTCACTCTCAATCATTTTACCAGAAAAACACACGCACAACCATACGCCAATAATAAAAAGCAATAAAATTGTTCAAAGATGTTTTCTTTTTCTTTCCATACAGTATATTTGAGCCCAGCAGCAATACGGGGGAGATGGGCTAAGTGGTGGAATGACAGAGCCGAGACATAAAACCTCATCAGGCTTTATTGCTCCTCTGTTTTTTTGGCATGTCTTTATATTTCAAGTTCTCCTCGTGGCTAAGATGTTGGGTTTAAAGAAATAAATGGAGATGTGAACAGTTGGAGCGGACACTGAACCTTCTAAAGACACAAATAGAAACCCAGCCCGTGCACATTAGCTGATGAACATTATTCCGTAATGGTATCATTACATATGATGAATCCAGTGATTTAGCCTATTAATGTACTGCAGGAATCGCCTCAGGGTCCAATGATTGTGTGGGCACAGTACAGTGTAATGATATACAGTATGTCGGCAGCTGCAAAGGTCCTATTGCAGCAGATCACAGATTGTAAATTGTAAATTGTTGCCTTGAACATGGGACTCCTCTGGCGTGGCTTTTTTGTGTAGGTGTGACCTAGTTGTTATTTTCGCAATGAGCACCTCCACCTCCCTGTTTCACTGTAAATGCACCTGGCATACATCTTTACTGTACAATCTATTTCCATTACTTCAGCTGTGACCCTGCAGTGATATTCTCCTCTCGATTCATTTCAGTGGCCCACTTTTTTTCTCTCCTTTTCGCTTCAAGGCAGCATTCCTGTGTCCGATGGAAGCAGAAACGGGCCCTATACTGTTGCAACAACAACATACTGGTGGGGTGATGATAGCCTTGGACAAAAGAGAAGAATGTTGGACAAATTTACCTCAAGCGTCCAAAATGTCTTTGGAAAGTACAGATGTCGCCAGGGTAACATAGTGAAACAGTTTTCACTGTGACCAAGTTCTTGTTTATTTGCTGAAAACTTTGTATACTGGCAAAAAAACAGCATCAAATTTGAAAGTGAGGTTTTTTTTTTTCAAGTACTTTACTACTGTATGTATTAGCCCCACTTGTATTCTGTTAGTATATTGGCCAATGTTGAGTTTGATCTGGCTGATACACAATCAAAAAATTAAATTAAATGTCAGTGTTAAACATGCTGCAAACAAGCTTTGCTCTTTGCAGAAATCTAATGGAAACTGTGAATACAGTTTTTGTTCAAATTCTAATTAAGCACTGGTTAATGATAATATTCCGTTCATGACCTAATGGTGCAAAAATAACTGTCTGGCAACTGTCACAACTGATACATGTGATGACTAACTGCCAGTGAGGTTAACGACGCAGAAAGACCGATTACGGAGAGCTTGTTACCAATTTCATGCACTTCTCAGGAATTCGGGAATTAGGGGAAAACAATTGATTAAAATGAACTTTTCGAAATACCTTGTGAGAGGCAATTAATCTTCAATGAGAGCACTGCACTGGGCATGCAATTCAAAGATAAGTTATCACCCACTCATTGAAATAGTTTCTAATTTATTCATGCTAATCAGAGTCTTTCAGCCTCGGCATCTTGCTTATGAGACAACACAATTCCTCGGCATGGGCCACTCTGCTCTCAGTCTCAAGGAGTATCACTGGTTTTTCAATTAGCGGCGTGGTTACAGAGTCCCTGTGATAAGCAAGGCTGCGCACAATGCTTATTTCAAATAGTTTATTGTCAAAACAAAACAGTGAAACTATCAGGGTTACGCTGCTTTCCAGCAACGAAATATCAGCCGGTGACCAAACGACCGTTGCTATGGGCGATCCACTGTGCATCTCAGCTCTCAGCCCCTGTGTGTGTGTGTGTGTGTGCGTGAAAGGGATGATCTGATGTGAGGACACAAAGCTCAGTCTCCATCTGTCAACGGGCCTTGATGCAGTGCTAAAAGGTCAAAGTTCAAACTTTAGAACCCGGATCATGATTAATGGGAAGAGAGCATTTGGCAGCGAACACACACACACACACACACACACACACACACACACACACACACACACACACACACACACACACACACACACACACACACACACACACACACACACACACACACACACACACACACACACACACACACACACACACACACACACACACACACACACACACACACACACACACACACACGGCTCAGAGGGGGACTTGGATCTGCTCTGTACTGGATCTTCACTCATTGGTTTGCTATACTGTACGTAGTGGAAAGTGACATGCACCACTCCATTAGTCTTTAAATCTGACTTCACTTTTAACATCCTATGTTTTGTCAATCACCTGTAAAGCACTTTGCACATAAATTAGTTTGAAAGGTGCAATATAAATATGGGGGCATAGAAACTGTCAGCTATCAAAGTGCCCTTGATAGTTATGATGAGTTGAAGGATTGGGCTTCTAGGGGACCTATCACCGTCAAACCAATGTCCATGTACCCTGTCTTTGTTCATCGCTATGACTCCCAGTTATTAACTTGAAATATTAACATGCATCTGACCGTGTTATGGTCAACCGAACGGGAACAGCAGTAAATCATCAGGCAACACCGATGTTTTGTGAAACGAGGGTCTAAACACATTGATGTACTGTTGTAATTTTGAGTCATACAAGTCAAACCAGCGCTGGCTGCCAAACACTTCAAGGTTCAAGTGCTGAAGGGGATAAGCGATTATTCTCGGAGTGGGCGTGTTTGCGTGTATAAGTGCATATGTGTGAGGGTGTGAACATACAGCACGTGTCTTGTTGTCCTTGCGTGACAGCTGCCACATTCATTCTGTGATGGTGCCCGTGCACTTGATGACTGCTGCCCCGTGGGGCTGGTCAGAGAAGATCGGGACCACACAACACGTAGGTGTGGCAGGGCAGTTTGTGTGCCACTGAGGGCTTTGGAAAGGCCAAAGTCATGAATATTCAATAAACTGCTCATTATTAAAAAACCCTGAGCTTGTAGATGTCAATTGCCGCTGTTTGTTTATTCCACGGTGCCGATGCTTCAAAAAATGACGTTCATACAGAACGTCAGCGCCTCTGATCGTCCTTAATAACACTGTGCTCCTGCTCCTTCCGTTTAGTCTTTGATAATATGTCCTCTGTACATCGTTTCAGGTCGGTTAATGATGATGACCGCCGGATTCGCCGATACAGCCACAAGTCAAGGAAGCAGACTCTTTAATTGCACTTTGGGCGCCAGATGAATTTGCAGGGATCAGACAGGCGGGCGGCCCCCCACTGCTAGCGGTCAGTCTGCATCCAGGGTGATGTATGCAACAGTGCTGTAGGGCCAGGGAGAGCGCAGCCTGTGATATTTATCTGCCCAATTAAGGCCAGTGTATCTCTGAGAAGTCTGCCAATGCTTCACCCCCCCAGCAAATCTGTTTCACAGCCACCCCGCTGTTGATGAAGGTTGTATTGTATGATAAATATGGCCCGGAGGACCATCCGTGCTTGGATCCACACAGAAGTGAGAGAGAGCCAAAGTTGTGATTTACACCTCCGACAAACCGACTGTTTAACACCACCAAAAGCCACGGGCGAACACCACTGGTTGATGAGAATTCAGAATTTAGATTGTTCACACACTCAGTTTGTCTGTCTCAGAGTCACCTACGTGTTCAGAATTCAGCAACAACAACAAAAAATCAACTTACAAAGTAAACAGAGCTTATAACATTGCTCACACCACCATTTACAAAAGGACGAAGCTGCAGACTGGCTGACCTGAGCTTTGCCAAAACTAACACAGAGACTCTTTAATCAAAGATACTTTGGAAAACAAGACTGTGACAAGGAAGATTAAGATTAATACAGATATTGTAAATGCACCATAGTCCTAACTTTTAAACTGACATGAAAGGAAAAATTGATTTGGATAAAATGATTTACTTGATTAATCAGTTACCGTTTAGCAAAAAAATGTCCATCACAGTTTCCTACAAGCAACAGTCTAATTCACAAAGATGTTATGAAAACAGTAAATACTAACATTGGGAACCAGAGAGGAGGCTTAAGAAATGGCTTGAATGTTTTGTTGCTTCTCTGTTGCCGATTCCTTTCTGTACATTACATTATCATCAAAATCAAAGGACATTCTCCTTCCACCAGCCAGTGTGTCTGTGGGGAAGAGGAGGATCCACCCTAAACACAATGAATCGTTGGATGACGACCAATTTGGACAGTGTGGAGCGACAACATCATACAGATATGAATCAAACTCAAGATGATCACTGTTTTGGGGGGGGGGGGGGGGAATAAATAGATTTGAGGATGTCGTTTGCCAATATTCTGGTTATCTGTGGTCTGCCAACATTGGACAGTGTTAAATGTGAAATATATCTACAGGGAGGGTTGAGTTTAATTAACGCACAGAGAAGGCAAAAGACGGATAGAACTTGTTTGAATTCACATGTGCTTGAGAGTTCATACTTTATTTGAAAAGGATATATTCAGTTCAAGTGCCATGAATATTCCATTAGCCTGGTTTCAAACCTGTGATTTAAGCAGTCCGAACACACCCTGCGCTTTGCTCAATGACGGTGATTTCCCTGTGAAATGACCTGAGCTTTGTAAACGGAAACAAGAACAGGCAGAACAAATTGTGATAGAAAAGAGGCTAAAAAAAAAGTGTGGATGAGATTGTCAGACTGACAAATTAAAGAAAAAACACAACAGCCATTCAGTCTGATTATAAGGTTCGAGTGGAGTATAATATTCCTACAAATGATGCCGAGGAAATGTGCATTGTGCTGAACTTACCATGACAACAGATAAACATGCAGCACATGTTGAGTTTCCATTAAAGCCAAACAGCATCAAAAAAGCAAATTAACACAGGGGATTGGAAAGTGGTTAACAGTAAAAAAGCCAAATGACAGTCTGACTCAACGGCCTGATTCTCTCTTCACTTGATTACCTCAAAAAAGCAAAAAATCGAGAAGTCACAGTGCTCCACAACGTTAAATTAAACTAAATCACTCAATGGATAACTTCATTCGTCATGTTCTTTTTGTAAAAGTCACCGTTAAGATTTTACAGCATGAAGTTCTATTTAGTTTTCTATACTGTTATTAGAGAGCTATGAATGCTGACAATTGTAATTTTACATTAGGCACATTTAATCTAACTGTAGCCAATGTTTAAACGTTTGGCTTTCACTTTGGCCTGTGTTAATATTATTATCATGATTGTTATTATAATCGTTAATCATTGTTGGAGTGTATCATTCTTGTACATCATCACAACCTGCAATGTTTCACTAAGAAGCAGAGATGAATTTGTCCTGTCTGTTAATCTAATGCTGTCCAAAAAAGCAGGCGTGTGGAAAAGTAAAGGATAATTGAAGTGGGACGGCATCCAAGAAAAATCTCAGGGAGTAAGTCGACATTTTCTGCTTTTGGTACAACCACATTACCATAATCTGAGGCTCATTCTGATGTACAATTGTAAACATGCGCGGGTACAAAAACGCGACTTTGTTATTCACTGTGAATGAAGTCAGTCCAAAATCATCACGCTGAGAGCGATCGAGCTTCCCGCGAGATTAAGAGAAAAATCTCTTTGACAATTTTTCCCTACACTGGTTAAAGCAAATGAGGCAGAATAAACGTGGAAAGTAAGAGCTTGAATTTAACCTTCAAATTTGTCTGTGTTACCAGTAAAGACCATCATTAGCTCCCAAATTAAAAAAAAAGTATATATAAAAAATAAAATAAAAGCCTGATTTACTCTCCACTTATGTTGCATCTATTCCCTCTCCAGAGAAGACAGACGTGCGAGCTGAGTGGCTGACCTTTGTCCTGACTCATTTTAATTAACCATGGCTAATATCAGCTATTTCTGTGATGAGGAGTCACATTACTGCACACACACAATCACCTATACGCACGTGTGTGTGTGTGCGAGCATGCACGCACGCATAAAAGGTTGCACAGGCAAACGTAATGGGGAACAGAAATTTAAGATAGAGACTCACAAACTCACACATACACACAAACACACACACACACACACACATATGACAATGATTAGTGGCTAACTAAATGTCAGGGGCCATAATGGCAAATCTGTTCCTTTAGACACACTCATATTCTCTCACACCCTGTAACATCATTGGCATGCCGAGTTGTTTTCATGCATTATTATTCCACCGTGACTCCAGGTGCAACTGACGTTATCCCAGGAGCCACCAAATAGTGAAAGTAAACAACAAACAACAAGGTTTATGAAACTGAAATTATAAAGCTCAATGACCTCAAAGATATTCATATTAATACTGTAAACTAATTATTCAAAAATAAGTTCAACAGAGTTGAGCAACAATTGCCTTTACGCAGGCAGAGTTATGTTTTAGCAATGTGAATGGAATAATGTCACATACACTCATAGATTAAAACATCTTTGGTTTGCCGTGAAGGGATTTTAGCTTCTTTAAACCATTGCTATGAAATACTGAAAAAGACTCTTTAAAAGTAAAAGCAGGATCAAAGGACTATCAAATGTATGTCACACTGTCTGCACCGCTTTACATATATGAGAGCACATATTAAAGAGCATTTACTCAAGCAGTACTACAGTGATATTACAATGTTATGATTATGTTTAGTTTCTTAAAGCACTTGGTTATGAGGGAAATATTGTGGTCTGGTTTAATACAGGATACGTTTACAGTGATTTCATACAATGGATGCAAACACCAGTCTCGGTGTGACACCATGTCTCTCTCTCACACACACACACACACACACACACACACACACACACACACACACACACACACACACACACACACACACACACACACACACACACACACACACACACACACACACACACACACACACACACACACACACACACACACACACACACACACACACACACACACACACACACACAGAGCCCTGAACATAATCCAAACAGAAATTATGTTTCCTACTAAACACATTTGCTGTTGCAGTTTAGTCGTATATCGACATAAAAACACAGAGGGAGATGTTGTGGTTTCATCTGACGGCTTCTTTGCAGACCAATACTTTAAAGACGAATCCTATAATCAGTTTATACGTTATGATGTAGTGCTACATATTAAATTATGCAATAATATGTGAAGGGAGGGGAATTAGCTTCACCTCAGCAGCTGTGAAATCCTAAAGAAAAAAAATGTGTTGATACGATAGTAATAACAGTCCCATAATATGATTTATAAACAATCATTTAACACTGAAAGGGATGACTTCTATATATGATACTGTGAGTGCACCTGGCTGATGATACTTTTAACTAAAAAGCAGTTTTGTATGCAGGATTGCTTAAGTGAAAACTGGGCTTCTTCCACAGCTGCACATCATACACGTGAACGGAGACCCACCGGGCGAGGGTCAGCCAGTCAGCGCAGGAACACTTCAAATGCGTGAACTGCAGATGTGTTACATAAGGATAGAAGGAAGTGATTGGGTGGAAGTCCAGCTCAGGGGATCACATTAGAAACTCACTAAATGAGCTACAATTATGAACTCATATAACGCTAACAGGTAAAGTATGCACATCTGTGGGTGTATCTTTAAAAAAAAAAGACCTTTAGGCTATTAGAGAAAACTGAGTCTAATAACAGTATTCACTTTCGTCTCCAGGTGAGTTACTGCAGCTACAGTACTGACAAAATGTCCTGCTACTGTATGTATCAATGTAATATAGTGAACTTAACATTTAAATGTTCGATCCACTTGTTGAACCAACGTGTCCACACGGTGAAACCTGTTCTTAACTCAATAAAGTGCAAAGCAGAGCTCTACGGCAATTATGCTCAAATTTGATGGTATTGATAACGCTGGTCCTCCAGAGGAATCCACAGCAGTGAATGAGGGAGTCGTGACATGGAGGAGGTGGGGATTGATTTGTTAAAGTTTATTTGATAGGACTGTATTTCCGCACCAGAATCTATTTTAACCGCACACAGCAATTAATGAGGGGGACATAATCATACAGCATATTAAGAATAAACTGCATTTTGCAGGGCTTTTTGTTCTGTACTCTGTAATTATACTCTATCTCAGTCCTGACATCAAAGAGAGGAGCGACAACCTAGAGGTTTAAACCTCCATTTCACTAACTTGCTGAGAAACACTCTTCCCAGACTGACTCACTCTGTGGGCGTGGGCGAGGACTTTTCACCGCGAATCCGCTCTGATCCATATTAATGTCCAAAGCATTTTCATCACATACGGGATTAAGCCTCACATTTTTTGAACGCGTTAACCCTATGAAGTGCCACATCCCTCGGTGGTGAGTAGCGGCGCTGGTTTGAGGTGCGATGCAGGGAAAACTGATTCAGATGTCAGCAAGATGCCGCTTGATGAATTTCTGAGTTTAACACCCCTGGCATGCAGCTTCTTTCAGTTTTTTTCAGGGATGAATGCGTGAAAAACATGAGCAATGCCCATGTGAGCAGACACTGGGGAAGGGGAAGTGTGCCTCCTCTCCCCCCTCCGCGCCGTGACAAGATATTCTTAGATGAGAGGTGCTGTGCATATTTAATACATTATCACATCTACGATCTTAATTAACAGAGCGGGAGGAAAAGACTGGCGACTGAGGAGGAGGAGGAGGAGGGTGACCATGTGATGTGGTGAAAGGGCGGGGGGTTGGTCCAATCTCTCATTCCTCTGTATGCTTCATCAGATAACGGTCAGGGTAGACTGTAAATAGGTCAGCGTATGGATGGTGCAGACGAGGATATGCAGATGAGGACCGGCGGTACAGTTTACAAGGATGACGTGGACCAGGAGCAGCTAACGCCCATAGTTCAGGTTGTCACTGATGTCACTGGCATTTAAGTTTTACTCCATAATCAGTGTTCAGCCACTGCAGGGCAGCGCCCATTCAGTTTAATCTTGTTAAGTCGAGTATAAGGAAGGGTTTAACTGCTCAGCAGTTACCTGTGCCAAATGTACCTGGAGGAAAAACATGGACCCGTTTAGTAATTCAGCAAATCCAGATGACCCTGATGATCACTGCTTTTGGCAGAGATTATGCGAAAGACCCATTTGGTAGATTTGTGCAGTTGTGTGTTGTGATAAACCTTTTTTTTGTTTTGTTTGACTGGTGTGACACTGCAACAACTCTCCATCTTTCCATCACTGCAGAGAACATCAATGTTCCTATAGGTTTCTGCTGGTGCATCTTACTGACACTGCTTCTGTGGTATTTTGAGTTATTTTTTTCACCATCAGCATTTGCAACCAGAAGAAAGAGTAAAAAAAAAAAAGAGAGGCTATGCCCTTTACTTCACGTGACTCCGGGATGTAATACTGGTAAAATAGTGCTGTGTTTTGAATTCCGCAATCTCCTCACTTCTCGTGGGCGCCGTTTAATGGCAATGACGCAAGGGGAGGGAGAGGCTCAGATGCAAACGTCTAATTTGTTGAGGTGACACAAGGTCTCTAGGGGGGATAAATGTCACGCAGATGATTTTGAGAAATGAGGGAGCAGTCACTGCCACATATCCTCCCCCCCGCCTTTAATGCAGCAGCATGTGATTCATGTGTTATGAAGTGTGACAATAAGTTGAGTTCCTGTTTGCTGTAAAACTTTGGTAATATCATTATAAAGAATGAAATGCTCATTCGTGGCTTTTGTTGTTAAAAATGAATGGCTATTTTTAATTGCCATTTATAGGCAAGACTTTTAGAAAAGCCCATGAAAAAACTATATTGATAATTAATTCATTATTTCTAGGGATTTATAAAGTCAATTGGACACACTTCCATCTATGTCAACAGTTAAAGAAATGCTGGATATCCTTTAAAGATAACCATAAAAATAGTTCATATCCGTCAAGAAAGTTCTCTACTTGTATTTCAACATTCTCATATTCTGCTCACACACCAAACTCTGGTAAAAAAAAAAATGTGTTGACAAAACTATAATGACATGACCAAATATAAGAAAACCACCCAGCGTAGCAGACACAGACATGCATCTCAGATAAACATAATTGCTTGGTGGATCAGCCGGTCAAGGACCCTACCATGCACCTCTAATGAGTTGAGACCATTGCATATTTTTTTTATCCGTACACACACAGTAATACCTTCCTCCCCAGATTGTCTGTGTTCCTCCTCATGGTGCACTCAGTGTAGCAAAGCAAAACTGCCAAAAAATCCAGTGCCATGAAATCCTTTTACTTCAACTGTAACATTCGTGTTTCAGCATTAATAAATGTTGTATGCTTGGACTGAAAAGCCCAGATTAAACTGCTTCTTTTTTTTTTTTCCTCAGCAAGTCTTCCCTTTCTCCTTTCAGCAGACGTAAAAAAAAACAAAAACCTGCACGCTCCCAGAAGCCTCTGCAACATGACAGAGCTGCTCCCTTGCTACATTTCATCTGTAAAGAAATCCCTCTGTTCTCCATGAGTGGGCTTAAGCATGTGTACACAAGTTCGGCCCTGTGACAGGTAATGATTCATAACGCACAGTTAGAAAGAAGCAAATAAACAAAAGTGAAATACTGTGTTGAAGTTATGGATATGCCATTACAGCATAAGCATGTTATAATCCTGCATTTTAATTAACAAAATGATAGTGTCTGGCGAAATAATGAACCAAATTTTGAACTACCTTTGGGTGCACTGTCGGAAACAAACTGTAGGCTTTCATCGGCCCGAGTGAGTCATCTTGCATTTCAACATACGTCTCTGACTGCAGCTCGCACTCGGATACGCAGCTCTGGTTCAACGGCTGCCGACCTGTTTGCCTGATGACTCAGCAATAGCAGATTGAGATAACGCATCAAACTTCACAGATATCTTATCTAACAGTAAACCAACAAAGAATATTGATATAACTTAATGTTAAACAGCAGCTTTGTAGTCCAATCATCATCTCATCTAGGGCTGCAACAAACGATTATTTTTATAATCGATTAATCTGTCGATTATTTTCTCAATTAATCATAAAATGGGGGGACTCTTGTCGATCATGTTTCGTCCACACACCACATATATTCAGTTTACTGTCACAGAGATGCAAAGAAACCAGAAAATATTCACATTTAATAAACTGGAATCAGAGAATTTTGACATTCATAAAAACTACTTGAACCGATTAATCGATTATCAAAATAGTTGGCGATTCATTTAGTAATCGATTAGTAATCGATTAATCAATTAACTTTTGCAGCTCTAATCTCATCCAAACAGATACTGACAAGGTCCGTCTGTTATTGTCACCGGAATATTTTAGTTTTATTGTGTCACTGTCCAGTTGGTTCTTTGACAATTGGTTCTTAATGTGATTTGAAACTGACTTTGAAACTGACCTGACTTTTAGAATTACCAGCATCTTCCATTTGGCATCTTGCAAGTGTATCATAACAATTTGTAGGTCAAACTGTTGCCAAACCATCGCAACTAGGTCACATCCATCAGGAACTCTGACCATTGCAAAATGTATTATACAGCTGACAGCTGGCACATTAGCTCTGGCTTGATTGTGGCCATATGGCCAGTGGAGAGGAGCTGCCATGACCCGATTCACCCCCGGTAGGATTCCCATTACAGGATGTTCTTCAGAAAAGCAAACATCTACAAAACATGATAGTCCTGCAGTGACTATTAATGGCTGCCAAGCAGCTGACTACCGTTTATCACAGGTATATTTAAAGGCCCGGAGCACCTGTGATATGTCGCCGAAGAGGAGGCAAAGTGGCTGTTGCTCAAAAGCAGGTGTCCGCTTGCTGTCAGTGTGAATGTCGTGAGTAACTCAACCACTCAGTGGACTAACTCACAGGACAGGACGTCAGGAAAGAGATCCGGTGTTTTGATGGACAGACAACGGAGCGGTTTAGACAGATAAGTGGACATGGATCGGGCTTTATATGGCCAACACTGTTAAAACTAGTCATCCAAAGAGTTTCTTGTAATAAACCGTGGACTCACAGGTAAATCTACCTTAAGGCTTTTCATGATAACATTTTGCCCTAACTCAATAGGAAGCAGCCATGTGATTTTTTTCGCTGTCACTGCAAAGCACCGTGCTGTTTTGACAAACTAATACGTGCTGATAGAGCATTTTGAGCTTTTGTGTAGCAACAACGTCACGTGTTACATCTCCCAGTGGATATTGTTATAATGTAGTAGGGTTGTTACTAACTAATTAATCTGTTGATAATTTCCCTAATAAATAAATTAGTTTTTGGTTCCAGACAATTAGGAAAAATGTTGTGTTTCCCAAACCCCAAGATGATGATCTGTTTTGTCCACAAATCAAAGATAGTCAGTCTAAATCGGAGAATTTACTTAAAACAATTAACAATTTTTTTTTTCTTCTTGTGCACTTTTACAGATGATTATAAGGCTGTGACTCTCTCATAACAGGACAGGTTTTCTACACATTGGGACTTTTTCAAGGGGAGTGAGGTGATTCACATTGTTATCAGCAGCAGCACGCCTGCCACTGTAACAGACGAACCACATAAGCAGGCACAACAATCCAAAAGGCGCAGCACCAGACTACACCCACTCTCTTTTACAAGTACAGTGCAGGAAGATTGATGTCCACATACGATAGCCAGCAGCTTAGAAAATGTCAAATAACAAAATGAGCTGAGGGCGCACATGCTCTCTGGGTTTATTGCTCACGGTGTGCTGTTTGATAGTGTTTTCTTAACAGGTACAAACACCTGAGAAGGTTTGTTTTGACTACTGTGTTCATCCCCAGTGAAATGAGCAGCTTCAAAGGATGACACTTTGCAAAAACACTGTCCAGGCTGTTTTGTGAATTGATGTGACTTTTTTTTTAAGCACCATGAAAGTCTGGATAGAGATACAACTACTTGAAACAATGCTTTAGACCACACAAAATATAATAAAAATATCTGCAGGTATAATCACACCCCTATTTTTTTTCTCTCCCACATGTCACTGAAAGCGAGGCCAGCTGGAGAGCTGTTTGTTACTTGCACATTTCACATATCACAGCTCACACTTTCACAGAGTGTTTCCGATCTTTAACTCTTCTATTAATAATAAGCCGTGCATATTTCCACATTATGTTCCACTGAAAATAATCATAACCTTGACTTGGCATGAAAATTTTACCTCTGTTTCCTATCAAAGACATAGGACATGGCATATGGGAGATGTACTGTAGAGCCATTTTCCTGCTTAGCTGCTGACCCACAGTCTGAGGCGTCAGCAAACGAACTCCGCCAGCAGCTAATCACTCCAACAGGTAAGAATAAGGATACTGCTGTCAATGGGCTCTGTGCGACTGCATCCACTGGCCTTGTTTGATGCCCGAAACGTGGCCCAATGTGCACAGCCCCTCAAGAGCTCAACGGTAGCTTCGCTATGGGTATGTTTGTTTTAAAACGCTTCCTGATTCATATCAGTCACCACATGATTTCCAGCTGTGACGGCCAAACATTGCAAATACTCACTTTGAAAAGCGACTGTACTTCCGTCATGTCATTGCTCCGAGAAGGAGCTCCCTGCTCTACCTTATCACCATCGCTGTTCGTCATTGGTGGTATTTTCCGTAACTGAGTAACCAGCTGCAACGCAGACAGTCTGCCTCCTGTTTACACCGGTACCCACATGCTCAGTGTACTTGAACGGTAACGTGATATATGTTTTCCGGCGCGTTAGTATGGACAGAGATTATTACTGATACAGAGCTAAAGCGCTTGTGTGGAGTGCACTTAGGAGTTCTCTACATTACATCTACTTTGTTACTTGCTGTGACTAAACCCAGGGAGGCCTGATCAAAGTTACGCAGTCTGCATCCAGTCATTCAAAGCAACAAGCTTCTGCTTTTGTGCTTCACACCCTACAGGCACAAAAGAGCACCCCACAATGTCAGTTCACCTCCACTGAAGACATTTTATTCTTGGATTGTTTTACACGAGGCAAAACGGCTCACGCCCTCGTTGTTACTCAGAATAAAAGAGAGCAGCAGACTATTCTACTGCACAGATGGTGCCCGATACACCTGTGACCATTAGCTTTACAGACCACACAAGAATAATCGGATACGCTATAGAGGTTTTGTTGGCTGAGTGATCCTTGTAATGAGTAACAAACAAGATGTTAGTTTCTTTTGGTTTTTTTAAAGCGCACCACACAGGCATTGACTAATGAAAAGGGAGCAGATCCCGACAACTGTTGTTTAATACTTGTTCCTATATACACACAAAAAAGAAAAGGACTCGGACAGAAACGGTGCCTGTTCAGAAGACCAATTACATGTACTCACCTTTTACAATAAGGTTGAGGAGCTTCGGACGTGGGTTGCGCTCGCTCTGAATAGAGCACGTGTACTGGCCGTCGTCACTTACATCCACTTTCTGTATCTGAAGGCTGTACTCATGTTTGTCGCCGACACTGGACACAATGGACACGCGCGGGTCCACAGACCACTTGTCGTTCCCTGCAAATATGATGCTTGAGCGGTTCAGCCAGGCTCCTTTTGAGATCCCATCCAACAGGTAGCACCTACAGTGACAGGAGACGCCTCGGTTAGAACAAACAACGGAATATAGTACATTTCCAAATACAAAGTCATCATGTTATATCCCTTTAGGGAAATGTCTGTGTATGTGTCGGTTTGTTTGTCAGTTTTCCCCAAAAAACAAGTCAAGGGTATTTCCATGTACAGTATATTACAGACATCCTGAAATGTGCAATATTCCATTTTTTTCCCCACACAAGACCAGGAGCATACAGACTAAAGAAAGTACATATTTCATAAGTAATGAGTCATAAAAGACAGCACAAATTTCAGCAGCTGAATATTATGATTCAAACTGTTATAGCTGCTTCAAGACTTGATGTGACTCATGCAGAGCCATGAGTAATTGTTGGGCATAAGAATAACTACATTTTGACTTTCTAAATGGAACAAAAGGGTTCTGATGAAAGAGCACATCTTGGTCAAGGTCTGCTGTAGCAGACCTACGGACTAAAAAAATTCAGGCAGTTACACGTGTGTATCTGCATTTATGGCAACTATAGAGTGGCAATCAGGCTAGTGTATGTGTGTCCAGTTTTGTTTTATTAAATGTGAGTTGACCAATTAAATACTTTGGGCCTGTAAAGATATGATAAAACAGAGGATACACCAGACCATCTGCAAATAAATACAATACAATAAAGGCTACTCCTGAATGACTCCAGAAACATGTATTTATTTATTTTTTAAATAGTAAAAGGGTGGCAGTTTTTTTGGTTTATTTAAACCTACAATTACAACTTTCCATTTGCAAATAGCTTCTCAATGTGATCATTAATGCATTGATTAATGCTTCCACCTTCAGTCCAGGCACAGGAAATCAAACATCCCTGGTTCTGAGTACACTTCATTCTAGGACTAGGGAAATTAGTAATACACTCATGACAATGGCTATTTAATAAGAAAAAACGTGTTGGCTGAGTCACTGCTGAGATCTTTCATGTTAGGTTCTCTGCGGGCAGCCTCGTTCTTGCGGTGCACTTGAAGTTGTGTTTAGTGTTTCTCATTAATTACCTAGACTTTGGCGGTCCGCCTGTCATGATAAGATTAAAGATCTCTAACTCCGTGTTTTGCTCTGTTGCTTCATTGTCGAGCTGTGTGCGGTACTCTGTGCAGTTGTGGCTCGCTCTACAGCTCTCTCCATCAAACACATGGACATGGAGCCAGTGGACATTTAAAACGTCCAGAACATTTTAATTGTCCTTAAACACCAAATCCTTGTTGGTCTTCGTTCCTCTCGTCACATGATAAGATTCTGTTACGCTGTGATGTGACTCAGCTGCTGCAAGAGTTTAATTTTATAACTGCTCCATCAGACTAAGAATTGATAACTAGTATTTTGTAAAGTTTTTTTATTGATGAACATGGGCGCTACATCTGAAAAATAGAGATTGAATTCAAACCAAAAATGAAACAGACAGTGGGGCCGGTGCTCAAGTGCCTTAACAACATCTCACACCTGTAACACTGACTACCACAGCAAACCTATCCAGAACAGATTCATGTATAACCATGTCAGAGGCAATATATATTATATATATTACATAAAATACTATTTACTTTGGGAAACTACACACACAGAGACAAAGGGTCAATGAATTGTATAACATGATGAGGTTAGGCTCATCACTGTCAGAAGCCAGTTGTTTTACTCATCACGGCAGCAGTGTTTGGATTTAACAAATCGCGTTACATTCTGTGACAAATACTGTAATAATGAGTGGGAAAAGAGGCAATCGAGTCTGGCTCTCTAGCTGTTGTCGACGTGCCATGCAGACAGCCAGCACCAGTAGTAAAGCCACCGAGGAAATATGTTTGGCACTAACCACAAAGCTCTTTACCCTCTATGCCAAGAAAGTGTCTGTCAGGAAAGCTGGTAGAGGACAAAGGCATAGTCCAGGCTGCTCTCCCCTGGAGAAGGTACTGCCCTTGAGGCTCTGTGACAAATAAGTGGCAAACAATGGAGAATGGATTTACTATCCATTCTATGAGTAATAAAAACTACACAAGAGAGAAGTCCAGGTACTTAGGAAAGTCCACACAGACCTGTCAGTTAGTTACCCCATTGACGACCAGAGCCATGGAGTTCCCGGGCCTGAGGCGAGATTTACTCAAAGAGCCTCAAGGCAGGTTTTCGCTCTTTTTCAGTTTTTTAGTCAACAACGGGAATACTTTTGTTATATAATAATCCAAGGGCACAGGTTATTTATATATATTTTATAGGACGCAAGGGCAAATTTGGCTGCCAGCATTTTCAAATTTCATGACTATGACCCACAGTATGTAAAACATAGGGCTGAACAAATAAAGCAAGTTTTTAAAACATTTTCTGCCTCTGGAATTGAGCTTTAAAGTATTAAAACCACCTCACACTTTGATCACAGGCCTTCAGCGACTAATAATTTAACACCCATTTGTGGGACTGCTGAGTGGGCCAGTTTGAGGCCTGAACATTAATGCAGCACACAACCACTGACGTGAGCAACTTCCCCACAACAGGCTGGATTTTTTTCATTAAACGGTAGCAAAACAATGGAACCATTAAGACATCTTCTCCATTGTAGTTGCTATCGATTTCTCTGACATCTCACCAAAACGTGCCCTTTCATAATCCAACTTTCACTTAACGTAGGATCAAAAGTGGCTATTAAAACGTTTAGATTCTTCAGTTTTGACCAGAAGTTCTTCGTCAGCTTGAAGACATGGCAGTTACAATGTACTTCAGGACTTTCAAAGCTTGAAGACATATCCAGAGGTCTCAAACCACTCCTGCAGCACTCTGCAGTTCATTCAAATGATCAGTTTGTTCCAAACACTCATGAAGCTTCTGTTCTCCGTGAAGAAGGAAACTAAAGACTCCAACAGCCGCCTTTCAAGGATACGTCTGGGATGAAGTACCACTTTAGCAAAGTACCAGAAGTATGGCTGGAGGACAATTTGCCCAGCCGGGATTTTTACTCAGACTCGTGACATTTTGCTTCATCTTGATCGACCAGCGGTGGTGTTCCCATTCTTCCTTTTATCACTGCTGAGTGTCTTTGCACTCCCTCTCCAGAAATTATCATTGTCTCACTGTTTTTGTAATCTCAAACCATGGGGCCATGTAGATGCCTGTATGTAGATGGGCGGCTGTGGCTCAGGAGGTAGAGTTGTTCGGCCACCAACCCTAAGGTTGGCGGTTCGATCCCAGTTTCCCCCAGTCCACATGCTGTTGTGTCCTTGTGCAAGACACTTAACCCTAACTTGCCTCTGACGGCTCTTCCGACTGTGTATGAATGTGGCAGAAAAATGCGCAGTAAATAGCAGCGCTGTGTGAATGGGACTTTCCTGTAAAGCGCTTTGAGTGGTCTGTATGACTAGAAAAGCGCTATATAAATACAGTCCATTTACCATGTATACACCTCACAAATCCATGTCCATTAGTGCACTGCGTCTGGTGTTTACTGCAGCTGCTTCCTTGGCTGCTACTGTCGAACAAGAACTGCATGGGAACTGATCACATCCCCGACTGGTGGATTAGGCTACGTATTATATTGTGATATTAAACATTTGATGGAGTGTTGACTGAGTGCAAAACAGATGAAAACCAATTAAAAAACAAAAATGAATACAGACAACTTATTTGTATACAGTAACGTGATACAATTGCACTGGTTTTTGCATTTTTGACTGGTTGGGCAGAGACTTTTAAAGCAATGGTGCAGTCGTGCAGGTTCCCTTCCCGTGCTCTACTGGGTCTTATCAGTCGTGATGTATCTTCCTTTTCAGAAAGAAAACAAACAGCATCAGCCACGACCACCAGAGGTGAATGAAACATGGATAACGAATGACATGCATTGCTGACCTTGTTGTCCTTGCTGGCAGCTGTTGTGCATTTAAATGTTGTGTCTTATAATGCCAGAACTTGAGAAGTAGTCGATCGCCATCATTCGAGCAAGCTGTGACAATCCCTGTGGGCACGTGCATGCCCAGTGAACATGGACGATCATGTGATGGTTTTTCAGGCGTCTTAGAACAGGCGATTATTTCTGATGCTCTCGTCTGGACTGACATAGTTTTCATTTTTAAAACACTGTTTTAAAAATGTAAACTGAGTCTGAAAACCTTTTCAAATTCCCTGAAATCAGTTCTGAAGACACTGAACAGCAGAGATTCCATACTGGAGGACTCGTCCCGGCAGATTATGGGGTTGCAAAGTGGGAGGGGCCACTGGTTCCAGGTGGGTTTTTCATCATTTCAGAAATTTTCTTTGAAAGATATCCTTGATTTTACTCAACAGATAAACACAGAGTCTCCAAGAGAGGCCACTCACAGGCCCAGATAAGAGCAGCGGTGAATGAGAAATGTTTTGTCATTGCAGTTGTGAACAAGATGTAGTGTGAAAGCTGCTCTTTAGCAAATAACCAGATATTTTGTAACAGTTGCGAATCACTTGGGCTGACGTTCGAATCAGAGGAGTTTTCATGCTGATCCAGGTGCACCATCTGTGAGTCATGGAACTTTTTATTTCACTTTATTGCTCATTCCGGTTGGTTTTACTAGACAGAGAGGTTTGTTATCAATGGGATAATTTAGCTTGACATAAACTGGTTAAAATCCTGCGTAAAACCTCTATAGATTGAGGATTTGGGTAAAAAAAACAATCCCTCATTTTTCTTAGATGAACAGTTGACTTTATAAAATGTATGCCTCCACATGTTATTTACCGTTTCTTTGAACATAACACATTACACATAAAGTATTAAATGAAAACAACAGCAAAGCCTTGTCGTCAGCCAGGTGTTTCGTTTGCCACATTTCTCTTGTTCATTCCATCAATCAGGCATAGCAGCACAAAACTGATAACATCCCGCATGGCCTTTGTTTTCATCAGGTCCCTTTTCTCCAGGTGCCCAGCAGGATGCAGACATTGTGTGGTTCACACAAAGCTCAGGTAATTATTCCACAGACTTTGTAGCTTTGAGACCTGGACTAGTGCTACTTGATACTGTTATTTATCCCTGCTTATGATGAGTGACTCTAGAGGAACCGGGCTCATGACAAATTTTTGATTTACTTATTTAGATTTTTTTTTGGGCTCACAAATAACAGAGTTCAATTCAGACCCCGGTGATTATGCACAATGTGCAAAAGAAGAGCAGTGATATGCTGGAGTTTCGAGCATCTCACCATGAATGGAGAATGATGACAAACCAATAATTACAGTGTGGCAGCTGGTGAGGGAAGCAGATTGCAATCCGTTTAGTCAAACCCATTCAAACTCTTTGATCAGGCGCCGTTATTAACGCTGGGCGTCATTGTGACACAGATTCTTATTTGCCTCATAAAAATTGTTTTCTAGGTTCCTCAACTATAAATAATCTGCCTGGTACCAACTCCTCAGATCTTTTCTTAAAGAAAAAGCACAGTGTTTCACAGTCTATAATAGGTTCACACTCAGCAGTAAGAAAAAATATTTACTCCTGGATAGGACGCTCTTTAGACTGAGATTTGTTGTTACGTAACAGTTATATAAGAAGCAGAAAAGGATGTTTAAAGCTTAAGCCATGCAAACCCCATGTAAGCTGACTTCTGTCTGTTGTTTATCTTCACTCAGTTTAAAAGAGAAACAGGCCTTGTAAAAATGAGTTTATCACTACAGGTACACATCTGATGCTTTATGAATTGCTATATCAAGCACAAGGTCAATTTACTGTTTTCTTGAGCACAAAGTTTCAGCTGTCACAACTTTGTCCCATCATGCTTTGTGTAATGCTAAGGTTTTGTCAAACAATTAAAGCGGTTTAAAATATGTTGGAATAACTTTGGATATTTAGAAAATGCTTTTAATTTTGTTGAGCATAGCTGTCTCCCATTTCCGGGGGTCAACATCCTTCAGAGGCTGCATTTGAATGGCGGTACAATGGTGTGACACGGTTGTCCCTTTTGAAAAGACTCCTCCAAATGCAGCCGAGAGATACGTCATCCTGTCCCGAACAATAAAGGATCCAATGGGTGAATCATTATCAGAGGGCCACTTTATCCCAGGATTCATTGTGCACCGGCAACAAAGGTCACGAGCTTGCTGCAGCCGAGCTGTGGCGAGTGCTCAAAGTAGCCAACGGTACAAAGTTGAGGGAGGGACGAGCTGGTGAATCAAACAGGAAATCCTCCGAGGACCAGACCTTCTCATTTCCGTTCCAACTTCAAGGTCTACGCGTGGCCTTAGTAGACAGTAGAAATATTGTCTGACGTAAATGATCGCATCTTCTAAAAGAAGCAAACACTGGACAAACAAATCAGTCATAACTGTGTCCCACTGCTGTCCACTGATGTACAAATTGAACTTCAGACACTGAGGGATCCACATGGCTTATTCCAAATTCCAGTCTGTGTTAAATTAGTGAGTATTAGTGGCTCACTGCATCATTGTAATGAAATATCTGCTTAAAGACAATGCTTTTGAGTCTCTGTTAATAGCAGCACCCACTTAACCCGCTTGGATAAAATAAGTGTTTTCAAGAGCATAATGAGAGTATGTGATACAGTCATAAAAATGCATGAGAAAAAAAGCTTTTAATTGTGAGGACAGTGGCAGATGTTTAATTCCATTTCAGCCGTTTCACACGTGAAGAGAGAGAAGCTGTGATGACTGTACCTGCACTGTATGCTTTGCAACCTCTACAACTCGGTGCCCTCAACAGAGCTCAGCAGTGAATTAATCTCTAAATGAGAAAATGCATTTCACACTGGCTGGATGTTGAAGCACTGGTGAAAGGAGACAAGGGGTGGAAATCCTTTCCTAGAGAGTCCTTTCTGTGGAGTCAAAGAGGTCACGTTCAAGACTGCTCGGGGTACTTTAGCTTTATAAGTTAAATAATGATGGAAGCAAGGGAGGTTGTTACATGTTCAAAATGTCAAATATAAGGACTGTCCCCAACATTCTTTTTTCATTATGAATTAATGTGTTGATAACTTTCTTAATGAACAGATGCATTTAAATTGTTTAAAAGTGTGATAATATTTCTCACAAATTCCAAAGTTAACATATGCATAATGCTGTATGAACCACAGTCCAAATACTCAACTGACTGTAATTATATTCTAATTATAACTCACTTCTTACTTTGGATTTGCTGACTTTGTGACAGTAAATTGAATACCTTTTTTATATGTTGTGTCTTAACAATTGGTCGATTAAAACAAAGTTCCATGTAATATGAACATGTACAGAATGAATATTTACAATTCAAGCATACAGTCCGTTGAATCCAATGTACATGATTTCACTTCTGTGTAGTGGTTGTGCTGCCCCGTTCCTGTGAGCACAGGTGTGGGTTTGCTGCTGGAGGTTGGGTATTCCAGGGGTGGGGTGTTGAGTTGTTGCAGTGAATGGGGGAGAATGAGGACACACTGTTGTGCTGTGCAACCAAGGTACAGAGCACCAGGCTCTTAATCCCTAAAATAATCCCGTCAACTGTGGCCAGTGGGACACATCTGAAGCCTTCGAACTATAATCCACACAAACCAAATGCTGAAACCAACACCTAACATCACAGGCACAGACAACAGAATAAAAACTCTCATAGCCGTTAGAAAATCCAAAATCTCTCTTCAAGTGAGGAGGATTTGAGGTTTATCTATTTTCGTTTTCTTTCTTTTTTTCATGACAGTATAATGTTTGTCTGAGCTGTCACTGAGACTGAGTGTTTGACTAAGGGAACGGCAAAAATTGTCAGACCTCTGACAACATATAAAATCAATGGCCCCAGTCTCTTGTTACCACAGTACTTATGACAACAAACCCTGTACAGCATCACCTTGTCTCCTCCAGCTTTGGGTCCCCTTCAGGTGCACTTGCCCTCCTCCCTGCCAGTGCATACAAATGTAACCCGTGCTTCCATGGATTTGGTTGAATGCATTTGTCTTGTTTCACATGCTTGGAAGCAGCTGAGTCAAAGCAGCCCACAATATTTAACTCTGGAAAAAAAACAACTGATCCGTCTTGAGTGAGCCACAGTGACAGGCTACGCTTGTACTGTAGCTTCTCTTTTCTCTCATTGCAACCCCTCACACATGCACAATTTCAAAAGCTTCTTATTTCAATGCATTCATTGACTGGATGAATTAAACTCTCTGACCAAATAAAAATGAATGGAACTGAGAACTTAGCAGTAGAATAAAAGCTGAGAGCCATAATTCAGAGAGTAGCCATCACTGAAGTATTATGGGTGCGCTTTTACAACCCCAGACAATTCCTCTTTGTATGTGCCGTTCACATCAAAACCGAGTCCACTGCACACCCAGACACTGTGAAATGTCACATTCAAAACCGAGGGAGACAAAGCATGATCAAACTTTAAAGCAGTCTACTTCTACTGCACCATTATCTGTTAAACAAATAGCATATTGAGTGGGACGCTAATGCAAAGGCTTTGCTAAGGCAAACTCTACAGTTCCTCAATATGACTCAGATAGCACTTCAATGAACACAACAATGGACCAGAAATTCCACACCGTTGACTCATAATCACTATGTTGAGATAGCTACATAGTGTTAAGAATGACTGCACGTGGTTTTCTACAGCACCTACACAGACAGCATTTACTTTCCTTAGTTTTCAGACCTATACAGGGATTAAAGCAACAACAATTCTTCCGATGGAAGATGTGTGAATCTGTCATTGTCAAGTTCACTCACTGTGACACATTCTCTGTCCTTATTACTCATTCTGCACACATTTGTCAGATCTATACTAAGTGTTTGCTATTATGAACAGACATTCTGCACAGATATATATATATATATATATATATATATATATATATATATATATCAGCTAGGGTGAGAGACTCAGAGCTCTATTTCAACAATCAATGAACATGGTCTGCAGCTCATCGAGCAAGCGTATTCCGGGCATGTACACACCCACTTTTGCGAGTTTTGGTGGTGGGGAAAAAAAAAGGATGCCAGACCAAACATGGTTAAAAACAGTTGTACTTAATTGATCATGGGTGTGTTTTGGGCTATATATGCACACAACCATCAGAGCGCCGTTTCCCATTCCGTTTAAAAGCCAGGTGAGCAGGCACCTTGGCAGATTCCAATTATAATGGTGGATTTGCCAGGATGTAAAGAAGAACGCTTCTCTGTAGAGTGAACAGATCTGCCTATGTGCGAGGTGAGCGTGAACAAGAAGACCATCTGTGTATGTAACCAGCCAGGTGTATGCATGTTGTGGTCAGGCTAGTACCTTGATAACACAACATTAAAACAACTGTGAAATACTGCTCCTCTGACTTAAAACCAGGTTCTTGTTGGTCAATCGTGCATCATCACTTCAACTTTGACTTTCTTGTGGAACATTTATGTTGCTTCAGAAAGGCTTTATATTATGACTAAGATGGAACAATTTAATTCATGAGCCAGAACGGCACATCCCCCACATACTCACCAAGTTCAGTTCATAGTTGAAATCCACAGCTTATTACTCACACATACGGACTTAACAAGTGCATAACATGACAATATGTCTGGATCAGGAGCGAGAAAGTAAAGGCAGGAAGAAGGGACCTCAATCCTTGATGCTAGTCCAAGTGAAATCTTGGTTCATGCTTCAGCTAGCTGCTCTAGCTACTATGCAAGCTGCTACAGTTAAAAAGTTACAGAAAAGATCCAAACCAGAGACAGGATGTATTGGTCAAAAGTTCTCATTTGAAATTCCAGTAGCAATGACTCACAGTGATAAACACTCAGTAGATGAATGAGCCCGTATTTCATGAAACTAAAGCATGCTGCAGGCCTAGGGCACATTTCAAATCACATCAGCAATTTTCTCCAGTGGTCCTGAGGTGCAAATCAGGCACAGTTTTCCTTCTTGTACAACGGTACAATGCACTTCCGTCAAATGTTTAAAACGTAATCTGACCTATACTAACTCTGCTCACGGGTGAGAGTGAGCTAAGTAATGTGATCCATTATTCTGTATGTACTCAATAGATGATGAGCCAAAGAGGAGAAATTGATGGCCTTCAACAATGTTCTGTAAGATCATCCATCTTTCAGTGATGCTAGACTTCCATCTTTTGCAGAGGCAAACACCACCTTGGATTCCAAAGTGGTATACAATGCGGAATTTTCCTTAAAAGAAAACATGGTACATACACTCTACAAACATAATTGCCCTCAATAATCACTCATGACCCAGTGAAGTGGGTCACAGGTGTGTGGTGGTGTAGTTATCTGCAGAGACCATTTTGCCGCATTCAGGACGTTTCTGGTCCGCAACATTTGGGCAGTGGGTGTACAGCCCACAGCCAATAACAGAGCCCAGTATTTTTTTTTTTTTAAATACTGACCAGGCTACATCACTGTCCATCTCTTTCTCCATCTCTGTCCTTCTGGAGACTTGCTTATTGTCCCCATAAGGAAGACAAGTCCCAATACTGTACCTGTATAAACACATAGACCACACAAAATCCTGAAACGCGACACCTTCCCGCAGGGTTGTGTGGTCATATCTCTACAATGTAACGGCCCCAAAACAATCATAAAATATTGGTTGATTGTATTTCACTGCTTTGTTCTCACTAACGCTGCTCCTATACTGCTCTCTCTCTCTCTCTTGAAGGGGCCACCTTTAAATTAAGTGTACCTTTGTGAGCGTGGTGAGATTTTTGTCAGTGTACTAATATGATAGAAGGCTACAGAGAAAATAAATACAATGCAGTGCTTTGTCCCCTTTAGGTACCTGCCAGCTGATTGTAATTGCTTGTGGATGCAGAGATCACCGACAATGAATCTTCTAGATCAAATTACCCTGTCCTTCAAAACCGATAATTCAACGCTGCAAACTGCCACCTCCCTGTGGTTCCAGCACTGAGAGGGACTGACAGTTTAGCAACTACTTTCTGAGGAAGTTATCTGAAAAAGAAAATCTCACCAATAGGCACATTCGAGTCATCCTTGAACCCTAGATTGCTGTTCACACACAGAAAAAAAAAAAAACTGTGAGAGACTTTCACAGCTGCAAGTTTTAGAAATCTCTTATTAATGCACCAGTTGTGAGCTTGTAATGACTGACTGGCATTTGACATTCACCATGAATACATGTCTGTGTAATTCCTCCCCTATGGAAAGCTGGGAATCAGAGGAGAATACAAATATGGTAAATAAGAGCATTTCTGCATTGCATTAAAGACCCAGAGATCAGAATGAGGCAAACAGTGGGTGGTTGACAAATCCCAGACAAGCACACGGGAGGTCCTGGTGCTGTAATATTGCCTGGGCCCTGGGAACCATTAATTTTGATTAATTTCATTTCAAATGTAGAACAATGTGTGGACAGGAAACAGTACACCAGAAAACCTATAACATACTCTTAAATTCTACTTTAAAGATTAGTTGTTTGTTAAAAAAAAAAAGATTAAACAATTTCAGTGAGTGTCATAATCACTGTATCGCCATAAAACAAATCGAGGGCATTGCCAAAATTTAGAAGCTGGATCCAAAAAATGTACGACATTTTTACTTGAAAAGGTACCTTGACAAATGACTACCAAAAGTGATGATTAACGTTCTATCAATAGTCAACCATGAGTTCTACTTTAATAAGAAAGCAAAGTAATGGCAATCACAAGCACCGTGCCATGTAAACCGTATGCCTGTTTCCACACACATAGACATCTACGCTGGCTCCACAACATTTTGGGCCAGTGATCACAAGTTCGAGTAAAAGCTAAAGGCTGCCCCAATGAGTTAGCGATGTGACTGATCTGTGATTATAAAAGAAAGCTGACGTAGACCAGCTGGCCACATACACGACTTTGGTGCTTTACCACAGCTAATGAAATGTTTCATCATTGAGATACTGTGTCATTATCATCAACTTAATTAACTCAGCCCATTGGGGAAATTTGATGATATATATTCTTTTCTTTATTTTCTGCATTGATATTCAGTATTGTAAGAAGCTATAATGAATTCAGTCGAGTCGTCTCAATCCTATTTTTCTCCCCCGATCTATTTTTTTTGTCATTGTTTGGCGGGATTTAAAACTGAAACACAGCTCTTAAGAGGATTGCTGTTTTCCTGCGTTGCACTAGGTTCTCGTGACATTTGCGAGCACGGGACGCATTTTTTAGCATCTGCTTTCCCGAATCTTGCCTCCCGTTCTGCGGTAGCCTATTTGCTCTGCGTACTTCTGTTACCGTTACTGAGCTGGCAGGGACTGTGCTGAACAGCCTAGCGGGGACATCTGCTTCCCACAGCCATCTGTGCCCAGCCCCCCCCCCCCCCATATCGCTCTGTCAACCTTCCCCTCTGACTCTTGTTTCTCAGTCATAACTCTCTAGCTTGTATGTCTTAAAACACATACATTAAGTGTGAAGACACATTATTTTTATTGCAGCTATACACATTCACCTGGCAACTCTACCTCAAGGAAGAAAAAGTGGGTCAACTTGTTGTGACTTTTAAGTGTTATTTTTAGTCATCCTTTGTTTTACCAGGAAGGCCCCATTGAGATACAGTATCTCTTCTTCCAGTGAGTCCTGGTCAAGATTGCAATGTGAAGAGTATGGAGATTTCAAAGTAATAAAAAGAAAAGTGCAAGAAATGTTATTAAAGTTTTCCCCAGTAATTCCCACAGATTTAGATTCAATCTGAGGCGGTAGCGGGGAGAGAAGAATAAGTATGGATGTTTTGACAACCCACCAACACAGCAGGATTTCTCCCAGTGGAGCAGATGGAGAGAGCGAGAGACAGTTTTTCACCAGAACATTTCCTGCCAATTATGAAAATGTCTGCAGGAGCATTAGCGTTCTCGCATAGAGCACCTCTGAAAAAGTTCAGGAAAAAACAACCAGACTGAAAGCAGCTTAAGTTAGAGAAATTATATGTTGTAAGTAAAAGTGTAAAACAAAAATGGTTCACTGTGAAACTGGAGCGAGACAAATTGGAAGATGGTGGGCCACCACAGTAATTAATGGGCAACAGTCATCACTGATCAATGTCTCTTTCTTTCTTTTTTTCGAGTGGACTGATCCTTATTCCGGTGCCCTGCTCTACCTTGTTTGTTTGTGCTTTGAAGTGTGTTCGAGGTGATTCCATTCATCAGTATGCGTCTGGTTGGGTATTCCGCCGCCGAACAGTTTACCCACACCGCTCACCCGGCCGAGTGACAGGTCAGTGCTTGGCAGTGCGCCAGCGGGAGCGGGAGAAGTGGAGTCAGAGGGATAGGTCAAGACTGAATGTGGGGTAGAGTCACTCACTGCCTGCTGGCCTGGGACCACGAGGGTGTACAGTGATCAATACAAGAGCTTAAACCCTACGTTAAATCAGACAAACGCCACACAAGTGTGTTCATGTGATCTCTAGACAGTGTGAGGACTCTTCAGGCGGCAACCAAGCCATGCTTGTGGTGATTTTAAATGTCAACTCCCCCACACTTTCACTCTACAATTTTCGGAATTGACATCTCATTTAATTCTACACGGTTGATGGGACGATCTGTCTGTTGCATCTACATGCAATATTCTCTTTGTACCAACAACTACTGTACTTCCTTCCTCACTATAACTTTATGTTAAAAAAAAGTATTTAAGAGTTGGATTTTTCCACCTTGTTCTCTTTTTACAGTCAACAGAAGGACAGTGCATGGGAATCTAACAATTTCTGGAGTAATCTATCTCATCCCTTCATTCACAGGTGTCCATACGCAATTCCACTGACGTGCTGTCTACAAATCTCTCTTAATGCTGACCAATATTCCCAATACATTAAAAGACTTGCAACAACGTCATTCTGATGTGATGCCGATTGCTTCTTTATTCTGTGGCTACACTTTAGTCACTGACAATTGTTAGGTGAACTTGGCTACTGATGTGACTACTGACTCTACTGTATCCATTTACATCATGGTGGGTGAGCAGTTTTCTAAAAAGCTGATCAATGTCATTGGTTACAGACACCGGTGCAGCCAACAAGCCATCTCTGGCATCTTTACGGGCCTATTTAAAACAAAGGCAAGCATCTAAATATGCTATATTTCCAATGCCAACGAGCATAACACTGGCAAAAGGCTTGACTGATGTCATTGAAATATTTTAAATGCCTGCAGAAAAGTGCTCAATAATATCATAGTTGTTGGGGAAAATACCTAAGATTCTACAGTTACAAAACAATCTTCCTTAGCTTTTAAAATGCTTTTGCTTATAAAACTGAGGTGATTATATTCACCCTGCACACTGGCATTATATTCTGTTTGTACATTGCAGAATAGTAACCTTTTATTTTTCAACATTCATGATGGCACAATATTTCTCGTAAATAGCACTGACAGTGACCGTCTTTGTACAGTTGAGTGAAAAGAGTCTGTACTCTCAAATATATCCATAACGTCATAATGCAATAGCTTAATACTGCTATTCTGTGGCAAAACTTACCAAGAGAAAACCCAGTTTTTCATATGAACAGGATATTGTTGAGAACCAAGTAGAAAGAAATTTCTCTCAAACCAATGTGTTGTTCTAGTGAATTAATCTGATGTAATTTGAAACACAGAAACAGAAAGAAAAAGGGAAGTGAGCACCAGTGACGGTGGGGCAAACAGTGCTGCACACAGCTGTACAGTGCGGCAACGTCACGGAAACTAGGTTAGAGATATGTTGTTTTGTAAAAAAAAAAAATAAATAAAATACTTTCAGGCTACAAAGTAGCCTATATTGAATGTACATGCAGGGTATGCATCGTACCTCCAATGCTTTTCGTTACACCTGTAAATCAGTTCCATTCCACACCCACTGTTGTCATAGTGCCTATTAACTGAATGTTGATGATAAAAGATATTTGTGTGCCTGTCAGGTCTAATGTTGGGTGGTGTCATATCTTCAGTGTATGCATATGACATGGAAAAACGCCATGCTTCAAAATCTCTGTCATAAGCAATGACAGTAACAAGGGAGGGTTTGTTATTGCTTTCCTGCAGGGTTTTATCCACCTTTTTTGATGTGTTCTGTCCATGGCACAAATGGACAATCCTTCATTGTCACAGGACATTGGAAACCCTGCACAGTCCGATAGGTGAGACCACATTCATCATCCTGACAAAGGGAAATATGCAATTGCCACAGCACTTAACTGGTTTCAGACATCTGCAAATATTTGAATAAATACATTGCATAGAGGAGAGGCCCCTCTGGGCATAGTCATATTCTACATGGCCTATTTGTGCTTACTTGCTTGCTTTAGCGACAACCCTTTTGCCATCCGTCTAACGGCGTTTTGCACATATATGCAGTACACGCACAGTCCCCCCTCCTGGACTGGAGGGAGCGTGAAAGAACTGGGTTGTACAGCATGAACAGTTTCAACATCCTGCTTTTACCACGAAACATTAGGAAACGCTTCATCCAAAACCCCGATTAATATCAGAACTGTGGAGCATAGACAAGGTGTTTGAGGGTATGCCTGAAGCCTGTAGTGCAAGTCTCTTAATTATCATAACAGCATTCAGCAGATTTCTTAAAGCCAGTCAGGAGTGCTGCATTGTGTCGAACCTTTCAATATACTATTCAAAAGGAGTGTTGTGAATCCTGAAATGTGTCAAGGAAGTGGCAATCATTTTTTCCTTTGTGTATGCATATGCATGCATGGTAGCCTGTGTGTATGGGAGGAGGCCACAGAAGGCTGGATGACTACAGAAATTCAATGAAAGCTCTGCTTTGCTTAAAATTCAGAGCCTGTGTGCTGGCAAGGACCAAAAAGTCCTTAGTTGAGCTAATCGCCAGTTCATTTGGCAAGGATTATGCTCGGCTTAAGGTCCGTCCCACGAACAGGGTCTCTGATTCATAACAGTGATTTGAGTAAGTAATTTTATTGATAAAGCAAATACTTCATCCACTCTGAGATTGCTTTAATCACTGTGAAGTATCCATAGGAAGACACCAGTAAGAGCAAAATACTATTACAACAATTAAAGATATCAATATGCCTCCAGAGTGCGTGTGGGCTTTAGCTGGGTTGATGTGAGGACATGCTTAAAGGAATAAGTCGGAGATGAGTCGGCAAACCAAGGGTCTAAACATTACTTCCTGATGACAGCCAACAGGGGGCACAACATGGGATGGAGAGGTACTTATTTACCTCTCTCCACCCAGGCTCCGAGCCTGCTGCACTCTCACTGGAGTGGTGGTCAGCAGGGGGAAAAAAACAATCCAATTCCTCCAGGAGTGTCAACACCGGTATACAGTTAAAGAGAAGCAAACAATCCAAAGCTCTGGCCGATACGTGCGAGGTAGGCTGGAGCAAACAATTTGAGTTAAATGATGTATAGAGGAGAGGATTTAAGTTTTTCTAATTTAACTTTTAAAAAAGCTGGGTTCGGTAAATGCGCCATGGAGACCAAGAATCTGAAACTTTGTCACAATCTGGCAAATGTCCTTTTATTATTTTCTCCTCTTCGTCAATGATATCTGGAGCCTCGCATAAAGGAAAAAAACTAGAGTGAGCAAAATCTACTTTTTTAATGCTGTGAGCTGCACATACATATGAACCACGTGTTTGCATTTGGGTGGTAGTTTGCAAATGTATAATGTTACGTACATATGTACTGAGATATTTAGAAACTGAGCTAATTACATTGCTCACCTACAATTACAATGGTCTTTACATTTCTGCTAATTATGGATATTATAAGTATAAATCTGATTTAGCATGATCCTGCTTTATAGAGATAATAGATTTCTTTTTATTTATCCAAGGTTCAAATTTTTTGTGGTAAACTCAGATATCTCCCATTTCTCAAGTTGACAAGACCACCAAAATACGAGAATGTAAAATCTGTCTTTTCCGTCTCAGAGAGGCGGTTCACTTATCTCTGAATCGCATCAAAAAAGTAAAGTTTTACATTCATGGTAGATGAAAAAAGATGTCCATACCTTCTCCAACCAATCCTGCAGGTTCATACATTTATCTTTTTTTCCATGCATATTGTTTGTATGTCCCAAATGATCGGATTTCATCAAAATACAGTATGAATTTATACCATGCTTCTGTCTGAATTCTAAAACATACTGAAGTCGCAGACACAGTAGGTGTGCTGGTTTGTTGATGTTCGAGCTCTCCCAGTGGTTCCTCTAGCTTGTTCTGTATCCATTGTAAAGCAGTAAAAAAATAAAGTAAAAGCCTCGAATCTGGTGTTTTGTCAAAAGAGGAAGTACGTACTTAGAGACATCATATTGGCTTGCAATTGATTGTATTACCCAAAACCTCCATTGTCATTTTTGCAACAGTTGTCTGCTATGAAATGGCCTTGTTTAGCATTATTAGTTTGAGCTTAATGAGGGCACTGTTGTGCTGAACAAGAAATTTTCATGAAATGTTCTTGTAACAAGTACCAGTGTCTGAATAGAGAAAAAATCTAGTAAATAAAAAAAAAAATTGGCAATGAGTAATAAACCAAATTATAGAATAACTTTCAAATTATTGATCAGAATTTTCCAATTTATAACACGTACAAAAACCAGTACAGCAGCACACATATCACAATTTGGTTTAATTCAATAACATACCAGAGTCCTGATCAATTTCTATTCTTCCCCTTAATCTCCTTAATGGCAAAACCAATGAAAAATGGAGAAAATGTCTCCTCTTGCTTTGCACAGCCAATCAGTTGCAATATGTCACTGAAACATGTTCAGTGGCACAGCTCATACAGTGGCACCAGATTGGCACAAAAACATATTAATCAACACAATGTTATTACTTAAAGCATGCTAAATGACGGATGTGGGACTTTTTCTTCTCCGCCAATGGCCAGTCGTGTGGGGAAATAGAAGGAGAATGCATCTAATGCGTCTAAGCAAACAGGTTCATTAAGCCCACGTAAATTGCTGCAGCATCCGGGACTTTAGCATCTTAGAAACCAGAATGATAATGTGAAAAGAGGAACACAGTCCAGCAGAGAATCCTTCTCATCCCTTGCTTGGGTATTGTTATGCCTCACCAGCTCTGGCTGCTCATTACTGACATTGCACACATTCAAATGAACCAATGGCAAATGAACACAAAACACGCAATACTGCACTCGTGAGGTTTAAAGGGATGGACGGATGATGCTGCACAAGACACAACAAACTCACCTCATCAAACAGACAACACTCAACTGATTCAGTGATTCAGACCTATTCCTGTTCCTCATGCACATGTTTTATACACAAAATCCCGCCCTCCCCAACCTAGTTTACAGAGTAAATTCAGCTGAGGGTAAAATGGCTGATAAGAAGTAAAGTAAGCTAAGCTCCTAAATTGGATGGCTATGGAAGTGCAGGAATCTAAATAAGACGTATGGGGTGCAGCCTGTAATCTGTGTGATTTTTCCTTATCAGTTTATGAAACATGCAATTAGTTGAAGATGGCCGCGAGGTTTACGGAATAACCCCATTAAAGAGAAGAGTGTTAAATAGGAAAGTGCCCGAGGGCAAATGTAATGGGTTTTTCCAGCGACGTGTTTTCTATTTGATGGGAGAGCATGCTTTCCTTGTTCTTAATTCAGGCCTTGGACACCTTGAGATGGATGGGAGGTATTTATTCCATAATCTATGAATATAATACTCACAACATAAATGCTAAATCATGATCCAACTACTGTGCATTATTCATTTCACTATAAACATATGGCAGCGAGAGTGTCCTCAGAGGCTGGAAGCCTCCTTTATAGGGCATCATTGGAGAAAATATTAAGCTATAGTTATTGCAAGCACTCGCCCTATACATTGGGAAAGCAAATCATATCAACACCGTGAAAATCAGGGCTTAATGGGCTTCTATTTTTAAACACAGCTTAGCATAGCATGGCTGAACACAGCTCTGGTTGGGGTTTTTTGCCTCCATCATTGGGGGGTTTGATTACGTTGTGAAGAGCCAAGTACTTAACAGCCCAGATGTCTTTCCGATGACTGTATCTAGAGGTACACTGACCTTCGGCACTGTTGGTACGGTGCAGGAAATATATATGACAACAAATCTGTATGATGTCTGGCTGATACAAGGTCTTTTTTTTACCTAACTTCCCATTTTAAGAAAGCAATGCAACCCACACCCTAACTTGCTTTCCAAAAACAGCCTGCTCATCTTCAAATTTACCCGTATTGATTGCAGAAGCCAAGGTTTCTGACCCAGCTCTACAAACAATGAACACATTACTGCTGCACTACAGCACATACACACTTATAGTGAGGTTGAACTCATTTCCACTTCTAAATTACATTTTTAAGAACATCCAGGCAACATTCATGCTAGAATAGAAAATAGTTTTTTTATTTTTTATTTTATCATCTTCTCAATTTGGAGCTGCAGTTACAGTGAGTTGTTGTTGCCAACATAACACAATTTGCCACTGTTTCACAATTGCAGCATTGTTATTAACTGCATAATCACGGAGATGCACTCATGGACATATTAAGAGAGGTGGATATTTAACACAGCCAGTCAGCCTTGCAGCCAATTTGCCCCCAGTGGCCTACCATGGTCCTGCACAAAAGAAAACCCCAAAGCAATTGTCTCTCAAAAAAGACACGTCTGTCAACTGAAAGCAAAGTCAATTATCACAGTTTAAGGTGTAATGTTTTTTTAACCAGGACGTTGTACTATAAAACTTTCACAGAACCTGGACAAGCAGCTTTTACCCGTGTGATGGTATCCCAGTGTAAAGTTCACAGTGAGTGAGACAAAAACGTGCCTGTGCATCTGGCAGCAATACTGAGAAGCAAAGGAGATATAATGGGCTCATGCACTTTCATTCTTTTAGACTGTACATCCACATGTATCACTACAGTAATAATTCTTTAAAATTGTTCATACCTGCATAGCTGATGTACGCCTCAGATACTCCCAAGTTATAAGTTATTGTGTGAGTGTTATGAGGCGCTTGCTGCTTTTGCTTTACCGAGGTGAGCATATGGCAGTGAAAATGAGCCTGGATTTGTATTTAATGTATGAACCTCTTTTTTTTCTGGCAATGTGAAGCCAAGCCAGTGATAAAACAATCCACCTCAATAAGGCTGCCCACGTCGGCCATCACTTGTAAGGGAGCGTGAGAGTGGAAAACCCCAGAGACCGATGAATTATGGACAGTAATCTTACTGGCCCATGAGATTAAAAGTAGCTGTAGCAGCTCCTCTGGAAAGCAATAAACGAGCTTGGTCTGTGAGAAGACCACAGCGATGGTCTGTGTGTGTGTGTGTGTGTGTGTGTGTGTGTGTGTGTGTGTGTGTGTGTGTGTGTGTGTGTAATCAAAAACATCATTTTCAATTTTTTCGAACTATGCGATGATGCTACTTTTGATCTCAAAACTATCTGATTACTTTGTTCACAATTGGTGAATGTTGCACTCAAAGCTATATGGTATATGCTAATTTCCGGGAAGGGCTATTTTAGTAATACTGCCTGCAATCTGTTTTCAGCTCCCTCTGGACTAATGGGAGAAAATAACTTCCAAGCTCCACATTTGTCCCAATCAAGCAGTAACCAAGCTGTCGTTTGACTGGCACGCACGCGCATGCCAAAATAAAGGAATCTGCACTCACAGGGCCCACGTTATGTCTGAATAAATTAAACCATAACATTTGGCTAATGCCACAGAGATAATCATGTCCTCATCTATATGGTTTCAATTTTACGATCATTTCGACGCGGCAAGAGTCAGAACGGTGGCTCTCTCACGGGTCTATTTGAAGACTGCGATCATCCTTATTTCTGACATTTGATATGATGGATGTTATGTGAAATGTAGGGTGTGTTTCAGTGAGCTCGATAGGTTGCCACTCCTTTATAAGCCTAGTAACCATTGACCTTGGCAGCAAGATAGGACAGCCCCCATCCCGAAGGCGAGATTCAGATAACCATGTCATCCATCACAACGGCACTGAACCAAACAGGCAGGTCAGAAACCTCAAGTTGGTAGTGAATCCTCACCTATATGTAGTGAACACACACACAGGCACACACACACTTACAATAGGGAAAAGCAGACAGCATGGACTTTTAGATCGTAAAGGATACAGCAGAATGTTCATTTTTGTCAGCGATTAATGATGTATGGAGCTCCAGTGTTGTGGGAGATAGGGCTGTCAGTCAAGCCCTTTTCTACCTGCCCCACACACACACACACACACACACACACACACACACACACACACACACACACACACACACACACACACACACACACACACACACACACACACACACACACACACACACACACACACACACACACACACACACACACACACACACACACACACAATTGTACATCCTTGCTCACACTTGCCCACAAACGTACGACCTTCACACAGGTGCACAGACACGACCTGAACACTGCTTGGCCCCATCTCGCAGAGCTTGCTCTCTCTATCAAACTCTCATATTTTCTTTTTTTCATGGGTTTTGCTGAGAGATAGTCTGCAGCTTCAACGTATTACCTGCTGACAGAAAAGACCTCAATTCCCCACCAGTACACACTAACAAGGGAGTGAAGAACCTCCTTACATCGTGTAGGTTAGCCCTGCCTTTCATGACTGCCGGTTAAAAGAGGAGGTTATTACCAGTAGTTCCAAGCTCAACTCTCATACTAATGCTTTTTGTCTAAAACAGTGCGCTTCTCCCGCCTGAGTTTGATAGTTTATGAAGAACACATGCTGTTAAGATGTCATGCTCTTTGAACACAGCCACAGAAGCTGAACTCTGACCTTACTGGCATTAAAAAAAAATACAAAAAAAAAAACTTGGCAAGCCTCAGTCACATCACGGTGTCGTGGAAATTGCTTTTCCCCAAACAAGGGGAAAGCTCCATTGGTGCGATAACATTTTATACCCCTGCCAGTGAGAGTGGTAGAGTCATCACAAATGCCATATGGACATTAACATCAAGATAATGTTGTTGAGGGTCATTTGTGAGTGATGAAATATTGCTCTAATGGAGGGACAAAAACTTAATCACGCAATTCAGCTAATGTTGATGACTGCTTTATGAAGGGTGGATGTCAGACAGTTGGACACTTGGCCACAGGCCATATCATGTCTGCAAACCAGGACCTGATATCAAAGTCCAAAATGACCAATTTCAGCACGCAGATATTTTTCTAAAAGGTTGAATTAAACCATAACTGCAAATACATTGTCGTCCAACTAAATTCACTCTATCACAGCCTCTGTCTCACTGCTCCCCTATGTGAGGGCAGTTCCTGTTATATCATGTATTATATTACTGTACAACCTCTCTATGGAGAGATTTTCTCAAAGCATTATCCACATGGACAATTTCTGCTATAGAGTGGAGTGCGTAAAATGAACAAAAACGACTCCTGCCAGGACCGTAACCATCATCTCAGTTTGAAAGTATGGTGCTTTGAGAAGTTCCATACATGATAAAATACCTCGCAGATTATATTCAGCAAAAGATTTTTTAAAGCCTTCATCAGCTGGCACTGACACTGTCAAGACTGCCACGAAGCAGTGAGAAGGCTCCCTAAATGATAGGCATTTCATAGGATGATGAAGTGTCATAATCATTATACCCTCCATACAGAGCTAAGTACCCATTTTTGGAAACGCTACAAATCTCTGAGCGAGTGTCACACAATGTGTCACTGTTAAAGCCGAGGAGGAATTGTTGGTTCGTACAAGGATGAGACAAGAGGGAAGCGATGAGGAGTAAACACTGTAAGGTTGGACGCGAAATATGTGATCATTTTGAGATCATTGCACGAGGTGTTGCATACTGGCAGCGTTTGGTGACGGCAACCAGTGACCACACCCACAAAGCATAATGTGTGACATGTCCTTGCCCTTCATCTACATTTCAATTTTAGACCCAGTAAACAGCTTTCATGAAAAATGCAGTCTAGGTTTATTTTTCAAAAACAATTTTTTTTTCACATACAGCATGTCTATGTAGAATTTTAAGGATACAGCTGCCAATATTATATATTTATCTTACAATCAATCTTCTTAAGAAATTAAAACCAACTATATGCAAGTGTGTCTCAATTATATTTGAGCCCTTTGGCTTTAACTTTTACAAAGGATCTCAATACTTGCGGTGTGTTTAACTTTAATGTTAACATATATCAATATTTTTAGGAGTAGTAGTAACATTAGGCTATAGCCATCCATCAATAATGGATAGTGTGCTAACATTATACATTTCTGATTGTTTATTGATTTTATAAGAAAAGATTAGAACTACCAACTGCCTTGCCAGCCGTGTATCAATCACTGACTTTGTCCAGACCTCAGGCTCAAAACACATCAACCGGATTACAAACACAGCAATCCATCCAAAATAATTCGTTTTCAATGAAGGCAGTAACGTTAACATTACGTTACGCCTCTGTACCATTAGCAGCTTGCAGTGTGTGGCTATATCATTTTACAAGCCAATTTGTCATCGTGTTTCAGGTGAACATCAAAGTACGAGACGAAACCACATGCACTTTTTATGAAACACTCTGTGTCTACCTCTTTGGAAATAAAACAATAAAAAAAAAAAACAATCAGGAGAGAAATAATTTGGCCAAAGCTTCAATGCAGTCAGTTGCAGCTCAGTCTGTTGACATTCCTGCAAGTGGCTGGCCACTGTCATCCTCTGCTCTCTTCCTGTCTTCTTCTGCCAAATAGGGAAAAGGGTTGGAACAAGCCTGGAGCTGGAGTGATGATTGATGACACGCCTCCTCTGGTGCACACTTCCCCCACTGACGCACACTCTCACACTGCTACACTTTCCAGCACTAATTGGGCAACCCTGAAAGATCCCCTTGCTGTGTGTGTGTGTGTGTGTGTGTGTGTGTGTGTGTGTGTGTGTGTGTGTGTGTGTGTGTGTGTGTGTGTGTGTGTGTGGGGTCCCGGTCTAAGCAAACCACCCACTCAGGGAAGTGTGTGAGCTATACTGTTCTGATTAAGCACTGCCCACAAGGCCCCAAGCATGTCAGCAGGGCACCACGGCTCTGTTTACTGTGTAGTGCACCTTGGCCAGGCACTGAGGTGAGCACCACGAGCCATAATATTGACATACGATGGGAACCTATGACTATCCCTTTGGAACAGTGGAATAATTTTTTATGCAACTGCAAAAAATAAAATAAAGGTCTCTATGCACGTACCGAATACATTATGATCGTGACTCCAAACAATGACAAAGGAATGCAGTGCAGTCAACAGCCACTTGATATTCGCCAGGACTGTGTTGCGTGGCCGAGGTGCTATGTGGGGCTCACATTGTGTGTCTCTCCTGGCTTCATCGAGGGTGACTCACATAGCCCATGATATGTGTATAATGCATTTATGAAGATGGGTATTAACTGACACAATTTAGATTAAGTGCCTCGCTCAAGGACACATCAGCAGTATCCCCTGCGCCTGCATTTGAACTGACAACCTTTGGGATCATTAATCCATTTAGGGCTCAGAGGGCTAGAGCGGAGTAAACAGAAGGCAGGTGTCCTTTAGAACAGTTTACCAAACAGAACGGCGCGCTCAGACCATGAATTCATGCACAATGTTCAGGCAATTACTGAGCCTGCAAACCATATGGTTAGAAAAAGACGCCTAATAACAGTCTGCTGTATGTTCTGTGGTTTTAGATGAAGGACACGGGTGTAGCGCATGGGTCGAGGAATTGTTGCTGTGCACTGACGCGTGACTGATCTGTGAGAGCAAAGAGCATTATGTTAAAAAAAAAAAAAAAAAAATCACCCTCCTGAATACATATACATAACGTGTTTCTAAACTGATTACTACATCGAAAGAAACAAGTTGAGTACTGACATTTTCTCCCCACAGTCTCAATCTCCTGCTTGCTTTATCAGAAAACCCAACAAAATGTTTCTTCTTTAAAAAAAAAAAAACCCCATTACCGTTTCATTTCCTCTCTTGCCGTTGTTTTTCCTCTTCTCATTATTCCATCCGTTTCATCCGCTGCTTTTATCTCTACGCAATAGTTCATGTTTAAATGTCTCTGGACCACTAAACTGTATAATTAGGACCTGTCACTTCCTCTGCGGCAAAGTAAAGCAGGAGGGGCTTCAGCGAGTCGCGTCCAGGAGAAAATCCTAAGGATTTAGATGAAGGAGCTGGTGGAAATGTTACGGACACAAGCCTTTGAATTTACCTTCTCGACGGCTCTCGCCGGAGCTTAACAGCAGCCACTTCTGAGGACGAACTCAGAACTTTGGGTGGCTGCGTTGCCCGAGACCGGCTGGCCAGTTGATTGGCTATTTTTGAAACCGTTTATGTAAGCTTCCAGCGTGAGTTATTCTTGCTCCGTGCTTTTAATCTCTACAAAGGAGAGCCTGAATGAATTATTCATGCGGTTGTATACAGTATTGCCCCTATTATTAACTGCAAGATAAAAAAAATATATATATCTACCTGCAGAATAACTCAGTCGACAAAGCAGCAGCTGAGTTGATCTCAGAAAATAAAAATGAACACACCCTGAAAGACTCACATGCAGCATTTGTGAGTCACTCCGGTGCGGTTTCCAATACGTTTGTAGAAGCTTTCACTCCATTTGGCCAACGCCATGTTAGCTGGAACACAGACTGTGACACAGAATGTAAAATAAATCAAGTCTCGTGCCTTACAAACCCATTCTATCAGTGTCAAGTGTCAGGGCTTAGGAAACAAAAATGAACCCTTGTGGTTGTTAAAAGTTAGCTTGCAGCACACTTTTGACATTGGTAAGAAATATTTTCGTAATGTCTGGTACTATACATTGCCATTGATGTAAGCAATTTTTCTTTTCTTGTGCCCTAAATCAGAGCGTATTGGACTCCTACATAAAAGGTTTTCTTTTCTTCATTTGACCTCAACAATGTCTAACCACGCCGCTTTTGTGTTAGGGAGATTGCTTCCCAAAGGACCGAGTGTTATATCACGACTTCCATCTATGTCTTCTTACTCTAACATTTTAACATTGTCCCTTCTCATTTTAGACTATCATGCAATCAATTTATTAGTCATGAATAAAACTGCTACTGTGCTGAAACGATCCATTAGGTACATTTAAGTGTGATTCGAATGCACCTGTCAGCACAATATTTCGGAGCAGAAAGCTGCCTCCTTTTGATTTCAATTATGCCGGATATTCATTTTTCTCACTCTTTTTTAAGCGTCAGGCCTCGTGTGGGTTGGGGATAATGTGATCAGTGTTTCTTAGAATTACTTACTTTATTTCACACAAAACACAAGTAGGGTATATCTTATACCAATACCCTGCAGAATAACAGGGCAGGAATTGTTTATTTTTGTCTTATGGCCAGTTGAGTAGCAACTCCTTTAATTTCCCAGGGTTCTTTGTACCATTATAAAACATAAAACAAAAACAGCTGGCCTCTCCGTCTGTTCCGTTAGGAGCTGAGGGCAGAGCTCAGCTCCTAACGTTACTCACTGAGCAGACAGCAGAGCAGAGAGGCTGCGGCAGGCACAGAGAACCAGGTGAAGCTAAGGTTACATCTTACTTAAGTTGGCAACAACTCAAAGACAAAGTAGAAAAGTGATATCTGCATCTGCTTCAACCGCAGTTGTTGTACACAACCACAGCACAGTGAAAGCTGTCCGTGTGAAGCCTGGATATCATAGTTGGCTACAAATCTCAAAATTCGACAAACTCAGCTATTGCGTGAGGCTGCATCCACACTAGTAGAGTATTTCTTTTAAATTTAAAGTGAAAATGCTCTCCTTCCATACATCACAGCTAAGTAAAGTCGAGTCATTTAGCAAAAGTTCATTGAGGAAGATGATCTCTTTGAGCATGCCTTTGACATTCAGAAGCACAGTTTTCCCACCTTAACTCCACCGTTTCATTCTTATCCAATCACAACCTGGCCCACTCGCCTTCAGCCACTGTGAGCTGTCAAACTTCAAAAGTGTTCTCACTCTGCTGTCATTACAGCAAGGTGAAGTTTGTCGACCCACCTCCATCCCGTCGCCACCTCACCTTTGGAAAACCTGACCCTCTCCAATCAAACCCTTTCATCAGAAGATTCCTCTCACGGAGACCTTGAGCTCCTCATCATTGCTGGTGTCGAGGCTCCAGGGGAGCTCCTTAGATTAACCTAATTCTGAGGACAGCTTCCCGTAGTGATTTACTTCCTGCCAGGGTCTGAGCATCAGAGACTGTTCTTCCTCTTCATTTTACTTCAAATGTTTCAAATTTTATTTCTTCTAACTGAAATTCTTTCTATGATTTTTTTCTATGCTGCACTTGTAAAGTTAATATTATTTCACCATAACTCATTCTATTTCCAGCCTTGTACTTATGTTTTCATCACACACTCACTTTCCTGATAATGTAATATTTCCTCATAGAAACAGGCCCATTATACTTGTAGTATGTGTATTTTGCATTGCAATGATGATGGTACCCACAACATCATGAGTCCCGATTTCACCTCGTCTCGGCCGTTAAAATATCTGTCACAATTTTTGTTATGTACTGGGACAAGAGAGGAAACCATGGTTCTGCTTCGCTGTAAACACTTCTGATTGTAGAGGGTCTTTCTTATGATGATCTGTGCTACACTACCTGAAAATATGTCCTCATCATGGAAATGCATATTTTATTTCTTCTCCCACAGTCCTCACAATCAAATCAACCATTGCTACTCCCTCAAGGTGAATTACTTTGTTCCCAGGAAAGACATACCCAGCCAATACTGTCGAGTGGAAATCAGAGAAATCAGTGGCATCCGCAGAGACTGTAAACCTGATCATCTCTGAATGGCCACATTGGCCTGTCAGAGAGAATATTGCTGTTTTGCAGGTGGTCGTTTTACAAGTCAACACATCTAAAGGGAAAACCTGAAAACAAGCCAACATGTATTGTGAAAGCAGTCATTTTCAGTAGTGCGACAGATTCAAGAACCACCTCCCACCCTGGCATTTTTTGTCATGGAACACTAGCATCAGCATTAGCACAACATAATAAGGCATCTGGCTCAGATATTCCCTTAAGTGAGAACATGCCACTGAAGTCATTCAGCACAGCACCTGTTCCCACATGTACCTCTGCATGTGACGGCAGATACTGAGCAAAACAGCGAGAACTAACCTCACAATAACTGCACTGCCGATTTCTATTATTTTTTTTATTTTTTATTTCTTTACTTGTTGAATGGCCCTGAGGTGGCCATGAAAACAAAGATGACAGGTTTATCCTCTGCAGGCTTTGAAAAGACTGCCCATTAGCAATGGCACTGGCAAAACCAGGGTGAATATTCTGACATGAAAGCAACATCCACACTGCACAGATATGGAAGGCAGCAGGGGCCTTGTGTTGGCATCAAAGACAGTGCCTGGATTGAGGTTTGCGGCAGAGAGACATGGCCCGCACACTTCCACTGAAGATAACTGCATGTTATAGAGAGAGTAGGTACTGTGGAAGCTGGAAACTGATTGCATGTCTCAGGGAAGTGCTACTGTGGCACCTGACAGTGTCTCGCACAATACAGTACACATTTGGTGTGTGTTAAATCCAACAATCAGCATGCATATTTGACAGAGGTATGGAAGCTTCATTAGCTACACACGTTTTAATTTGTAGTTCCCAGGGCTGAATGATAATTAGCTTGGAGCTGTAAACCCACTTTTCATAATGCTGACTGGGTATGAGGAAGTGAACAGCGAACTTATCAGAGGTAAGTTTCATGACGCTCTGTTAAAGCAGGCTTTACAGATGTTCATAATCAACCGTTTACAAGTCAACCAACATTAAGAATTTTGCCTGATTAATACTTTGAGTTTAATTGTTAATATATGGGTAATATATATTACAGATTCTCAGTCCTGACTAAAAATAGACTACATTGTGTTTTCATTGACTAAAATACAAAGGGTGAGGTTGACTGAACCTTTTACGTAAGGACTAACACTGCAACTACATTTTTTAAAAAGCTGATAAGATAAACACAAGTTGTAGAAAAAGTCATGGTTGTACATTTCTGTTGTGATGGTGATATGCAATGAGATTGAATATAAACGTCCAGCCTTTGCCTCAAGTGGGATAAAATTTAATGACTGATGTGGGTCGTAGCTAGAGTTTATTCTTTTCATCATCCAGCGCTTGATTTGTATTAATGCCTTTAATTCAGTGTGAGTTGACAGCTGAATATTGCACGGAACAAAATATAACTAAGCTAACATGGTGAATATGAGAGCACCAGACACTACAGACTGAATGATTACAACTACATTGGCCTTAGCTGCTTAACTTTAGATGCAGTTAAAGGTGGGGTAAAGTCTGCTGTTAAAAGACTGATGTTTGAACTCAATAGCAAAACAAATACACCCGCCTATTTTGTCAGTGCTCCTTTGGACATGCATTGCTAAGGTAAAGATGGAATGGCACAATCCAGAGCATCTTATCAATGTCACAAATGATTTGCTGCTGTCTGCTGACACTAAGCACTGTGCAGTATTAATGCTGTTTGATCACAATGCTGCCTTTCACACAGTAGACCACCACATTCTTTAAGAGCGCCAAGATCACTGGCTTAGGGAATCTCAGGCTCTGTCCTCAGATGGTTTGCCTCCGAGTCCTGTCTAGAGAGGAGTTTTCAGATTCTTTTTTTTGTCATTTTGAATATACATGCTACTTGTAAGCCACATTATGAAAAAACACAGTGTCCTATCACTGTTATGCAGACGACACGCAGTTGTACCTCCCTTTAAGACCTGGCACACCTGGTGTGCTGAATCGCCTGTTCGGCTGCCTGAATGACATCAAGCACCGAGTGGCTGGTTGTCAAAGATAGAGAAAGCAAGAGAGAGAGAGAGAGAGAGAGAGAGAGAGAGAGAGACACAGAGGGAGAGAGAGAGAGAGAGAGAGAGAGAGAGAATGCCAGCTCTTCAACAGTACAGTAGAGAGCTTTCATTTGTTGTAAAAGGTGTAAAAGAAAAATTTGGATCTGCCAGCCACGTGTTGTTTTATTTATTTCGAGACAATCCATCCAGACTTTTATCTGTTCCCACCTGGATTATTGAATTGCACTACATTTTGGAGATAGCTAGACCACCCAGCCCCACGTTTGCTAGCTAAATCAATAAATTTGGGCCATTTTACTCAATCAAAGTCGGACTCGCCATCGGGACTACTGGAACAAATCTTAGTGGGCTGTCAAGTGGGCCGCAGTGAGCTGTCAAAACACCCATGCCCCCCATCAGTCTCTTTGCCCCTAACACCATCACACTGCCGATAGCAGATGTTCCTTGCATGCACATGCCAAAAAGTCAAAACCGCAATCCCATTCAAAACTTCAAATGCTGGCGATGGAAGAGTAAACTGCTCATTTTTCTTCCTCTGGTAATCCCCAAATTAGCAGTGTTAGCATGTGCCAAATTTACCATCTCCCACTCTAACCGCCCCCTTTCCCCCTTTCCCCCCCCTCTTCAAGTGCTTTGTCCTGAGCACAAGCTTGAGCACTTTGTGTTGCTGATTTGCTATTATTTGATATTTTTCTATGGTTCTGTTTGCAACCACTTGGTTTATTTCCCAGTTATAGAGCCTGGCCGGTGTAGGAACAGATTTTTTTTTTCAGCACACAGAAAAGGGACGGCTAGCGGACTGTGAGGAGATATTCATTGAATTTAACAAAAAGTGTTTTGGATTAGAATCGCTTGCTCGACCTTTAAGGAACAGAGAGTTGCGAGGAGAGAAGGCGAAAATGGTAGAGATGAAATAAAACAGAAAGTCAGAGTCAGACAGAGAAGAATGAAGAAATCTAAAATCTGTCTAAAATTAGAAACCTATTGAGTGGAAGTCTCACAAATCAGCTGTTTAACATTAGCAAAGATTGAGTGACTGTCCCTGCCGTGGTGTGGTCAGGACATAGCAAGACCCCAATTAATGTCAATGGTTTTCTTCTACAATTAGACTAAATCCTCTATATTTTGTGTTTTCTTTTGTGGCTAAAAATTAAAGTAATGTTTCCTCCTAAAAGAACAGCTCCTTTCATACTAGCTAGTTAAAGGAGATCCTGAATACACATTACTGCTATACATACTATAATGCCATGGAGGTCGGGGGGCATTTTCAATAACACAGCACTAACCTTTGTGACTGGTTAAAGTGCTCTGTGTTCCCATAATAAGTCAAGTGCTGAGGGGACTGTTTTAAATTTTCTCTTGAACAACACCAGATTTTGTTCCGTTTAATTGGATTACTCTTCAGTAACAAACCATGTGTGCCATCTGTGCAAAATAGCAAAGAGTTAATACACTGTCATGAATCTACAATTAATCAGTGAGTCTCAAATAGGGGCATTTTTCACAGCTGCCTTTCATCAAGCACAAAATGAGATAAAAAATTATATGGTAAAATATGCTTCAGTATTTCATCAGCACTGCAACACCATACATTAAATTAGACATTTATAGTGCGTAGCCTTTGACATAAATGGGCTTTTATTAATCTCTGTGTGGCGTGGCACTTGTGTTGCCTAACTTTTGACCACAGTGGAAACAAAACATAGCACTATTCTCAGTGACATTGATTTGCTCCACTGCCTCTTTCTCCATTTACTAATAATTACCAATGCAGACTCTCCAATTACTTTGCTCCAACTAACATTTACAGCAGTCTGAAATCCACACACTCATTATGCAGATGACAGAGAGAGAGAAACCAAACCTGCTCAGAGCGACTCCAATTAAAATACTTTAGCTATGCCAACATAGAACCAAACGACTTATGACAATTCGTACATCCTTTAGCTGATGAAGTTTCTAATCAACCATGAGTGAGCTAAATCACATGCTAAAACAGAGATTATAGTCGATCATCTTTGTTGGGGAGAATTTCCTTGATTGATTTCTCAGACTGGAGTGGAATACAGTATATGTCTATTACGAGATGCATCTCATTCAATGCTGATAATTTTTCAATAAGAGAAACTATGGCTTCCAGAAATATAATGGAAATTACTTATTTAATGTGAGGTCACCCACATCATTTTCAACAGCAGTGTAAGCTGGTTTTACCGTTCCTAACTCATGGTTCCCTGGGATCAAATTCACTTTTCATCTGATAGAAAGCTTTTCTTGTGTAAACCCAAGATGCAACATATTTTTTTTTTTTTTAAATGTCCTCTACACAGCTGCAATCCCTCTGGATTGTTTTTAATTCACTGAAGGGCATCGGAAAGATAACCGCGTGTCAACACTTCTGATTTCTTGTCCCCATAGGGTCAAGCTAATGTTTACCTGTGATCCCTCCAATCTCAACTCGTGCTCACACAAAGATCTTACATTGAAGATAATGTAATCAGCCACTCAACCTTAGGGAATATCTCATCTCCCATGAAGATGCCTCAGTCCCACTTACGCTACTTAAACTCACTGGGAATAAGATTACAACATTCAGAAACAGATGGTGAAGGTATATGTTGACCAATCAATCAATCAATCAAACTCGTGACTGCAGGACAGGTCCCTCTTCTCACCTGGACTGAACAGAGGTGAATTCAGGGATCTTTGATTATACCTACTGGAGAGATATAAAGTACATGAAGGAAATTTCATGTTTCCCAGAAGCTTTATAAAGGCTGAGGTGTTTTCCATGCTCAGCATACCAAGCAAACTGTACCACCCCTGTGCCTGCACTCGTTCTTTTAAAAGCTTCACCATCACTCAGGCTTGAAACTCTGAAGTCAGCAAGTTTTGTCTGTAACCTGCTGACACGAGAGGCATACTAAGACTGTTGGGTTTTGTTTTTTTTTTAACTTAGCTTAACTAAGGAGCCACAGATGAGATTACGAAATGTTGTCAGAGTAGCACGATTAATTATCATGAAACACAAGGAGATGATAACTGATTGATTAAAGATTTTAATTGAAGGGGCTCTGAGGAATCGTTTCAGCTCTCTGTGATGAAAGACTGCAAGTGTTGACAGATGATTTGGAGCAAAAAAAGGTTTTACACTGTTCAACAAAAGAGCCTCTGAAGGAAAATTTACACTGGAATATCTATCGGAGAGAGTAGCTTCATCTTCTACACAAAAAAGACTATACATTCTGCAATATTATACTCACAAGAACATGCACTGAAACAGGGTTACTTCTGATCCAGCCTGTTGAAAATACACATCTCAACTAGTGTATCTGCTAGAGTAATCTGTAAAATCTCCCTACATAAGTAATACTGAAACTCATGTTATGAATACACTTGTACAGTAAATAGCAAGTGGACAAATCACAGCATGATGTTCAATATAAATAGTGAACTATTTCCCAGCCCCCAAAAAAGGAAGATAGGTCTCCCAGTAGACATGTTCTGAAAACTCAGTTCAAGTAACTTCACTTTAAAATTGTCCAAAAGATAACCTGTTATTGCCTCTCCAGTCACTCTCTGTCAAGTTTAATTTTGAGGCTTAGCTTTCTCACAACACAATAACACTCCACTGCGGTTTTGCTGTAGGATTATTGCAATTATGTGGATGCTCAAAACCTCGGAATGGGTGAATGCACCATTTTCCACCCCAAATAATTTTCCCTATCCCCTATAATTGTAGTGATTATAAGAATATCAAAAAGCTTCTATAAAAGATAGCATAGCATCTATTTGCCTAAAACGGTTTGCCTTGAAAATGCATTTCCATTCAGGCTTTAATTCACCGGGACACTTAATCACTTTGGTAGTAATTGAAATATATTAGAAATAGAAAGGCTGGATTTTTTTTTTTTCAGAAAGTACAATGAATTGCCTGGCAAATGATGAGCATGAAGATAATCCATTTGGAATTGATTTGGATGTGCAAATCTGTCTTTTATTGTTTGTCTGCATCACAACATGGGTACAACGTGAGGCTATAAATCGTGTTTTAACTAAAAACACTAGGAGCATCTTAGAGAGTTTTTGAGTGCACTTTAACACAAGCATCAGACCGGATAACCGAGGCTACACTCTTACAATGCTACAATGACCCTATGGTTTTCTAATGAGTAGTGTCCCTATGCATTGACTGGTTATCTCTCACTTAACACGACAGACCGAAAAATACCACATATTTGAGATAATTTCTTGTCATTGTGTGGAAAATAAGTATGACTTTAAGAAGATTGTTATTTTTTCTTCACAACAAGCTTTAATATTAACTTTGACTACACAGTTTATTAAATAGGTTTGCAACTTTGTAAATTCCCATCTAAAAGAAATTTGTCTGGTTTCTGCAACAAGCTGAATGACAATTTAAAACAAGTCGTGACAGGCTTTGAGTTTCAATTTGATACAGTGGAGGAGGTTAACTGGAGGTCTTAAAGGAGCCCGCTGCTATGAAAGCCTTCTTAGTCATTGCTCTGGCATGTCACCTTGTCCACTGATTTCCATCTGTATTAAAGCAAATCAATGGATGCCCGAGTAATGAATCTGATGAATACTTTAGTATAGTCAGCTTCCCTTAGGCAACAGTAGATAGACCCTAATATGAGCAATATGTCTGCTTCCCACACTTTTTTTTTTTTTTTACATAAGACAGTATGATTTTTCTCACTGCAAGTAATAATTTTGCATGTATATCTCCAGCTCCAGCAACAAAAACCCAACTTGACGCAGGTTGCCTTGCAACATTTTAGTGTTTAATTCGCTAGCCAAAAAATGAGGTCAACTGACGTGCCCAAGGCTTGATCCTGCAATGTGGACAGACCGCGATAAGTATCTGTGAGAGGACTGTGAGAGACAACAAAACATTGCTGATCGCATTAAACATGTGGTTCGTTGAGAGGGGATTTTGACATTTAATTAACAGTGACACACTCAGGTTTGCCCACATATGTGTCATGAAAGGTAAATAAGGTTTTCCCCATAAATGAGTTCATGAAACTGCAAATATCTGACAGCCAACTAATGTTAGCTGACTGATGAGCCCACTATATCTGCAAATAAACCAATCAAGCTGTTGGATATGAAGAAGGCTTGCTTATACTTTTTTTTTTTTAACAGGACTGACTGTGGCCTAATTAAAAAAAGTGCTGAAATGCAGGAAGTGGAAAGGGCTCTTATCAGCTATGTTTATGGTCTGTGGTAAGGAGATAGTCAACAATTCCTCCTTAAAATTGTGTCCTGTGGAGTTTGAACAGCCACTTAATATTCCTCAATTCTGTCTCACCAGCATCTGTGCCGGGGTGGGGGCACCAAGCCATTTAAACTAGATGTTGTCTCTGGCACAAGTGCTTATAGTAAATGTCAAGACCTTTCAGAGCCATAATAATGACACAGTTGAGGAAAATGATACATGGCGCCGCTTTTGTCCAGGATGAGGCTAGAAAACTCAGCTCCAGTACAATCATGTACAGCCAGAAAAGATTTTCATCAACTGGTCTGTTGACACGAGGCAATGATTTTAGATTTATACGAATACCAGACTTTCAAACTAGTGACAGGTCAATTTTGCACCATTACAGAGACTAAGGCCTGTGGTGCAGACCTTATTTCGTCGATGAGGGCCAACTGTCAAACTACATAACAAAAATAATCATGGATCGTTGTCTTATTCTCGCTGTGTGATGCCTTGCTCCTATCTATTTGCACTGTTTCTATTTTCTGCCTAGAATGTAAAATGTCAGCGCACCTTTAGGCTTGTTCTCATCACATTGTACATCTTTCACTAGGAAAATAAAATTCAGCCGTGGATGTACTACGAAAAAGAGCATCAAGATAAAAGGATAAAACAAACTTGAAAATAGTGCTGTAACTTGTAATCGTGTGGTAGCAGCTTACACTTAAGATTTCAGTCTCCTCGGGCTAAATTTACAGACAATAGCTCTTTGCTGTTTATCCCAGCTGCTCATCCATGTGGAAGAGACTGCCACTGATGCCATGTGTTTCCTGACAGCACAGGGAACTGTCTTTTCATCTTGCTGCTCCCCTTAAATTCATAGCCAGATGAGTCATTTACAGGGAAGAGTCAAGGTGTATTCATCTGAATCCAAATTACATGAAACCTGTACCAGGTTGGGGAAGAAAGGGGATGTGTAATCCCTCTGCACATTGCGCTTCCAATGTAAGATCACAGATTTTTCATTATGTTAAAAAAAGAAAAATGCAGCATATGTGCAAAACTTGAATATGCCCATTTAAGGTGCTTTGAAGAACTCGCTTCAAATACAAGAGAGGCTGAATTGGCTGAATTGAATGTTGATGATACACGCACGCTGTAAGGAGCTGAAATCATTTATTAGATGTGGACCCACTGTCCAACATGAATCAGAGCAGCAGTAATGCAGCACAAAGAACTGAAGAGGGAAATGAACATACCACAGCGGACGTGCCTCTCGGGAGCTACTCCATAATCCAAAGGCAGTGACTAATTGCGTGCTTCTGGGTTCGTCAGTATTTGAGAATGGACACATTCTTTAGCGAGCAATCAGCTTTGGGGCACGGCAAAATTGTCCTCTAATAGTCGGGGTCTCGACAACAGAGAGTCTCAACAAACAGTCACTGTTTTCTGCACCGGGTTCCTCTGAGTTGACTGTCAAGACCCATGAAAAGAATAGAGAAGGGGAAAAAAGAGAGCCATGGTTGATTGTGGTTGGAGAAAATGACTCTGCCCAGACAGAGTATGCCTTTGTCATCAATTGGGTGAAGACAGTTTTTTGCAATTAGATGCACACCATACAAAACAAGGGGAGCAGTTTAACAGGCTTATAATGTCCACCAGGTCAACAGGTGCAAGCAAGAGATAACATCATATTGGCAGCATTCACATGAGTGGGGAGGGGAAAAAAGGCCAGTGAATGGTTACAGCGTGTGCTGAATAAACAGTTTATTAACTACAAGAGTCAGGCACTGAAAGCATCTTGAGTGTTTTCCCTATCCATTTACTAGGTTTCTAGATGGCATTTACAGAGGCAGTGACCTGCTTGTGGCGAGAGTTGCCTTATTCGGGGGGGGGGGGGGGGGGGGGGGACTTGTTTATGGAGCTGATTCATAGTAGAGGGATAATCTCTGGCCCAATAAACCATCAGGATTCAGCCAAAGCTTCTGCCACTGATCACAGCCAACGCAGATTGACACCAGGGAATTAAACGCCCCCCTCTAAAGAGACAGTCGGTGGTACAAGTCTTTTTGATGGGACGGCCCTTGGGCGTAAAATGGAACATGGTAAAAAAACAAGTGAGCACCCCTTCGATGTTGCCAAGGCAATTCTGCTATGAGCATCCTCATAACGAAACACCAATCTCTATACTGCCACTGACGATGACCTTATGTCCGACACAATTCAGCTTTTTACCAATCTAGTAAGGGGCAACAAAGACTAAGGCCGTGCTGAGTGGAACTTCAGATGGTTGGCTGCTCTGTATTCAGGTCCACGCCCAGGAAACCTCTCAGAGTCCACATCCACAGAATCCATATTGAAATTGGCCAAAGCTCGCACCGCTCAGTTTTTCCTCAGAGCCATCAAAGCGGATATTTGATATTGGCAGTAGCAGATATTATCATTATACAAGTACCCCGAAGAGTTTGCTCTTTTGTGTACACCAAGGAACACCACACAGATGCAAGTTAATGTCTGAAAGGCTTTGGTCAAAAACTTCCAAAAGTTATGGTGTGCTCTCTGTTCCTTTAGAAAGTAGCTTACTCAACTATTTATACATGTTTTGTTGTAGTTGTTGTTGTTGTTGTTTGGGAGGAGGGGGTATCGGATGACGTATTTCCATTATATACTGAAATAAGGACAACGGTTAAAACACTCTTTAGGGTGTGGGTGGGAACCACCACGCCCGTGACGTTAATGTACCTGTGCAGGCAGCTGGCATCATAAAGTACGTGACGGAGGGAGGATGGTGGAGGATGGACGGAGGATTGACGGAGGGAGGATGAGGGAGGATGGACGGAGGCAGGATGAGGGAGGATGGACGGAGGCAGGATGAGGGAGAGATGGAGGGAGGGAGGATGAGGGAGAGATGGAGGGAGGATGGTGGAGGATGGACGGAGGGAGGATGAGGGAGGATGGACGGAGGATGGACGGAGGGAGGATGAGGGAGGTTGGGGGAGAGATGCTGCCTAACTCGGCTGCTGATCTCTTCAGGCTCGTTTTGAAACTGCGACATCAGTGTACACTCCGCACCAAACTGCATGTGGCCTATATAAATCCATCCATCCATCCATCCATCCATACATACATGCAGCCCACATGTCCCTGTTCAGCACTCATGGGGCGACAGCGGGAAATATTGTCATGCAGTTACATAAGCGACGGGCTCGTGTTGTGGGCTCGTGTGGTCACTGGGGCGACGCCGTCCCGTTCAGAGCCGCCGCTGCACACGCGCACGGAGGACGGCCCGTGCGCGTGGGCCGGTGCACTGCACGGAGAGAAAGTTGTCTTTGGAAAAACTTTGCCGTTTGCTGTAAACACTTGTCGCAAGAAGAGCGTCCTGCGCAGCGCGCCCCCCTCCTCCTCCTCCTCCTCCTCCTGTCAGGCGCAAAACCAGGACGGGATGGAGGGAAAACGACCCATTGTGTGTTTGCCCCTTCTTCTAAAAAGTGGCTCCTCAGACATGTGCAAAAAAACACGAAGCACCGGTGGCGAGGAGAGTGCGCGCTCGGGCTCTCTCCGAAGTCCGGACGGAGAAAAAGTGAAGTTGTGCGTGTGCGTGTGTGTGTGTGTGTGTGTTACCTCAGGAGAGCCGTGTCGCCCTGTCTGCTGACCACACTCTCGACCGAGGAATAGTCCACAGTTTGTCCGGCGGGCAAACAGGACGGCAGGAAGCAGCACAGGCTGAGAACGATCGCAGTGAGCCACTGGCCGGAGACGCACGCGTCCCGCACCGCGACCATTGTGTCCATCGCAGCTGTGTGGTGTTGTTGTTGTGGTGGTGGTGGTGGTCGCTTCTCCCCGACTCTTCTTGATGCAGAAACCGGAGATGGGGGTGGGTGTGTGGGGGGATGGGGGATGGGGGGGGGGGGAGAGTTTGCTTTAAAAGAAGGAAGAAGAAAAATAAAAAAAGGAAAGCCCCGACGAGAACGACGCTTTTAATTCCCACACTTTTCCTCCTGGCCAAGCAAAAGCCCGTCCTCCGCGTAGCTTCCCCTGGTCTGCGTCGTGTCTGTGCTGCGCGCGGAGCCCACCACTGTGCGGGGGAAGTGCACTCTCCAGTGGCTCGCACACCATCTAGTGAGGAAACGCGACGCAAAATGGGAGCAGACCTAGAAGCAGACAACCCCCAGGCTCTGATCCTGTTGCCATGCGGCCGTTTCCCGGGCAACCCTCTCTCCCAGTGGCTCGCGATGGAGCAGTAAAAAAAAAAAAAAAAATTAAAAAAAAACCCCGCGAAGTATCGATACGACCCGGGAGCAATTAAAGATATCGACCGGAGAACCGCCCCCTATTTATGCCCCTTAAGGAAATGAGCAATCTGGAGCGTTTGACTGGGGGGGGGGGGGGAAATGGAGCTCATTGACGGTGACGCAGGAGAAAATTCACAGGAAGGGAAAGATTTTAGTCTGATACTGTGAAGATAACACAGACAGCTGATATGCAAAGGAGCATCATTTATACATGTAAAATATATATATATTTTTTTTTTTTTGTGTAAAGAAAAACCCACAACACACTATGAAGACATCACTATGTCCCGTTGGGAGGTTTAATACTATTTAATATGAGAGAGGAACAGCAACAAAAAAAAAAAAAAGCATGTGGGAGCTCTCTTTCTCTCACACACACAGACACAGGGGACTTGCAAAGTTTGTTTTAGAGCCGTCGCCCCCCCTGCATTATGCTGCTCTAAGCCTTTTGACTTAGCCTACATAATTCTTCACACACTGTGCAGCCGTAGCCGTGGAAGAGACACACATTTCTCTGAGGTGACATGTTGGCACGGTGCCATTGAATCATTGCAGTGGACACGTGGCTTGTTATGCATAATATAACATGGGGCAAAAATGTTCCTGGTGGACATTCAACCAACTTTAAACCATGCAATCGGCCATTGTCAGTATTTCAGGAATGTTTTACAAAATTATTCTTTGGGAATAACTGTGGGATATTCCAATTTGCTGAAAATGTCCAAGTAACAGCTGTTAATCCATGGTGTAAGTAATCCCTATTGTTATGTTTAACCCATGCAGCCGTTATTGTTTCATTGTTTTCATTTGCCGTTTCGTTGCGGATGTTATCGTCCAGTTTTGACTTTAAATAAAGTATCCTATTCTTTTCTTCTAAATCCCAACAACACCTTCTTCAGCTGAACTGTTACACTTTGTTTTGATTAACTTCCCCCAAGGGGATCAATACTGCTTCATGATATTTTATCTTAAAATCTTATCTCACAGACCAGAGAGCCAAGATTGCAGTCTGTGATATTACCAAGGTGCACTGTCTGGAGCTGCTCCATTGAAATGAAACGGAGTGAGTGACTATGAGCTTCTGAAAGGATTTCTAGCTTTATGCTCTTCCCTTGACTTTTGTTTAAAATCCACAAAGTAATTCTGGGATGTAGTCCTTTTTTTTCATCTTTGGTTATTATACTACCTGAGGGTATAAATTGTTTATCTCAGTGAGAGAAAAAGAGTTAGGGACACATTCCTATTTGCAGGCCTGGCTGTGACAGAGCCAGGAAACTGGTTTCCAGAGGTTATAAGGGACATTTCAGTGTGTTGGAAATGAGTCAACAGCCAATGTTCCATGACAAGCAGCATTAAAGAGGGGGAGTGAAAAGTTCATCTTGTCATAAACACAATTCCAATTTGCATAACTGAAGCTCCCTCTACTGTTAATAGCTGTGATAAGACCATCTATACAAATTCTTACACTGTGGTTTTGTGAGAGATGTGTTTTGGACTGGTCTGAGACAGTAAGATATTTCCCATCCTACTCTTGTCAGTCACAACGTTGAAATAAGAAAAAAAATCTCTGAGCCCTTCAAATTACCTCTGAAAATGTACCTTCCCATGCATGAAAGCTATAATTACAATGACTCCATTCAGTGTTAGGGCACTGTGCAGAGAGGGGAGAAGAGTGGCAGTCTCTAATATTCAACTCATCATAACCTCAAGAATTATGAATGCGATGAAAGAGATAAAGCATGTATAGCATAACTGTTTTGGGTAATGGATACCTCAGACATTTCTTCAGCGTTTTCATAACCAGCTGTCGTTTTGAGACCAGAGCAAAATCAATGCAAGCACTGAATGAAGTGAAACAAGAAAATAGACTGTTTTTCTCAGGAAAGCATGTTTCCCTGTTAGATTTAAACATATGCATGTGCTGCCGGCTTGCTGCCGGTTGATGAAATGGCTTGCTCCCGGCTTGCTGCCAGTTTATGAGATGGCTTGCAGCAAGCTAGCAGCAAGCCGTCAGCGGGCCGGGGACAACAACAACACAACTGCCAGAGACGGGCACAACAGGAGAAGAAAAGAAGCTGTTGGTGAAGTCACAGAGGGAGCACCTAAAAGCAGCTCAATGGGGGCAGGTGAAGACACTTTAGATCCTGGGACAATGGGAGTAATTCGACTGCATTGCATGAGGGTCTCTCACGGTCACTAGAGTCGACTGCAAGCCATCTCACCAACTGGCAACAAGCCGGCAGCCAAGGTGGCATTAAGCCAGCAGCAAGCCATCTCATCGACTGTCAGTAAGCCGGCAGCGATCCACCTCATCAACTGGCAAGAAGCCGGTAGCAAGCTGTCCCATCAACTAGTAGAAAGTCGGCAGCAAGTCAACTCATTAACTGGCAGCAAGCCGGCAACAAACCAGCAGACAAGCAGGAAGTAAACCCTCTCATCAACTTGCAGCAAGCCGGCAGCAAGTCGGCAATAAGCCATCTCACCAACTGGCAGTAAATCAGCAGCAAGCCATCTCATAAACTGGTAGTAAGCTTTCTCATCAACTGGCAGCAAGCTGGTACCAAGCCATCTGATCAATTGACAGCAAGCCGGCAAGCAGCCGGCAGCCAAGCTGGTAGTAAACCAGCAGTGAGCCACCTCATCCACCAGCAGTAAGCAGGCAGCAAGCCATCTCATCAACTGGCAGCAAGCCGGCAACAAGCCGGTAGCCAAGCTGGTAGTAAGCCATCAGTAAGCCATCTTACAAACTGGCAATAAGCCAGCAGTTAGCTGTCTCATCAACTGGCAGTAAGTCGGCAACAGGCCATCTTATCAACCGGCAGCAAACCGGCAACAAGCCGGCAGCAAGTCAACCATAAGCCAGCAGCAAGCCATCTCATCAACTGGTAGCAAGATGGCAGGAAGCCATCAAACCAACATCTTTATAAGTGAACCATAAACCCAAGAAGAATGGTTTGTTTGTGTGTTTGTTTTGTCTTAATTCTATGCTAATAATGTGTCAAAAACCACTGAGGCATATGCTGCCTTATTTTGACTGCTCTAAGTGAATAATGAGCCTGAAACAAAAGGCCTACTAAGGACCTTTGTTGCTTTTTCCCCATGTTATTGCATGTTTTCACACTATTTTGTTCAGGTATATTTGGCTTAACACACAATACCAACCTCAGTTTACAGTCCCAATTTAAACTGAGTAATGCAGCATATTGAAAGCTACAGTTTTCTGAAGTAGTTAAGTGCATGGCTATTTTTCTGTAATTGGGATTTGGTTGGCTATTATGATAATGAATGAAATCCAGCAGGGAAGTGTGCCAATCGATCTCATCCGACATCGAAATACAAATGCTGAGCACTTCTATTAAATGCATCCCTGCAGCATGGGTGTATGGGACATGAGAAAGATCCATGATGGAAAATGTAAGGATAATTGATACCACATTCAAAGGATCCATGTTTAAATCCCCAAATTCCTCTTCGAAGGTTGTTTTCTAAATCAATGAGACAATTATAGTTATTGATGTCGAACAACCTCTGCAGTTGTAATTTGTTATTTTTACATAATAAATTGGCTTGTGTAATTTTTAAAGATGATGTAAAACATCAATATACTGAATTTAGTCATGGTAAATTTACAAACCATATTAATTATTCATTCACATTTTGTTTCATATCCTCTGGTTTAAAAGAGATAAAAAGCTTTTCTTTAGGTGGACGGCTTTTACACTTGTATGCGTCAACCAAACATACAAAACGATTAATATCAACATGTCTTCAGATCTGAAACAGAGGGCCCGAAACTCTTTCACATGTTCTTATCAGCAACCACTGATGGTCGCAATGTTGCAGTGGAGTGAGTCTCCTCGTGCACTGGTGCCTCTGTAAATAGAGGGAAAAAGCTACAGGGGCCACATTAATTAGAAAGAAAAATGTGGAAGACATTGTTATCCATAATAACAATAATCAATTATAATTTACCTACATTTCAAATAAAGGAGAATTTTGAGTCAAAGTGCAGATACCTGCAACACAACGATGGTTTGATAAGTGTTGGATAGGATAGTGTGAAATAGATTTTTTAGCTTTCTGAAACAGTTAAAAGTAGACTGGACGTGTCGACCTGCAAATTCAAAAACTGCACCATCTCAGTTCTGATGTTCAGTTTTCGAAAAATAAGGATGACCTGACTTTCAATGAAATACAAAAAAAGAAAAACTAAATGCCCTAAATTTTGCCCGGAGTTCCTCACATAACAAATTCCATTATGGTACGGTTCAACAACTGCCACTTGTATGTGAAGAGAGTAATACATTACATTTCTCGAACTGTACCTCGCTGTCAAAGTCCAGATGGACATTTATAACTCAGATATAGTGAACAAAACACATTTTGAACGAACTATGGAATTTGATATATATCGCCCCGAAGCAGTGATTTATTTTGAGCCTTTCCTTTCTTTGCCTTCCCTGCACTGCTCATGTGGGATAAAAACTACCGCACTCATGAGTCACAACTGATTTGTACTCTCAGACAGCACCTACCACATTTCATACATGGTGAATAGTTCAGAAAGCTCTCCGGGGTCATTAAAATATTGCAAGAAACAGATCTTGCAGCCCCACGAGTGGCGTTTACAATGAACTTTCCCCAGGCTGTGCAGCAGAGCCAGACAAGTTAAGAAGAGTGAAAAGTTCATCTTGTCACAAAATATGTTTAGAAAAGGCAACACTGGAGCATTACTGACATCTTTATAGGACACACTGTAGTTTCTTGTTAATTCTCATCACTTAAATGTGGAGCAGCTGTCTGGAACAGTTGAGTGCCCAGTTGGCAGGTTGCAGAGTGGTCCGTCGTGTACCAAGTATGCTTTAGGCTACATAATAATGAGACTCTGCAGGAACCAACAGTGGATGAGGCCACACATGAAGCCTTCCTAACACTGAACTGACGATTTACTTTACACAAGCTGTTTTGTTTCTGAGACTTCAACTTGTAGTTGCACTTGTGATTTCACTGGTCTTCCATAAACAAGAATTCCTTAATGGATTACAACTGTGAGGCGGACAAACATGTAGTTTACAAGGGGGTTTAACGGGGTGTGAAAGCAGCTGTCTGCCTCAGCTGGAAACAGGGTTGATGAAAGTGGACCTGGGTCGCAGAAAAACACAAACAATGGCGATGATCCACAACAGACTGACAACTTCAGTAGATATGAGAGGTGATGCAAAAATTGCATGGTAATCCTGGGAGTTGGGCCTATGACTATGACCGGATGACGGTCAGGTCGAGTCCTTCCTAAGTCACTTTTTAATTTTTATATTCTACGTACACTTACACACACACTTTTGATATAAATTTGTTGTATTTACTCTTTGATTGATACGTTTTTTGTATTCCGTTTTACTGAATTCTTTTATTGTAATGAAGGAGTTCTTTGTTTGCGGAGCAGTGTAAATCATCTGAGAACCTCACTGTGTGGGAAATAAAGTGTAACACTGCCTTCCGACTCCCTCGCTTTTCTTTTTTTATGTTCCACTCAAAAGACCTGCCACAGGCAGCTCCTGTTGGTTTTCTTTGATTGTCAGCACTCTGTATCAACCCAAAAGTTTTTTGTTGCACTGGGTAAATGTCGTGAGTCTCTGATTGAATACTTTGAACTGCTGTTTCTCTGAAGAAACCTTTTTTAGAGACATTTGCACCATTTCTTGTGTTGAACACTGTTCGTACCGACTCTCAAACTTCTCAGGAACTGATATGACTTGCCAGTCGATTTTTAAAGGGGAAAACCACAACCAAAACCACAACTCAAATAGATTTAACGTGATTTAGCCAAGCGTCAGTGTTGCAACTGCTTTAATTATCAACTGACCATGACATACAAATATTTTTGACCCAGTCGTCTACCTCACTCATTCTATCATGAGACTGTCACTCATGCCTTTCACTTAGAGGCCACTGCAAGCTCTACCGGAAACCTGTGTGTGTGAGTGTGTTGTCACAGATTTCCGTTTACTAACACAAGGTTGATTCAAAATCATAAATTAATTAAAGCAAACTCTAAGTGGATGCAATGTAGAGAACCTGGTCTGCTGGTTTGTGCAAAATAAAAATAAAAAAACCCCTTTAGGCATCTTCCAAGCTTCTTTGAGCAGAATAACTGGATGGAAAAGGTTCTCATACAGAAGGAAGTTTCACCTGAGCAATCACCTAGAAAGTAATCTTTGTTGAGTGGCGCTGTGCTACAATATCACTCAATGGATGCTGAGGAGAGCGCTTGCTGCGTGTCACCACTGAGTGTTTGAAACAATCTCAAATGTCAGCACCTAACAACACTTTGGCATGAACCCGGTCTAATTCCAAAGTTTATCCCTGTAATGCATCTTTCGGATGTATCACTCCATTAAACTGTAGCTGAGAAAGACAGAGCTTATGCGCAATGTTTATCTGTGGCAAGGTCTGTCTTTTGAAAGTAAATTGAGCCCTGAAAGTTGTTTTTTTTCTCCCTTTTCATTAACATCCCTGATTTGAGTTCATTCCTGACCTTGTCTGTGTCCAAAACAGCAGCACAACATCACAATCATCTTCATTGTTGTTGTCGGCTGCAGAAGAGGTTTCCTTTGACTAGTGCGTGTTTAGCCTGGAGGGAGTATTAATATTGCACCGAGCAACTGTAGATGCAGGTTGAGTCTTTTATTGAAAAAGTTTGAATCAAAACAGTTTTCCTCTCTTCATTTCTACCTGGAGAGATCTGCTTTACCTTTTTTTCCCCATTTTATTCATTTCTTATTTGTACTTATCTCAAACTCCTTGATGCAGTTGGTGGCGAATATGATTAAGTCTTTGAGGAGATCACTCGTAGGACAACGCCACTTTCGCTGACGGTGAAATTGCTACGTCGTAACAAGAGGAAAGGAGTCTTACAAAAAAATACCTTTTGTTGAATTTTTAGTTCATCATTTTTTGGGGGTTAATTTCCAAATATATGTACTCATCATGAAATTATTACAGAAATCCACTTTAGAAACTCATGTGCACATCACAGCAGATAAGTAAAATCTCTCAGCAATAACACAATTTTCCGCATGGATCGATCTTGACCTGTACACATAAATTAAAACCATTGCTGTTCTGTTATTCTCCTTCTTCAAATATTACAGAAACTTAAAGTCGTTTTATGTGTTTCAAATAAAATCTTGTGCTATAAAATAGCTCAAATGTCACCAACAAATTTAATTAGTTGGAAATTATTCTTTGCTCCGAGATAGATGTGACCTTTTAAGGTATTCCAAACAACAGCCAGGGTCATTAAAGACAATCACTTAATATTGAGCCCCTTTTTAAGGGGGTATCTAGTTTAAGGTGGCAACAGGGCCCAGCAATGTCTTGTCTCATGCTGTTGAATGTCGTTATTACATATTACAATGAGAGGGACCAAATCTATACTTTCAAAATCCTCAGAACAAGAATAATATGAATAATGATGTCAGTTTGATCTTAGTATTTCACCGGAAAATGACAACAATAAAGGGTAGCTAAGTTTTATATACAGCATTTGCAGAAAATATTATTACCAAGGAACGATGTTTCTCTTTCAATACCAGACAGATATAGATAATGCTTACATAATAGAGCTGTAGGCAATCTGGTTATGTAGCGTGTTTGGTATACTTGCTGGATTGCCCCCTTTTTATAAACAGATGTCACGTTATGCTGGATTAAAATGATGACAAAAACTATAAATGAGCTTGTAACAGTAATTGATGACTGTGACATGCAAATGTACATTTTATCGGAAGAAGTGCCCCATGACTGGTTTCACCATTTGGAAAAGCCCTTTGGCTTCAGGCTCACCCCTCTCCATGTGGAAATTTAAAAAGAGCAATGGTTACAGTGACAGGGTGTCGAGTCGCTGTTCTTTTTGGCACAAAAGCATGACCCCCACACCAGAAGACTAGAAGTTAATTTGACATCTCATCGAGGGTTCAGTTTTAGAGCTGTGCAGCACCCCTGCAGACAGCTGCCAAGGAAAACTGGGATCTTTATAGCAGGGTTTAATCTGTCTGACCTTCTGGCACAGAGAAATAGATTACCTTCCACACCTCCAGAGCCTCCGCTCTAACTACCTGCATTGCCTTATGCATACCAAAAAAGGATGTCTAACTGGTTCTTCATTAGTAGCTACATGTTCATCATTAGAGGCACTTTGTATTTTATCAATACGAGAAACAATGAGGTCCATCAGTGTTCTTCTAAAACAAGTCCATTTGATTATTGGATGAGCTTGTGTGCCTCTTAAACAATTGCTAATCATAAGCAGAGGCACTCCTCTGTGCTCATCTGAAAAAGCAGCTGTGACTAAACGTGGTGCAAAGTTGCATGAGTTCATCTGCTGCTTTTTCGCATTTTTCATCAATGAAAAAGAAATCAGTTTTTCCTCTCAAAAATTAAGTTCACATTGATGAATAAAATATCCAATAACAGGAGCAAAATAATATTTCAGTGGATTATCACAAACAGCTTCGGCAAACAGAATGTTGTTTAATGTGGAGAAAAAGCAGATATAATTGAATGAAAAAGCTATCACCTTGTGAACCCACAATGACAAAGGAGTATCAGCATCTTGTTCATTAACAAATGCTTATGGGAATAATGGAAAACAGAACAAAAACAAATGTGGATAAACAGCACAAACAACATCTGATGCATTAATACTCCTTTTTCCTTGCTCACAATTTCAATCTCAGTAGAACTCTGGAAGTGTCGTATTTTACCTTGAATCGGCCAGATTGGAAGATTCAGCAAGAAATAATGAGAAGTAATATGCCAAAGCTTTGCCACAGATGAAAAGCCTGAGGGTATCATGAATGCTCTAAAAATTGCAGAGCAGCCTACAGATTGGATGAGCCTTATATTCACGGCAAGCATATAAAATCCAATTTATTTGACTGCCACTAGTCCCCATGGGTACTATATTGGAAGGCTGACCCTGACTTGAACAAAGACAAACAAAGCTACAGTATATTGTTCACCCCTTGCATCTAAATACAAAGGGGAATAAAACAAGCTATTACAATTTCATTCCTCCTATACAGCACAACTTGTCTTTTTACCCCCGTGTTTACCCTTCACTTGAGGGTGTATTTATTCCTCGGGCCATTTTGCAGCAAAAGTGAGTGAGAAATGGAACAGAAATTCAACATGAATAACTTTCCAAACTCGAGAGATGCAAGCGATTTTGTTAGCAGCTTTGCTTTGTGGTCACAAATGCAGTTTTCACGTTGTTTTGACTCGGGCGAAAGCTTGAGTTCCACCTCTATTTCCCCACGGCTCACAACCCCAGCAACCCTCACTTGAATGGCGAGGATAGGGGTGAACGTGTCAGTTTGAAACGAAATGTTCTCTATCTCCTGAGGGAGGCCCCCTGCTCTATGTGGCCCGCCACACAAGGATAAATAACACTGCAGTGTTCACGGATTTTTAAAGGCAACTCGTGTGAAAACATGTACATTTGACGCGGAAGTAAAATCCTGTCAGTGCACTGATGTTGGTAAAAACCTAGATCTCCAATCCCCGAACCACTGATGGTGGATGAGGCCTGAGCCTTGAAGAATGTGAGTGTGGCATCCGGGTGTGATAGTATGTGGTGGGTACAAAGCTTGGTGTGAATATCAAGTGTCATGAGAGGAAAGGGTGAGATTTAATAGGGTGGTTAAATGACGGAAATCCTTGCTCCAGGTTAAACAAACTTTGAAAGCCAAAGGTTTATCAAAGGAGTCAAAGACGCATAAAGAAACTGATCTTTTAGGACCCTTCCTTACAGCTTGCTGTTTAAGCTAATGTTGGGTCCATGAGTTGGTAGCTGTCGCTTTCTAACTTTTTTAGAGTTTTCTTCAGATTTGTTTTAAAAACAAGTGCCTTATACAAGTCTTAAGTATATATATTGTATACTTGAGGACTGCATTCAAGGCCAAAAGGCCAAGACATAATGTTGCAGGAAAACAGGAAAGTATGCTCACCTAGTGATGATCCATGTTACACATGGTCATGTTGCTCAAACACTCACCTGACTAGTTCGCTGCTGACATGGTTCTTTTCATTCATTGCATGTGTTTAGCTTGCCACACAGTTTCATTTCATTTGCAGTGAGTCAACCGCTTTCATTTAATTAACATTGCATAAATCCTTTGTTTCTTTGTCTCTGTGTTACCTTTACGTAAGCATGGGTGCTCTCTACCTGGTTCTGCAAAAGGTGCGGCTGAGGGCTGAGGACACTTAAGTGCTTGGACCAGCTGATTGGGCTAAACCATATGCTGCCATATAATGGGGGGGCAGTTTGGATTTAGTTGGTTTGGCTTTGAATCAGTTGTAGTCGGCGTCCATCTTGTCTTCACCTTCACCCCTTCACTTCACAGGCCTAGTTGTTGTATTTTTGGTCTTTATTCATTTTTTGATTTTTTTCCCCTCACTGCCTGGTCCCTGCCAATTGCACTGTATTGTATTGCAGTGAAGCTCAATCAGATAATTACAGCAATGGTAAGGTAAATGTTATTTATATATTTAAAAAATATATGTATATATAATCCCATGTGGCTGCTTGCATACAGTACTTCTCCTGTTTAAATGTAAACTTGGTCAAATCAAATAAAAAGCAGGGCCGAGCTGCTAACATTACTCAAAACTCAAAAAGCATTCAGGAACAGCTTTCACACAACATTACCTGTGATCCCCAAAACATATGTTGTTAGATAATGATGTGCTCTTTGGACTAAGAAATACTGTGGGTTGTATCAAAGCTAGCCAGACACATAATCCAGTTTTTTTTTTTTACAGTTTTAATTTAGTGTGAAATGTTATAAAAAGATAACCCTGACTGCTGCAAATGTACACACATGCAGCACGCAAGCAACATGCTCATGCAGTCTCACGCAGACAGTCATTCAGGCCCAGAGCTTAGCCTATAGTAACTTACTGTTACTTAGCATCATTTAACAAACTGCAACCATAAAGCCGAACTGCTTTGTGGTTCCCTTCGATTGGCTTTGCTTGCACTGCAAGTGGTAGAAGTTGAGAATTGAAGTCTGTACTGGTACATGCCACTGATAATGTTCACATTTTGGAATAGAGCCTACATCAACTCTTCATTTTTTTTTAATGCTGTGTTACAGGTTTCACATTGAAGCTGACGTTGAAGCTGAAAAAAGTGGAGAGCTTCCTCAGCTGGAAAGTAAGTTTCTCGGTTTGACCACACACATTATTGCTGAAATGAGGAGCCTCCTTATCTGAATGCAGGCTGCTCCTTGATACCATTATTTCAAGTCTTCCTCTCCTTACTCTCAGCCTTTTTTGTTGCCTAGGGCAATTATATCTTTAATTGAACCTGTTCAGTGTTTAATTGGACACCTTTTCCTCATCATATATCATTATTCGCAATTTAATAGATATTTTTGAACTCTTTCAGGCACATAAAGGAACCCTCAAAATTACCGGTCCACCTGCCTGGAAATGTTGCAGAGCATAATCACTTTTCTGATGGACTCAAAATTAAAAAATAAAAACAGTTTTATGGTAGTATCTGTTGTTGCCATATTAATGAGGACAAATTCCAAGGTGAAGACATTTCATGCCCATCATTTGAAACTAGGACATTCTGCAAGAAAAGCACTCACAGTAACTTTTAAAGGTATATGACAAAATTTAGCCCTAGATGGAGAAGCAGAATCTGAATATCCTGCTACACACGTCGTTCCTTGTAAAGTCAATACAAAGTTATCAAATGGAACAATGTGGTCCTCCCGTCTGTAAAAGGGGATTGTAATTATTGCATTTTTCACTTGTCCCAGTTCACAGTGAGGTCAGAAGTCAGCTGAGTTACAGAAAAGCACTTCTGGAGCTGTAACGGATTCAGCATCTTTAACCTGGAGTTTGTGTTGCCTCGCTCACTGCACCACACTGCTGCCCCAAGGTTAGTGTCATAGACTGCTGAAATCATGAGTTTAAATACCATGTTGACCTTTGTCAAGTATCGGCTCTCTTGTTCCTCCTTCCTCTGCTTCTTTCTGCTGCATCCCATATAACATAAATGACATGAACATCATGTTTCATTTAAAATTGCCCTGTGTTGCCTGAACATAAGCAGGATCAATGCGCTGGCTGTTATTACAATTAATGAAAAACGAAGAGAGAGCAAAAATGTATGGCCTCGTAAATCATTTTATTTCCATTACCGTGATGTTTAGGTGTGTGAATCTCTAGGTACAACACGGTTTGATTCAATACTGATTCAGAGGGCCACCAATTATAGAATGATTATTGATGATCTTGATGTACTGTATGTACTTGAAATGATCATTTAAAAAAATGGACTAGAATTTATATATTCATTTTAATTAAAACAAAATATTGGCTTTTCGAGTAGCAACAGTTAAGTTTACACCAGATATGCTGTAAAACTGGTGAACTCCTTGCAAGAAGAAGAAGAAGAGCTTCCTTTAGTGATCATTTAAAGATAAATTGTACACAGAGCCTCTTTTTTAAATCCAACCTTCATTTTGTTTTACAGCTCATGCACAGTTGGAAGCCAATGCAGTGCACAAAAAAATTGGCAGGTGCATGGACGTCTGCACAGAGCCTCATGTACACCCTCTGATGATGAAATTTAGATCATGATCAAAGCAAGACAAAGCAGGGGAAGCTTCATTTTAAGTAAAAGAAATCGCTAATTTGATTGTTTGTAAAAAAAAAAATCAATTCGTTAACAATATCAAATTACAGAGATTAAATAGAAAAAATAAAGAAATCATAAAAATTGACAAATCCACCAGTGATTGTAAACTGTAACAGCAAGAACACTTAACAGTTGAGAGTTATTGTCAGTTTCCCCTTTTGTTCAACCCATAACACAATGCATACATGTTCTAACCTGGAAAAAAGATATTTTCGTGTCTATATGTGTCAAATATGGGTGCCTATGATGATTTTGTCAAATCATCAAAATCCAGATGGTATTCTGTGTAATTGTGTCTAATGGCAAAACTTTTCTCAGAGCCATGTTTGGGCCCTGACAATTTATAAATGTAGTTGTCATCCAATTTCTACCTCTCATTGCTGTTTCGTGGTCCATACACTCAAATGAACTTTGAAAATCCACAAAACATTTTTTATACAGAGCCAAAGACTGTAAAACCAAAAGTTAATATGTGAGCCTGATGGCACTCATATCAGCTATTAAGGTGTTGAAAATCAAATCTACTAGGGCAGCGTTAAAAATATTGCACGTAATCTGAAAATATTTTAGTTAAAAGTCTTGATTTCTCCTTTCTATTCAGAAGATAGCTAATAATATACATAATACACTCATAAAGCATAGCTGACCTTAGAGCATTTGATTTCATTGTATTTATTTGGACATATAAAGCCTAAAGGCTACAGTACAGGCATCAAAAGGGATCTTCTCCCATCAGAGCTACTTATTGTTTATTCTCAGCAAAAAGCAATTTGAAGCAAGTGCGCATCAAATAAATAATTGTGGAGTGGTCTGTGCTGGGGCTATATCCCAATAATATGAAGGCAATTTGTAGTAGGGGGATTCAAGACGACGTGAGGCCAGAGGAAAATCAATGAAAAGGCCGAGCACAATGATAGAGCTCCTAAAATCTCTTACATTACACCACTGTCTCTCCTGACTGTGTGTGACCCTGACACATGGGATGAAAAGCTCCATTTGTATTCTGCACGGCAACACTGTAATACAGCAAAGACAATAGTTTGTCCTCTCACCTTTCCCAAATCAGCGTGGATCATACAAGATGAATGTCGTATCTGCTCAACACACTTATTTTAGGTCTCCCCCAAAATGACGAATTGCAGTGTGTGTGTGTGTGTGTGTGTGTGCGCGCGCGTGCGTGTGTGTGTGTGTGTGCGCGCATGGTTTCATCTGGGTTATGTATCCAGGGCAGCTCTGACCGATGTTCCCTTCTAAACTGGGAAGGAAGTGCAATTTATCCCCTCTGTATGATCCACACAATTGCTATTTTTTCCCCCTCTGCGGTGATGTGACGGCAGTTCGACAGACGTGGAACCCGAATAGGATTATATACACATGTCTTACAGAACAACGCGTATGTCATTCGCCCGTCCAGCACCCATGTTGTTAAATTAGCAAATACATAGCAAATAGCCCATCTGAGAGCCCATGGGTGTGTTGATCCTAACATGAGGTGTGGTCACGTGGTCGACCACTGAAATCAGTGGTGGTGTATTTTGCCGTTTTATTATCTGCACATGATATGCACCTACATATGCAGGTGCACAGTGAGTACACTCTGCTTGTTACACTAACAGCTGCGCTCCCATGCCTGTTTCAACCCCCAGGGAGCTTTGGTGGAATCCTGTCGTTTCTGTAGATGGTCTGCTTGCGTGCTTTCTCTTTGCACACCAGCAGGTCCGTCTCCTCGGCGGAGAAGGGTTCTCTCTAACTGCCTGGCTTTTGAAGGGAATGGAAAATGGTACTCTGAATAGTTTATTTCTTCCCATCCCCAAAACACACCCATTGAGTACAACCTTTGCATGTGCCAACATTTTTTCTGCCATTAAATGAGCAGACTTGGATTTGTACATAGCCCAGTTCATGTCCACTCATGTGTAAAGACTCAGTGTATTTTGACCAATGGAGGCTTTATGTTTTCTGATTTAAATCGCGAAGGAGTTTTTAAAAAGCAATTTGAAAGCATTTTATACCAAAATATCACAAATATCCTTTCAAACAGTGCTCGGTTTTGAGAAAATTCCTGGAATACAGTAGACTTTTGTGAAATGATTGGTTGAATAAAATCAATAATAGGCAAAGGACATCAAATAATGTCATAATTGCAATAAGTAAATGAAATGAGTGAAGGACATAGAACTAATTGCAGGATTCAGATGCTGCACGTCAAGTCCAGTTGGTTTTATTTATATGGTTGAAAATTGCAAGTTTTTTTCAGTTGGCCAAACAGCATACAACACCCTCCATCCTTGACTGGGATGAGAGCCCATATTATAATATATTTTAATACAGTCTTCATACAATGTTTGGTAGACAGATTATTATATCAGAGCTGTGTGATATTTGCTATCAACAATTTCTTATACAATTCAAAAGAAACGCTCATATGATCACTGGAATCCGGCTTTTTTCACATTGCCTCCTAATTTTTTTCGCCACATCCATGAATCCTCACTTGTCCCACTGTGTGTGTGCTGTCTGTCACCTGATGATGTGTGCTCACATGGCAGCTCACACCCCCCTGGAGCAATGTTAGCCACGCAAACAGCTCGCAAACGGAGGAGAGAGCTGGGCCATGGGAGGAGAAGATGGAGTACGGCTCCTCCCTTTCTGTCTCAGGGTGACAAGGCTTCTCCTCCACACCTTCGCATTCGTCTAATGAGGTGATAAAGTGAATGAATGAGGCATGAAAGGAGACATGCTGCTGGGGCCAGTGTGTTCCCAAGATGCCACTCCCCAACCCACAACCTTTTGCTACCCTGTATTTTGCTGTTGAGGACAGTAGGAGGAAAAAAGCTCACAGGAGAATGAGGCAATTTGTGCAATGTGTCTGCAATGCATTTATCAGTCCTGGGCGGCATGCATACAGCCTAGATGTGATGTGTGCTTGTTACAGTGGGCTGTGGAACAGGAGTGAGGATCATTGTGGAGTAAAGATTGGTGAAATCATTACAACAGTCCAATACTTACCTCATTGTGGTAGTCCAGCCAGTTTGGTTAAATCACTACAAAAGGCAAAAGTGTTTTTTAGAAATACATACATTTTTCTCACCCAACTTAACTCACGTTCATACAATGACAGAAACTAGTTCATCCTCTTTTTGCCGGCAAAGAATGCAAAGAAACAAAAGAGTCCTTTTCACTTGGACTGTTCAGTCATGAAAATGTTCCAAGAGTTGGCCAATTCTTTGTCGTGAAAAGGAACACACTCAAAGCCTTTTTTTCTCGAGGAGCATGTGCAATCACTCTAAAGAGATACCGACGGAGTATGTCAAGCAGATTTATTAGGTGGGATTTGATTAATCTGGGTTATTTAAGGAAACACGCTGAGCCGCAATGACTTTTAACAAAAGAAAAACAGAAGAAACACTGTAAATGTTTGAAGTTTGGGATATTTTTCTGATTTGATTTCTGATTTTCTTTCAAACAGCTTATCTTGCTGAGACAAAGACAATTTCAAAGAACATGCATTTGTAATGTAATCACATTCAAGATTAAAAAAACGAAATTAATATTTTTTAATTAGCAGTGTTAGATTTTCTAACAAGCTCAGCAAGTTTGTTGGAGAATAAGAATTGTGATGCGATATTTGACGATCAGTGGATTTAACATGAAAAACATAAAAAATGAAATGTAACCCCTGGCTCATCAGCCATCTCCAAAAACCAAGACGTGTTAATCAATAATAGAGTTACCTTGGTGATGCTGTCAGATGCAATTCAAATCTGAAAGTAATTTAAAGCACATTTGTTCCATTCAAAATGCGAATTCTGAAACTGTATCCTGCGGCTGGAGGGCGAGTAAAGGTCTGCACATCAGACAGCTACTGCAGATTAGTGTGCTCTCTGGAAATGATGACTTTCTGCTAACAATCTAATCTGTCAGCCCAAACACGGGGGGAAAGCTCTGTGTTTCACATCCCAGTGAACAGATTGGCGGATTGTCTGTAGTCAAGACAGACAGCAGATCATATCCTTTTGTTGCCAACAGGGAGCTACAGTGGAGCTCAGGCGCATTAACCAAATCCTCATATTAACGCAAACTAACTGGGAATCGGCGAGCGCGAGACAATCTCAAACGCACGAATCAGGTTTATGAATTGTTCCCCTCCGAGTTGCAAATATAGGGCTCTGACAAAAGGCACCTACAGTGTGTGCACAGTGTCTGCTTAAATGGCAGCCACTGAACCTCAACTTAAAGACAACACCAGGGAGGTGGCGCAAGTGCTTAGCCCAGGAGGCAGGCCTGGGAGCGGGACGGCAGGAGAGCGCAATTGGTATTCCTGCTTGAATTGCATCCCAGAAGGCCGGCCCTCATAAATAATATGATAATACCGTGTTTCCAGTGCTGCTGAGATTAGCTGTATGGCAGGAGGAGGAACAAAGCACAGTGCTATGAGGGTTACCCGAGGTGAGTGGCAGGGATCGGCAGCCACGGGGGCGTCCCGGGGCGATTGCGTTCACCACCAGTCGGAAGCCGGGGAGATGTAGAGCGTTGACAAGTTTAATCAAACTATGTCTGGCTTGACAAGTGCAAGATTGGGACTGTGAAAGTGGGTGACAGGGGCCCATGTTTATGCAGACAGCACAGTGCTGGTTGGTGGAGATCATTTGCCCGGGGTCTGGGGGTCTGTCAGGCCCCATGTTTAAGCGCAGGAGATCTTAAGCCCAATCTTTCGAAACAAACCCCTGCTCCTGCCAGACGAGGTTTAAGAGCGGGAACATTGAATTTAACACTGCCACGGGCTGCAGAGATGGGAAAATACAGGCTTTCTTTTTGCAGCTGCAGCAGAAAGGGGTGACTGCTCCCTGAAATCAACAGACACAGGCGTTTGAAGGGAGTGCAACTGTTCAGCCCACTGTTTCTGGCGAGCTGCAGCTACAGCAGCATATATTTTGACATCCGTATATATTTATGCAGAAGTGATTTCTACTGTAATGGCATCATATCTCTTTGAGTTCACCCAGTAAGGATGAAATGGATGGTAATAGTATATGTGCAGGTATTATCCTGGAGACAGCTTTTATCTCCCCGTCTTTCTGTCCTTCTCTCTTCCTGCCATCCTCTTATCTTTCTCTTGTTTCTTCATATGTCACAGTCTGTGATATTTTTAGCTCAAGTGTTTGCGTTTGCTGTCACTATAGAGGATTTTCCCCCCCTCAGCCCATCACCCCAGCATACTATATTGGAACCACTTACATATTTGCCAGCTGAGATGGAAAAGGTAAACTGTAATTTAATATAGTGCAAAGTCTTCCTTAGTGTAATGGTTTTGCGATGAAAATGCTACATGCGGGGACATCTCTTGACTTACACTGGGCTGCGTAATATTTCACAGTATTGTGCGTGGGGTATAGAGCTCTGCTATGAATGCCATGGCGCACTCCAACAGGCATATTTTTTTTCCCAAACAACAAGCCCAACACATTTTTATGATAGCTGAGACAGTATTATCTGTATCACTCTGCAATCACTCAAAATAATTTCAGCTCTTTAGAGGCTTATTTCCAACAGCATTTCATAGCTGAGACGGTGCCTCTCCACATTAATATATCAATATCATTTTTTATGTGTTTATCTTCACTGCCCCAAAAGAGCTTTTACAAAATCCTTCCACAAAAATAAGTTGCCTTATGAGATGATTTAGCACCTTTTCACCACAATTCAATGCTAAACACTCAGTCACCGATTAGACTTATGTGACAGTTTTGTTCATTTCACAATTCTGCCATGTTTTGTTTTCCATCACAAAGTAATGGCTATGAATACTAATAAGAATATGATATTATTATAACGAGCAGATTTGCTATTTCCACCACATAATAAGACATAATGATAAGATTGTTTCCAGCATATTAACAGCAGCTCTATGGTGCTAAACAATGAGTCACATTTTACAAATTTTTAAAGGAAGATTCAGATTTGACATGGATAGGACAAATATGTTTGTGTTATTTTCTCAGTAACATCAACACAAAATTTGCAGTTACACGGCTTTGCTTAGGCCCTTGAAACTTTAAAAGTTACAAGGCTACAACATTTTATTTATTCTCTGACCATCCACCACCTAAATGTTCTTCTGTTCCTCTGTACTGTACTGTTTAAATGACAAACTGTGGCCCGGTTCTGTCCCTGTCAACTTCAAGTAATTGTTTTGTGGTGGGAAACATTTATTCCTCTCACTTTTCATGCAAGCAGTATATATTAGCATTTTAAGAGATTGTGCTCAATTTAGAAAGAATTCAGGAGACCAGCCTCACAATCCAGTTCGTCATCCATCTCTCTACCTACGGCCAAAATTTTGTTGTTACCTCAGTGTAAAAAGAGAAGGCATACATGGAATAAATCCGTGCACACTAGTCACATAATTCATGTGATTAATATCATCCTAATGGGAAACTACGTTGTAAGTAGGCTGGCATGTTTATTTCAAAAGTGGAGATAGAGGGCAAACTCCGCCAATGCAAAACAATCCGAAATATGGCCCATACATTAAGTCCGGAGAAATTCATCAAAATGCCTCAAGGGAAGTGTTAAGAAAAAAAAATCCCAGAATCACCCATCAAACCGGATCTGCACCAACATTTTATTGGTTCTTCTCTCACCCATGTCCCATCTCTTCACCAAACAGACACAAGTGAAATCGTATCCTCCGTGATAGAGTAAATAGACATTTTCATCACAATCATTTTCTCTCTAAAAGCAAGCATCTAGTCCGTACACCAGTTTGAACTCTAGTCATGCGGATTAGTGCAAATACTATTGTAAGATATAGGTGTACTTAACATTAGGAATCATTCTTAAAAAATAATCTTAATTACCTTCAGCAATGGCGATTTACACACATCCAGTAAGTAAATGACATTTGACAAAGCCATCTGAGAGCCCCTAAACAATAATGTTGACAGCTCTCAGTCCTTACATTGACCTTTGGGCTGACAGTACCTGAAATGTTTTTTTAAAATTGACATCAAGCCATTTGCTTGGCCTTTAAGCAAAATTTACAGAGTATAAGCTTAAAACACCAGAAGCATTACGCTTCATTTTACATAAACATAATGAGGATTTTGAGAGGAATTTTCTTTTGCTTTAAGCACTGACTAGTACTTAAATGAAGTTAATGCTAACTTCTAGCAACTATCTTTCCAATGTCAGATTAGCGTTCAGAATTTTTTATTCATGGACAAAACTATGCATATTAGAATCATCACTATTGTCGCATTGACAAGTTAATATCAACAAATCAATAGTTGGTCCCTGTACTGGTTGTACCAGGGAATACTGTGACATTACAGCCAAACAAGTCTGCTGCTCGACAAACTTCCTGCAGTGTCTTTTTCTGTACCATGATGCCCCAGTGATCCAAAAGCTCTCGTAGTCATGTGGAGTGGAGCCAGAGCTGCAGCCAGAGAGTGTCAGAGTTGATTTCTGCCTGAGGTGAGGGTAACACTCAAACTGCTCAATTGACAAAGTCTGCCTGGAGGCTCCATTTGGAGACTCCGCCAAAAGGGGAGAAATTTATCTCACAGTGAGGACATGTTGGAGACTTTTTATTTATTTATTTTTACATTTGCAGTTGGTAAAACACCAATCACACCAGAGTACATGTTGATCTGGTACAAGTCATTCTCTTCTCGCCGCTTTGGCGTCAGAGACAAAAGAATCTGTTATTCGAGATTTCTCACGCACATACAGTAGGTTTGGATATATACTGTTGTGCATTTGTAGAAATGTTATCATCTCACAAATGATCAAAATAAGAAGGTGTTTGACTTTCAGAATTTACATCATGACCTTTTATTTTTTCATGCATGAAAGTAAGCAGTCCCTGGGACAATGCAGCGCTAAAAGGGAATACAAATCATATTATTATTTTCACTATATTACTATTTTTGGTGGTAAAAATCTCCTGCTACGTTTGTTATACGTGAAAGGCAAAAAAGAGTTTAATGTATGAAAATAGAGTCACATTAACCCTTTCTCCTAGAAATTACGTTTATATACAAATATTTTGCTGCAGCAAAACGTTTTGTAACAAATATAATGCCACTTAATTAGGGTTTTTAATCATAAAATGATTGTCATATTTGTGCTTACATGTTGCATAATCCCACAATAATCTCTGCTTTTTTATTTCACGCAACAAAGCCTTGGGCCACACAAACAAGGAGGGTTGGCAGCCAGTCGAGTCACAGGTTACGTAATGTCCCTTTAGCTGTAGTACTGTAAAACGTCATCGTTTACAAAGTGGTGATTGGGTTCCTTTGAGGCTTTCGTGTGGCTGTAGAGCATGACGAGGCCATGATGTGCTGAATTCTTACGGCATTGGTCACATTGCCAGGTGCTCCTCTCGCAATCCAGGTCAGTGCCAATGTGGGACGCCGTGGAGGCATCAGTGCGAGAACACTTGAATGTCCATCAATATGCTTCGCTCCCTAGAGAGACATGTTGAAAATGCCGCAGAACCAGAGAAAAAAAGAGGTGTGTTAGAGCAAGGGGAAAAAAAATGAAAACCTTACTGTGTGAATGACAAGCCTCAGTGAGGTTGGAGGACATTGCATTGCCACCCTGACATTTTCTATCTAGTCCGGAGCTTACTGCCAAAGACATGGCAAACCCTGTCGGGCTTTCACAGTGAGCAGGTAACACACACACGCACATTGGTCGGCTTCAAAGCTCTTGTCAATCGACTTTAACCCTCACCTTTGTTTTGTTTCCAGAGTTCCCTCGCATCCTGTGTCAAGCCAGGTATTTCTAATTTGTCCTTGTGCCCTGTGGGCTGGAGGAGCTGCCGTGTACTGGCTGTGAACCGGAGGTGTGACATGGCAGATGGAAGGAGCAGTGGGAGAGGAGGTGGATCTTTCAGTCCTACGGTGAGTCCCCTGGGCCGCGAGTGGAAAGTGGCCGCGGTAATTAATCCATTTTCACTTTTTTATCCTCCAAATATTGAGCCTCATGGGGAGAGCGTTCACTGAAGGACATAAGTACGGCACATTTAATTTCGGCCTCTTTTTTTGGTTCACGTGTGCTGGTGGTGGAGGCAGGTGTTGCGTAAGGGCTAGGAGGTAATGCATGGGAACTGAGCCATGTTAAATGAGGTCATAGTAGGAGTATTCCAAGGGAATAAAGTGAGGGAAGGTCGGACATTAATGTCTGGCTCAACTTTATATAGATGTTCCTCATGTGTAAATCAATTTACACTGTAAAACAAAGAAATGTTCAAGGAGACTGGAAAAGATAATCTCCTTCAACAGGATGTTTAAATATTATTGTTGGGTTGTTATTGCTTTTAATAAGCACAACTTGCTTATATGTGGGCTTTTTTGTCTAGATGTAAAGGGGCAGTAAGCGATTTTGGAGAGAGCTTGTCTCTCTCTATGTTGTTGTTGTTGTGATTTTACTGCTCCGGCCGGGCCGCTAACCTTCGACCTCGGGTATGGAAGACCGACACGCAAACAACTAGGCCAAAACTGTGGAGATGCAGCGCTGACCGCTAGCGCGTCTCTTAATCTGTCGACGAGTGATGTTTACAAACTGCACATGCAGTGTTCTGAGGGGAGATCTGCATCATTTTGTTGTTTCCGATTTACAGAGCCAGGGCTGAGCCAGATTCTTTTTGGCGCACACAAAACCGACAGCTAGCCGACCGTGAGGAAATATGTGCAGATTTTTACAAAACGTGTCTAGCCTTAGAATTGCTTACTGCCCCCTTAAGGCCCTCTAATGTCTCTCAGTAGCTAAAATGTTATGTTAGTTAAAAAATATATACATAGTCAAGCAAATTTGGCTTGCCCCATTTGCAGATGTTTCTGTTTCAAACAGGACAATTTGATTAAATTTGAGAATATTGGACTTATTTCTAGTTGGGCTGTTTTTGCAGTGTGGCTAAAGGAGACGGAGGGTATCATTACCTATCATCTAAATTATGCATCCAACTAAATAAATCCAATGTTCTAGCAAACTTGTTTTATAGGTCTTTGTGGATATAAAACTCTTTGTACTTTGTACGAACAAGTGACATCTCTGGTCCGAGCACGTATGCCCCCTGTTGCTGATTGGCTGTAACACTGTGGCGTGGTTCTGTCCTAGCCTCTTTGTTTGTTCACCATTTGCAGAGCCGGAGCTGTTTAGGACCACTGGATGTTTATCATCACACACAGAGACACGCACTCGGACAGCTCGCAGTGTGTGAGGAGCCATTCACTGGAAAAAAAAAAAATTGAATTTGATTAGAATCTACTTGCTTCACCTTTAATTGTGATGCAATGGAAATGTGTAAATCATGTTTGCCTGCAGTTAGACCACATCCTCCTCAATTTTTGTGCCGACGAGCAAGTTCTACATAGCATCACAGAGAAACCCAGAAATTGGTCGAAATAATCACATTTTCTCCACCTCCTGGCATTTCCCTTTTGATATCTGTTCAGATCTTAGAGGTTGCACAGAAATTTCCATGTTGCATCATTGTGAAAACATTAGATCAAAGGAAGGAACACTTTAAGATCTCGCTCTGTAGATTAGCAGTGTAACAGCAACTATTAATTCCGGGAGAACAAAGGGGTGGTTTGCTGCACAAGTATGTACAAGACACAGAATTAAGCTTGTGGAGGGGCCAGGTGCACAGCAGCACTTACAAAATAATGAAATGTCATTCAGCCCTTGGCCTTGATCAGTGTTATCATCCCTTGGAGGAGGGTAACCTCTGCTTAACAGTGGCTGACAGTGCAAAGGTTAAGGCCATAAACAATAAACACCCAGGGGATTTGACTTGGAACATTTAACTCAACAGACTTGATGGGATTTCTATTTTGCCTCAAGATTAATATTTTCATTGCCTTATGAAGATGTTGGGCTGAATATGAAAACATATTGTACTATTGTATATTTTTTTTAAATCAAGGATGCCTTACCTTATATGTTCTTTTTGAGATTACTGTAGCTCTCGTGAAATACATATATCCACATATTGGATGGAAGAATAAAATAGCGGTACAAAAAAGCTGTTACAAGTAAATTACATTGAAATAATAACTAGATAGAATGAGATAAATACAAATAATAGGCATTATTTTATCCACATACAACACATGCACGTTATTATACAGTATGGGCAGTTAGAAAATGTACTTACATATAAAGTTATGTAGAAGTCTATGAGTGTGTATTATTTTTTGTATACAGTGCATTTACTTATTTTAGATCCAGATTGTTTTGATACGTCTTTATTTTATTTGCTTTTTGCATTCATAATAGATCTATTAGTGAATACCATATACCTATACCTATAACAGTTTTTTTAGTAATTATAAATCTCTTTATAAACAAAACAGCAGCAAGAAAGCAGCACTCGATCATGATTAAATCATTTTAGAATGAGAAGACTATCAGAAAGTGTCTAGAAATTCTTCAAAGCCAGTCTATTGCATCAGTATAAAATCAGCAGGTTCACAGGCTCAATGCAGTATTGACTGAAAAAAAGATGATACCCTGTTGCAGTCTTCCGCAAACATTACTTTATCTTTTCTTCGTTTCATCGTCGTCTTCTTCTTCTTCCTAAATATCTTTCATGATTAACTGCACATCAAAAATTAAGTTTCCTCCACAATGCAAACAAGTTTGAACTAAAAACACAGGGCAATAAAAGATGCTGAGAGCGTTAAAAAAACCCATCACCATCATTAGCAAAACTGAATAACTAATCTGTGTATTGTCAAAGATTAACACTGACACTGTGTGACATAGATTAACAACATAAATGGTAAAAAGAAAAGAATCAGGCACAAAGCCCTTGAGCTCCTTTCATGGCAGAAAGGAATCTATGAAGCAAAAACACCAAACTGAGTCTGTCATCATTCACAAACCATGGCCTCTGTGCCCAGCAATATCTGTCAGAGAATAGCTTGATCAAAGATCTATAAATAGGCAACAACAATTATCTCTGGGTTCAGGGAAAGTCAGTCTGCTGGTCTCCTGACAGGCTTTGTATCTGCAGCAGTCACGGTAAATGCAGTGTATCACAAACATAGAGAGGAAACAAATCTGCAACATGTTTAGGTTGTACTATATCTAATCATATCTTATGGTAAATGATAATGGTATTTAATTTTCACTCATGTTTGTTTTCCACTGCTTTTAGGGTCTCGCCTGTGATACGTAAAGCAGATATTGACAATTTTTTGGCTTAAACTTGTCATATGATGTTAAAACTGATGTGTAATGGAGATAGAAAAACAACACCATCCATTCTCATATTGGTCCCCTTTAAACCTTGCTTTCACCATGTCATTCTCTTGGCCAAATGGTTTGGAACAAGGATGGCTCGATTTGCGGCAAAAAGGAACACAAACCTTTTTTTACATACTTCTTTCCTCTCAGTAACACTGAGAAACGCTATTTCCAAAGCGGCGTTGACAACTTCCTCAGGAGCTGGCTCTGACGTTTTTCTACTGCAGAGTCTTTTTGACAGAGAACAAAAATGAGACCACCTGGGCAAATAAGTTTGTTGCCTCTCTTACATCAGGCCGAATAATTCTCACAGGACACATCTGACTGTAACCAATATTCTGTGATGAAGGAAAAGTCAGAAGCACCAATTTCTGTTCAGAATTTAATGGCAATCCATTAAGTACAGTAGTTGTTGAGATATTGCAGTCTGGACTGAAAGGAAATGGACTGACAGAATGACACTTCCATCAACCCATGCGGCGGGAATGGCTAACAACTACTGCGCCAGATTAGTGCATCTCCATGCAAACACTAAGGCAAAAGTGGCTGGAAGTGGGGTGATTTGTATTGCTCATTTCACATAACTGGATACAACAATTTTGTCTCCTTGGACTGAAAAATAAATGCACTGAAGAATCTGCAAACGAAATGGATCTATCTTCATGCCACCCCAACAGAATGTGCCTTAAATTACGATGACAGTAACACAAGTGCTAAAAGCTTGAAACCAAACAAGACACAATAGCTGTAATAGATGGAAATGTCTGGATTAGAACAGTGGATTACAAGGAAAACATTCAATTATTCAGTTAAGGCTTGCATACACATATTACGTGTAACATCTTACAGGATTCAGTGGATGCATATTATGTTTGCCTTGAGGCAATATGAATTAAGACAAGCAGAGACGGGACTTCACCCAGTCTATTACTACAACAAGCCCATTAATCCTGAACATGAATGCGCAACATAATTGAAGCCGTCAATTGACTTGTATGTATTCACTTTTTCTCGCCGTTAATCCCATATGCAATGGGTTTCAGATCATTCAGCGGAGCCGTTTCTTGAAAAAATTCGGCATGATAGTCCCATTACTGAGGTCTGGTCGGCGGTGTACCAGGAAGCGATTCTATTGTAATCCAACCAAATGTCTTTGTTTGTATACTTACTCACTTGGCAAAGCGCTGAAACGCTTTTTGACTTCAGAGGCTTGAAGTGTTGCATTGTCAGTGTTGCTTCCACCAGCCCCCTTTCTGTGCATGTGTGGCAACATTTGCTAAAAAATAACAAAATCAACTGTTAACAAGACTGACACACTAGCACCTCCGTCAGGCCTCTGCTTTGAGCAAAAATGCCAACGTCTGCATTTTAAAGTACTCAAAATGAGCTGGCATTAAATGCAAAAAAAAAAAAAAGAAGCTGATATTCAGCAACGTTTACCATGATAAGATAAGATAATATAAGATATGCCTTTATTCGTCCCACCATTGGGAAATTTGGTCGTTACAGCAGCACAGTGGATAGAATATAGAAGAAATAGCAGAATATACAAAGAAATTTAAAGACATTCAAAAAAGCAGTACGTATATACAAAATATAACAAAATATAGAAATATAAAAACTATGTACAGAGCAGTAGCAATAGTTGCACATGGAGAACAAATATAAATATTGCACAGTTAGTTATTGCTGATAACATCTACAGGTAAAGTTAGAGTGTTTGCATGCTAACAGCAGCCAATAAGCACAATACATTGTTTAGCTGAGGCGGAATGCATGTAGGCATTTGGTCATAAACCAAAGATCTGGACAAACTGAAATATTGACCTGCATGTGGCCCTCAATGTCAGTGGATGAAAGCTTATTAATAATCCTGTGGTGGAACTTAAATGCCAAAGCAAATTTAATAGCAATTCAACTAATAGGCCGAGTGGTTGGGACACTCAAAATCACAAATGACAAACTCATTGTAGCTATAGCAAAAGTCAGAAGATCACCAAAGTCATACCATAAATGTTTGTAAAACATTTCATGTGAATCCATTGTCGCTTCCTTCTGGATCAAACTGGTGGTCTGACTGACAGAGCAAGAAACATTGCTAAAAAGCATAATATGGGCACTGTAATCGTTCTGCTTCACTTGGAGCAGACATGACAGCAGGCCTGAGTATTATGCCATGCACGGTGCAGATTAGCCACATCTCTCAGCGTTTTCTAAAAGTGTTTGGTAGTTGGAAAATTTAAATTCTCCCATTTATTTTACATGGTGACACAATCATTTATTATGCTACTTCTCATTAGAGGTGTGTCAAATGAAGTTGACTGGTAGAGCACATTTGTAGCTTCATCATATCACAATATGTCGTCTGGCCTGTCACAGTTGGTAAATGGCAATCACATTGTATCATGCCTGCTCTATCAATTTGCCTTTGAAATATATTTATTGAAACCATTAAGGTGATACACAACCTGTAGCCAGTCAATATAAGCCACCAGTGGAGCGACATAGTGCCTGCACTCAAAGGGGTGGTTTCCCATCAATGCGTCTTACCTCTGACAAAGTATATAATAGCTCATATTTTATAAGTGTCTGAGCTAAATTAGCATTTATAGATGCTCTAATGGATCTTAAAAAAACACAACAATTCCTGACCATTACCTCAAACTGGAGGAACGTTAGTTCTGTTTCCCTTTATATTTTGATTGAAGCAAGACTGAGTAAAAAGAAAGAAAAATGCAGTTTGGTTTCAAAACCTTTTAGGAAGGCGGAATAAGTATTTCAGCCAGTTTTCAAAATACATCCTTGAGTGTGTTTTCTGAGTTATAATCTCACTCCATTACTGAGCTGTGCTGCTCAATTGTGAGAGGAGCTCAGTGTCACACTGACTGTACATGTTTGTAATGCTTAATGTTGCCTTCAATAAATATGAATATATGTTTGTTGATAAAAGGGAGAAAATGCCACATGTTCCACTAATGTCAAAACTAGAATTACTGTCATGCAGTTGTTTGCCTCTGCTTACCAGTCGGACGGACGTAGGAACGGACCCAAAGGCATAATGGCTCTATTATAAAAATTCCAAAATTGGCACACCAGCTGCTGCATCATTGTGTTTCTTTTATTTCTGGTGAGAATTGAAACCAAAGCTCAAGTCGACTTCAAACATTAAGCTAGGGCCAGGTGTTGATTCATTTAACTCGGATGCACAAATCCAAAAGCACAGTTAACTCCGAACAACAGTCACAAATCACCATTTTATATCTTTGTCTAATCTGTACACGACAAAATGTCAAGCTCCATCTCGTGACTATTTCCTCCGAACAGTGTCTCAGCTAAGTTCAGCTCTCCATGAAATATGTACGGCATGCAACGCCTCATTTTTGGTAAATAACTCTTCATTTACGGATTAACAAACGACAGCGTGTTAATACGGGAGCTCTAGAGGCATTTGTTGGCATTTTACTTTGACTTTTTTTTCACTTTAAGCAGAACCTTGCTACCTCTGTTCTGTTGCAATCAGTCTCCATGCTAAACCAAACTAAATCCCCCCCCGGCCTGAGCTTTCTGCTTACGACTAATCCGATGCATCTGTAATTTCTCTGCATAGGGACACGCGGTTCTGATGGGCCAACCATGTTGTAACCATGTTATAATTCCTAATTGCCTCTTGTCATGTTATGGCGGAATGAGCCGCAGCATCAGTGAGTTGCAGGGTGTAAATTCTGGTCTTCGCAGGGATCAAAGCTGCGAGCCTCCAGTCAGGCAGATAATCTCTCGTCACACTGCCACCGCGCCACCTTCCCACCTCAGTACCTATATGTTTACTAACTACAATATAAGCTGCCCGGTAGATTCAGTCAGAGTTCTCCTGCATATGGGCACGTTTTCATTTGACATCTGATACTGTTGAGGGATCGACTCAAGAGACCAACTGGACTCGTCACACCTCATCATGTGCTCATGTTTTTGCCTCACAATGTATCTGCACGCACGCGCGTGTTATTGTGAATCGCACGTGTGTGTGTGTGTGTGTGTGTGTGTGTGTGCGTGCGCGCTCCTCCCTCTCCGTTGCCTTAAACCTTGATAAACCGTGACGTTGCCATGGCGACAGCGCTTCACTGGCGGGAGGATCAGTGGCCCTTTTTTTCCGCAACAGATACAGATCCTATAAGACAGCGCGTGAAGAATTACTGAACGCTTGGTGGCTACTTCACCGCTGCTCTGACACAGTGCAATCTCTGGTGGCTGAATTATCTGTTGGCGCCGTCGTTGTGTTTCACAATAAGAAAGAGGGAGCTGAGTTGCATACTTTGTTTATTCCCTCTAGCACACGAGCGCCCAGCCTGTGTGCATCTCTTTCTTTCTTTTTTTTTTTTCTTCAAATTTATTTAGTAAAGCAAGACACAACAAGTGAGACACGACACATTTACACATTGGGTGAAACCCATGGTGTATAGCGTGGGCTACAACGATGACAGTGAGACATAAGATGCAAACATTAAATCCTCATTATATAGATTCAAAGACGTTTGTGAGGACCTTGCTGATCAATCGACAGCTCCCTGAAAGTCTACTTGGACTTCTTTGTAAAAGGGATAGACACAAGAATATAAGACTTGAAGTTATACTTCAACTTAACTGCGGTGGCATCAGCCATTTTCCACGGAGAGACAGAAGCAGCAGCATGTCAACGGCTGACGGGAGGAGACTAGACGGACTGATCGGGAAGGATGCTCCTTGGACACAGTGCAGGTGGTGGGAGAGAGGAGGATGGTAGCGAAGCTATCATCAGTGATGGACAACGACTCCCACCCCATGCAGGACACTGTGTCTGCACTGAGCAGCTCCTTCAGCGACCGGCTCCTTCACCCTAAGTGTGTGAAGGAGCGGTACCGCAGGGGCTTCCTTCCTGCTGCTGTGGGACTGTACAACCAGCACTGCTCTCAATAGAACACACACAAACACACACACAGGACTCAACCACTCTCAAATAATTCACGGATACACTTAAAATGCTATAACTTACTGTGCAATATTTATATTTAGTCTCCATGTGCAACTATTGCTACTGCTCTGTATATAGTATTTATATACCTTTGTTTTTTTTATTCAATGTTATTTTTTTTTGTTATATTTTGTACATACTTACTTTGTAAATTTCTTTATATACTCTTCTGTCCACTTTGCTGCTGTAATGCCCGAATTTCCCCATTGTGGGACGAATAAAGGTATATCTTATCTCATCTTAACGTATCTTATATCCATATTTCTGCTTGGTAAAGTGAGATATGAATTTTACATCATTCCGTTATGTGCGACTCGTTTTGTTTGTGCACATCAGAATTTCTGGGTCAAATGGCTGGAACAGGAGAATAGCACTGATCTCTACAGGAAGACATAAAATTTTCACATGTAGTAAAAATAGAATCGAAGGCTCCTTACGTCACTGATAAGACCAACAGTGCCCTCTCCTGGTCATTTGCATGCACGTGTTATCCATCTCAGTGAAAACCATCGAGAGTCTTGAAGTGTTTCCGTGGAAATTCATTTACATCTAAGATCTCCATTGTGTTTGTCTGTGGAAAATAGTAATTGTGCCTAATCAGTTAAAGATCCCAAAGTATAATGCTGATGCCAGCGAGAGTAATGGATGTTTTAAGCTTTAAAGCGTTTTGCCTGCTGCGCTGCCAGACAGAATTACGGTGTTGGTGGATCAAGAGATTATGCATTGCCCACCAAGTTAATGTTCATCCAATCAGCTCTGAATGTGAAGAAAATTGCATCCCGTTGCCCTGATAGGGACACGTTAACCAGCATGGCACCATAAACAACGGCAGGCACATTTGGGAAAGTTAGCTCATGAATACGACATCCAAAATGACTCCGACGCATCGTGAACATATGGAGCGCTCGTTCAGTCCGACAATGAAACTCAAAGACAAATATGTCAAATGTATGGAAGTAAACGTTTTTTATTTACTGATTTTCTAACTTCTTTACATTCTCTAATATTTCCTGTCTCAACTGTTGCTATTCTATGAAGGGAAAAAAAAAACCCAACCAAGAGATATTTTTTATCTAGCGCCTCAAGGATGCTGTCGTCTGTCACTGCCACATTTCTTTATATTCTTTGTTTATGCCTGCTACGCCCTGAGCCCACGGTCGATATGGATCTAAGCTCTGAGGATTTTCCGAGAGAGTATGAAAGAAAAGAATATCAAGTATGGTCAACAATTGACCAGCTACTAAGTAAATCAACAAACTAAAGGGGACACTGTATTGACAAAAGATCCTTATATGGTAATTATGACGTAATATCTAAAAAAGATATTGTAGACTAACAGGACTGGAGCTGGGCCGCTTCATGGGTCAACATGATGGGCCGACTTATCCTTAAAGGCCGCGACCCTTTAAGGATAAGTCGGTATGGATAATGGATGGATGCTTTCTCTCCACTTGGCTAAATAAAGCCCTTCTTTCGTAGTTGGCCTCTGCTGAGAAACAAAAAAGAATCTCTCTCTTTAAGCAGCTAATTGCTACACTATGTTCACCAGCTAGTCGGCAACCTTCTCGTCTCATGTGGGACTTTTAATGCTGCGTTTTCCAAAATGCTTCACTGAAAAAAAAAGAAAACACCATTATATTGACATGTAAGCTCATAGTCATGGGAAACATCAGTTCTTCCAAACACAGAACCTCGATGATGTCAGTCAATCCGGCACCTCACCCGCTCCCTACCTTACCAGTGCTCCCTCAGGAAGGACACCCCTCATGGATCATTATTGTTTAGCTCACGGTGGGTTTATTCCGGTTGGTTGCAAGGAGCCTAACTGCAACAGTGGCCGGCGGCAGGGTTTATGGATTTGGGATTTGCTTGCTGGGTAGCTGAGAGTAATCCCAAAATATTACAGAAGCGAAAGCTCCCTCAGTAAAACTGCTTTAGAATTCTGTACTTCTAGGTAGGATTTTGATGACACCCCCACACAATAATACACACACACACAGTTTAACCCTTGTACTAGGTTCACTTTTTGGACCCTTTGGTACTGGGGAATTATTGGGGTTTTAAAAGTGAAAAAAAACCCAAAAACAATAATCCATAACATTGTTTTAATCTCAATTCCAAACAATATCATATATGATTTATATATACAAAGACTTTACTTGAAAGATTTTGAAAATACACTGAACAAACATTTTTCATCTCTGATTATTATTTTGAACTGATACGTCCGTTGATGTTCACCTTTATCTTATCAAAGCTGTGGAACAAACAAATGTGGAAGTCACTTCAACTGCAATCCTCTGCCAGCAATATGAGCAAAAAAAAAAAAAAAAAAAAAGAAGAAGAAAAAAGATTCTCTGCTCAGGTGGCCTCGGAGCTGAAATTGGAAGAGAGTGAAGTGGAAGAGGAGGTGTTTCAGAAAATGAGCACGATGGAGAAATAGATTCTGAGTGTGACAGTGAATTTGAAGAGGAGCTTGAGTCAGAGCTTGAGCCTGCAGGGACTCTTCCTCCGACTGCCTGAGGCAGGTGAACAAGCTTATTTCGACATTTTGCCCAACTTAACCACAACTTTACACATGTGAACAGGAACAGCTACACACAGGTACTGACAATCCTGTACGTTAAAAACTAAATTGTGCATTTCACGTTATAAAACAGTGTAAACCCATCCATCCATCCATCGTCTACCGCTTTCAGTCTAAAGCCATGTAGTTAAATTACAACTCTTAATGAAAACTGCTTCATGGACAAACAATAAGGTTGTTTATTTTCTGTCACAGTAATGCATCTTTGCTTTGCTCCTGTATGTAGTTGAGGTGCTACCTTCTGACTTTGTTGTGAGCTCTATGTTTTCAAAAAAGTCTAAAGTCTAAGTCTTTCAAAGAGTCTAATCAGCCTCGCAGCGTGTTGGACTCGCTCTGAACCCAGGTAGTTGCAGAACATCTTTTTTTTCTCTAAATCAGAACAACCAGCGAGGCTGTGCAAAATGCATGATTATAAATGATGGCAAACTTCACGAACTTTAGATAACCCTATGAGACACGCACACACACACACACACACACATACACACAGCACTTCAATAAACGTCATTATCTTTCCTTCACTGTTAGGACCAAGGCTGCACACTTGGTAGTTCTATATGTATTCATGCATACATGTAAACAATCTTTATATTCACTCAGCATTGGTTGCAGTGCATGGCATGTTCGCTTCCTTTCTTCCCCATTATTTCCATTAAATTGTTGGACCTCAAGTGATTTCATGGTCACAGGAACTGCATGATTATGCTTCTTGATTGTATTTTGCCACAAATAACCTGTTGTGACTGAAGGAAAAATGTTCATGGAAACAGTCGCAACAGTTGCGTCACATACTTTTTTTGCAAACTGGAAATATAGAGAGCTACAAACACACGGCATCATGTTTATTCAGTGATGTCTAATCTTGAATACGAACACGTGTTACAAGCTGGTTAATTCAAGACTTTGATGATCCCATTCTGCTCTGGCTCAACAGACACTCGACCTCTGTGCTTCAAGGATGCAGCTCTTTCAAACTGTGGCATGAAAAACTCCCTTGAGCCAGATGGGATCAGTCCAAGTTGACCTCGGTTCTGGTTCCACAAAAGCCCCAAAGAGTTTTCAACTCCTTCTGATACTCCAATAACTAAGTCGGATATTAATATATCCTGACAGTATTGACTACTTGTAGATAATAGTGACGTTTCAAACAGGTTGCAAATGAAGGAACATACTCTTCTCAAGAGTATGGTCTCAAATTAAAAGAGCCATTTTTTTTTTTAAAGCTTTCATTGAACACAAGGAACATCTACTTGGACGCAGAGAAACACGGTTTTTAATAACATCGGAGAAACCTAGCAACAAGCTCATTTGGGGAGATTGGCGTGGAAATGATTGGGAGGGAGGCGGTCTAACAGCAGGGCGTCGGGCGTCTTGTCAGATTTTGAGGTGTCATGACGTGTCTGTCACTGGGCTTGATAATGTCAGAGATTGAACCACGCACCTTCGCCCACTCACATTTCTCCCTGCATATTAACTTGTTTCTAAGATGAGGAGCGGAGGCAGTAAATGTCAGATTATCAATTTTCTTTGAGATAATGCACTGTGATTAATACAATGTATTACTGCCTTGATAAGTCTGCATATATTATTAAGTCCGTGAATGTTTTATGTATTTATTTATTTTTATTTTTTTAAATTGTATTAAAAAACAACATAATGTGACCTGGCCATATGTTGATTTATGCTCACAATGTCAACATCCATTGCACAACCCTTTTCTATGGACTGAAAAAACACAGGTGCCAGGCATTTAGCTCTGTGCCAGGCATATTTTAATATAAGGTAAATACTGTCCTCTAGTGCTCACGCTGTAACACACACACACACACACACACACACACACACACACGTACGTACCCAATAAATATGCCTCCTGGTAGTAATGCCAAATTACATTTTCCAGCTCTCATATTTTAAAAACGCTATAGACTTTCGTAGCATTTTCAAAATTAAACAAATTCATCACAGATTACGTTCATGGCGGCCTTGTCAAACTCTGCCCCAGTTACTTTTCGCACTTCTTGTACTGCTGGATTTTTATAATAAAACTATTCAGTTGTATTAACTTTTTGTCTAGTCATTTAGTGATGCCATGCCCAAAACATGGAAGAGTTGGACAGGAATGTCTCCAATGGTTTTATTATCAGCTATACTCTCGGACAGCTCTTTCTTCTGCCCTATAAATATTGAGCTGCATTAAAAAGAAGGGGATGGCCTATTTCTCCTCCCCCAGATTACCCGCTCAATCATTCACTAATGCTTTGTAACCATCTGACTTCACCTGGTGAAGTCATGTCAACACTCGGTCAGCGTGTCCTGACCTTCGAGACTACAGGGGGTGATGAGGATCTTGACGTTGGCACGGCAGATTTGCAATCAGCCCGTCAACCGGCACTTGAAAGCCCGCAGGATATTAGAGATGTAAATGGAACATAATGGCGCCATTGTAATTGTGCTCATCCTGTTCGGTCTTTGATGGCAGTTGTCTAATCTCTGCAATTCTACACCATCTGGCAAACTCGGCGTAGGCAGGAGAGCAGGGGTAGTTAGGACAACCAGTCTTTAGTTAGGATGTAATCATTATCTTTGGCTGGTGACACGTCCCGTTTGTTATCAGTCAAAACTGTGATTTGGGCCAAGTCCAGCTCTGTCGCGCCAATTAATGTTCGTCAGAGTTTTGAATCTGTTCTTCTTAAAAGGTGGGTAAAATTTGTGAAGAATGAAATGGACTCTTTTACTACCGAAGGGTATAGAGTTCTCCGTGTGGCTGTGACACTGATGGGGACATTGTGTACTGATATCTGCAAACAGTCCTTTTGCATCAGTTGACCAAACAAACAGAGCAGGTCATACAGACCTTGTAAACATTCATCACTTTCAGCAGAATATTGCCAAATTTATCTCATTCATTAATTCCAAAACTCACCCATAACATCCAATAAAGAGGATATTTAGAATTTAACAGGGACGTTTAATAAAATCTGTTTATAATCAAATGTAGAATAAAAAATATATATCATAAAAACTTTTTTTTAAAAGATAACAGACGAAAGTTTGCCACAGGCCGATTTTAAACAAAAAAAAACAAAACTCTGTATGGAGTATTGTTTCCTGAATTCATATATAGCGTCATACCTTGTATTAATCATATTGCTCTAAATTATTAATCATGAAAAGGTAAACTAACTGCAGTTCAGCATTGTTTTTAAAATGCAGTTATTTAGTGATGTGTTGTAATGGTAAAGTAAAGGACAGAAAAAGGTTGTTCTTTACTTTAATCCTAGATTTAGCACAATAGTAGTAAGTATTATGAATCCGCTATTATAAAGATACAGCATTTCAGAACATGAAATCACATGGTATTTCTTCAAAAGAGGGTGTTCAAATATTAACATGCCTCTCAATGAATAAATCAATACCTTTACAGGTTATTTCCAAACTGGTGACATCTGAGGCATAACTGATACATCTTTTATGAATCGCGGCGGTGAGATTTCCGCTGCAGTGTTATTGCCGTGAAAAGAGGCATCTGGATTCCATCTGGGCATTGTTGTCCTGCTGCATCACAAACATATATTATGAAAGAAGCAAAAATAGCACAATTCTTTGCCTGTTTTTGCTCATCTGATTTACATAGAAGTCCATCAAAATAATACACTGCCACAAGCGCACGCACGCACACACACGCTCTTACGCTAATAAAATTGCACTGTATTTAAAAAACAGACACATGGAAATTCAATTGAGATCAGTTGAAGTGTTTTTTTGTAGCTCACATGTTTTTATGCATATCCAAATCCATCTATTGTTGTGTTTGTGTTGTCGTGTTGAAACTCCTGAAAACTGGCAGGTTGTAGTGGAACCGGAATCGCCTGGCGGTAGACTGTATACTAATGACAAGACAGAAGAAAAGGACACGTCTGTGTAAATACAGCCGTCAAGATTACGTGATAATTTAGACATTTTGCATAAAACTGTAGGTGGTGACTATTTCTCACAGCACCTCTGGGAATCTAATCTTCACATTGACGCTGTCTGCTGAGGCAGCAACAACTGATGCAGAAACCTCCTGCTTGGCATTGGTCTCATGTTGCTGGTTGAATCCAAGAAGTAAAGCTATGCCTGGGATGTAGCTTTCAATTCTGCAGGGGGGGAAAAAGGTAAAATGTTCCTTTTACGCACATGCCAGTACACAAAGTGAGGTTTCACTTCCTTCTCACCCTCCTCAGTTCTCTTCACATTTTTTATTCAAATTTTTTGATTAAAAAAGGTGCTCATATATATATATATATATATATATATATATATATATATATATGAGCACCCTGAAGCTCACTTTCTGCCCAACTCAGCCATCATCTCTGGGATCCTGGTCCAGTGCACTTTGGCCTTGATCGTTGGCATGGCACCAGGCAGATGTGCAGTTGCAGCTCTCATTGACATTTCATAGGACTGACATTCAGCTCCCCAGCGGATGTGTGCCTTGACCAAACACAAGAGATCAATCATGAGGGGGAAACTCGACAAACAACCATCCCACCATCGGTGGCACACATTACACATGTGAAAGTGTTGGCACCAGGCCGTATTTGTCGACTTTGAGGCTGGATGTTTTTCCCGGTCGCTTCTAGCATCTTTTTATCCTTTTACAACCGAAGTCAACATTACATTTAACCTACAAATATGTATTATCTTAGTTTCTACTTCCTAAAAAAAAAAGTTATGCCTCCGTGCCTCAGACATGGAGCGATGCCAATCCAAAAACCATACAAACCCTACAAATTTGGCAGTCTATTTAAGCTGTAAAGATTTCCCATCGCTCCCGTTGCGTGTCCTTGTCTCTGCCGCCCTGTGCCAGTATTGCGGCCTGCCAATTCAGCCTCGCCACCATCCCAGCCTCCACCCGCAGGCTCCGACGGGGTTTTAAAATATTTCTTTATCACTCTGCAGTATCTCTATATGATCACATCTGGGGGAGCAATGAGGTCGGAGTCTGGACGCCAAAACTCTAACAGTGTTCTGCTGCTCTAGTAAAAATTTCAAACGCTGGTCGAATCAAAAACATAACAGTGCCTTACCATTGCATGTGGTTACATATCCCCTCATTACCATGAACATGGACTGCGAGGGCACTTTGTCAGAGTAACAAGGCAGTGTGAAGACACCCCTTTTTTTATACTTCCCAAACTCTCCAGAGATTGAAAATGCAGACACAGATTCGTTTAAGAATAAACTACAATGGCTTTTCTCATTGTAATTAAGGGAAATGTCCCCCAGTGGAACGGTGCAGCTCTTTTATGTGGTTTTAATTGCTTCTGGACAACAACTGAGTTCTTTGGTATGGAGCAATACAGAATATATAGAACTTTGGTTCAGCAGCAGACAAAAATTGCAAGAAGGATACGTTTAGAGATATTGTTGATAATAATATAAACTAACAAAAGTGTTATTGTTTAGATAACTACTATTTATACACCCAGATGAATGCGTCTACTAATGTTGTGCTCGTTTCATATCTACCTGTGCCTCGGTGTGGGCATTCACAGTGGTGTCCATGCACATCTTCCAGTTTGTGTCTTCTCCAACCTGGGACACGATCAGTTGGGTGTTCTTAATATTTGCCTCGGGCGTGTAGTACATGGCGGCGTCATAACCCTGAGGCTTCTCATTGTCACTCAGGGCAAAAGCTTTCATGTTGAACAGAGCCTCAGGTGTTGAGTCCGAGACCTGAGGGATGATGAAGAAAGCAATATAGTAGACCGTAATGAGATTGCACGTGTCATGTCTAACATGAGAAGTGATTATCTAATGTCTTGCGGATTCTCGTGAATTCGTTACAACACCTGAAAGTGCATCATTGTCATTGTTGGCTAATTCTAGTTGGTGACTGTGTAAGCCAACAAGGCGGAGGGAACTAGCAGTATGTGTGTATATATATGTCAGATGAAGCAGGATTTTTATGGAGCTTTTTCTTGCACAAAAATCCGTGCACGGTTCTAAACGTGGTCAACTTCTATCATGGTATCACGAGTCCCTCTCATGTGCAGCATGTTTAGCATACTTCCACCAGGCTGTCGTGATGGTTGTGATGAGAGTCTCTGACGCTTGAGGCTGAATCAGAGGACATGCATAGGTGCTGAGCGGCCTCCTGTAAACACAGTTTCGGATCAGGAGAAATTCGAATGGATGAAACAGCAGAGCAGGTGCAGAGATTATAACATTGCAAGTGTAGCCAAATACCTTGGAAAGCCTCCTCAGTGTCTCCATAAGTTGACGTGTGTTCATTTGATGTGGGCCCGAGCCGGCGTTTACCTCAAAGTGGATTTTGTCAACAGCTTTGATTGTCTGGGCTAAGAAAAAAAAAAAAAAAGGACACAGGCTGTGTTAGCAAAAAGTTAAGGAAATTAAAGTAAGACTAAAACTACAGGAAAGACAACATATCAATGCAGAGATGAAATATATCTAAAAGAGTAAAGGGATGCTCCTTAAAACAAGAGGCTTTCTCAGCAGCCTTGAGGCTGTCGGGGAGGGAAATTCAGTTCACAGTTCTAATAACCAAATATGACATGAACAGCTGCACAATCTGAAACTATTATTTTTGGAGTGTTTTGTTTTGTTTTCTCCAGTGAAATAAACTCCAAGGCAACATCACTGCTGGGTGAGGTCACAGGTGCAACAGACCTCTGACCTCACCCGGCCGCGCCCTTTAGTAAAGCGGAGTGTGTTTCAGAGGTGAAACAGGCTTGAAGGTGTCATTCGGAGCGTGCAAGGAAACACCTGCTTGTTGGGTCTGGTGCTAAGTTGCTCTTACGGAGAGCAGAAGCAAAACTTTGACAAAGCAAAAAGACTCATTGCTTCGCAGCTTGGTCGAGTCAGACCAACTCAAATTCATACATTCAACAACTCGGGCTAATAACATCCTCACTCATGATTTTTAAAAATTGCAAAGAGGATGCTACAGTGGTGGTTTCCATGTAGCAATGGCAGTTATTTCCTCAACAAATGCCTCCTGACGATGAATGGAATGATAAAATGCTGTAATACTGGGCGATTGGTTTTTATGTATGCGCCAACTGCAGCGGCAGTGTTTGCAAATTGAGCAATAAAGTGGTATTTTAACTTCCCTGTGAGTAGTGTGTCCCGTGTGAGTTTACCAGCGCTTTATGGTGTAATGCATTGGACTTGTTGTGAATACCTGGGACTATTTTGAATGCCAAGTGTGTGTATCCCAGGAAATAGTACAAGGGGTATTCTTCATTATAGTACTCCCTCCTTATCTCAGATTCCACGCAGACACCAGCTCCATAAATGTGACTCTCCGTACACATTTTGGTTTGTGGATGCCAGATGTTTCTCTCCTTCATCATCTGTTAGATAAAATAAAAAAAAAACAACACAAAGATATTATTCTGTTTTGAGTTGAATGCATCTTCATTGGTCCAGCAGACGTTGACTGTACCTGATCTGACTCAGGCCTCACAATTGTGGCCCCTTTGAGAGTGACTTCATCATTGGAGTCAATAGCTGTCGGAACCATTGGGGTCATTTTTTCCTTAGCAGGCTCTTCAATGTTCCTGGAAACTGCATACACATTGGACCTGTTGGTTGGAAGGGAAATGATACATCTTTGTTAGCATTTGTGTACTTCAACATTAACACTGTACACAAAGTGTTGTGACCATTTGAAATACTTTATTTCGATTGTTGGTGACACAATTTGATTCAGAATTGATCGTTGATGCAACATCTGTCCTTAAGGCAATAAGGGGCCCTACTACCAAACTCTTCCTCCAGTGTGTTATAAACCATTCAGCCATGTTCTTTGTCCACTGAATGATAAGTAGTGCTGGAGTCTGGTGTTCTGCCTTGCTATTGACAGTCTCCGGGGGAGGTTGCTGTTTCTCAAAAGTTACACTTTACTCCTGTTATACTTTAAGATTGGCTTCCTATTTTGTCACTATGGGTTGAAATAGGCTGCTTATTAATAAAAAGAAGAAAGAAAACTGAGGTAGTTTAGTGTGGCGCGCAAAAGAGCTGCATTCACTCCATGTGTATCGTTTCCAAATTTAAGTCGATAAACATCCTTAAAACATACCTGACTGAAATGATTTCAATCTCTTTTTTGCATGGCGGAAAGTCGAGTTCAAACTTCTTTTCTCTGACATTAATCTTGGCAGAAAACTTCCATGGAATAGCGATGGGGAATTTGGCCTTCAACTCGGAGCCACACTGGAACAGTTCTGTGTTGATCCCGTAGAAAAGCCAAAAATCCTTTGTGTAGCTAAAAATGTAAGACGTTAGTTCGGTAGCTGTTCCTCTACAGTACATATACAAATGGCACACAAAGGCAATCTGGCAACGATGGCGTATATGGCACCAGATAGCATGGTTTGCTCCCTGTAATTGCCAAACATATTCCATTATATCTTCTCTAAATAAAAAGAAGACTTTTTTCTTTTTACCCAACAAAACCATCGCTGTCCAGCGAAACTTCAGACGTCAGGAGTTGTCCCAGACGTTCAGACATTGGTGGATTCACTGCAGCTTTAGCTACACACACACTCACACACAAAAAAAGATAATGATTCACATATTCAACACTGATATGATTTGTAAGGTGTTTATATGCAGCAGGACTTGTTTCCTCACCGTTGACAGAGATTCCATTGAGTGTTTCATAATATTTGCTAATCTCCAGTGGGAGACCCAGGGTTGTAGCCTGGAAGAAGCGAACCTCAAAGATCAGGAAAGGCTTGGTCCAATGCCAGGATCCCCCCCGCTGTAAATTCTCAATCACCGCCCACAGAGGGCTTTCCTTCCCCGCAGCAGGACTGACAGCCTGTAAGTGAGATCACAGAACCGGGGGGGGTGGGGACATTGGTTACACCTCGACATGCCCGACAGAAGGTTGGGCACGTCGAGGCTTTGTAGACCATTTAACACACTAATACTTTTGTTGACTGCACTGGCGTCTGCTCATGGATCATTAATAGTGGTTTCGTTCAATTATTCTCTCACCCTGATGATGTACTGAAACATATCTTTGTTCAAATCAGCATAGAACCACTCTTGTCCGGAGGCGCCTGTGTAAGCCGTGAGGACTGGCTTATCGCTGGGCAGAACTTCCCAGTTTTTAAGCTGAAAATGACACAGCATACATGTATACGGTCACTCAAACACATGAGCCGATGCCATTTTTGCCTCAAGGTTTAAAGTGTCTTCTCACCACATTGTAAATAGCCTGGAAGTCACCGAAACCTAGATCTCCTCTAAATCCAGGGATGCTGGTGCCAAATAACTCCTTAATTCCTTCAGCACGGATTCCAAACTGTAGCGTGCGGAAACAGAAGAAGACGATTACTCCTCGTGACTTGCAAGATAGGCCTATGTTGAAGTTCAGTTTGAGCGTCACTGGTAGTGTGTCACACTGTACCTCCAGTAGCTGGAGAATTCGGCCAATGAAGTAAAATTTTGATTTCATCATTAATTCAGTGGGGAAGACGCTGGTTACACTTCTTAGCATGAAGACTTCTGCCGCTGTGCCAATTAGGAAATCGTCTGCATTTTGGGAAAAAAATTTGAAATAATCTCTTACAGCTGTTTCAAAGAAATCCCCGGCTCCATGAGTCTGTATGTGAACATACCATTGAACCAGTCCATGCGCATGGCTTTGCTGTAGAGATAGCTGACACGACCAAATTTAGGGGCCAGGATTTTAACAGCTACGTTGCAGGCGGTCGAGCTGTTGTAGAGGCGGCAACAACAAAAAAAGAAGAAGGGATTAGGATTAAATTTAACATAAACAATGAAATACAGCACTTTCATCATCGTACTCACAGGTATTGATTGTCTGGAGTACGGGATCTGGCAAAGTTGCTCAGGTAGGAATACGCAAAACTGATGACGTGGAGGTCTTTTTCCTGCTGCAGATGTGTCGTCACTGTGGACACCAGAGCCATCGGCGGCTTGGTGTCAAACAGGATCATGAAGGCCAGCATGCGGATCTCGGTGGGAAGGGCCTTTTGCAGGAACAGAGCCATGGTGATGTCCTGGACCTAAAAAATACAAGCTATTCACAGAGCTGACACATCCAACCACCCACTGCTGAGGGTCATTTCGGCTCTGTTCCAACACAGTCGCTTGAATTTTTCTGAACTGACAGTGAACTTTGAAAGGCAGATGACTGTGAATGTGGATACAAAAACGACAAGGCAGATTCTGGCCCTCCACAGTGACATGCATGCAAACACATGCATTCGCCGTCAACACATTTTGTATGAAAGACAAGCGTTCGGCTGTGATAGATGAACATCCTCTCATCTTCTCGCATGTCATTTGCGTCTCTTACACTCTGAGGGTCTCTGGCAGCTATGAGCCTCATAGACTGCACGGCAGCGCTCAGCACACGAGGCGGCAGATCGACGGGGGCGGCGGCCACACCGGGGAGGAAGCGCATGATGGTTTTAATGCTGCCTGGATGACCTGCATTCCCCAGAGCTTTCAGAGCGACGACCATGTACGTCTCGTTGGCATTCTTCAGAGCCTCCATGGCCATGTCCAGCAGCGGCTGATACGGATACGAAGCACATAAGCAATTGTTTCGTTTTTTTCCTGCACATTTGTATTCAGCACATACAAATTTTACATTTTCATCTGTTAATGCTACGTACTAAGTCAAACCTCATGCATAAACAACCCCAATGTAATGGCTGTCCTGAGTATTTAGCGAAAAGGAAATAGTTTTTTTGTTTACCTGAACAGCAGTTACTGGGCAGGGTGTATTGTAGGCACAGTGCTTGTAAACCAGAGAGCCATAGGAAAGCACCATGGTTTGCCACAGATAGATGTTGGATTTACAAAAGGGAATATTCAGGAACATCTGCGGAACAGAGACGGAGACAGATAATCTTCTGTAGAAAGTGTATATGCCTGGTATCATTTTTTCCTCATGCAAACAATGTCCCTGACTTTTCGTTTACTCACTTTAGCCATCTCAACCAACTCGGGAATCGCCTGGAGGTGGTTAATGGCCACCACAAAGGTTTCCAGAGCTTCATCTGCAGACACGTCTCCAGCGTGGAACCTCATTTCCAGGAACTTTAGGATTCTGGCATCGCCGACCTCAACAATCATGTCCAAAAACCAACGTCTAATAATTGTAAGAGAGAGTGAGAACATTGATTATTCAGATGATGCCCAAAAGAAGGATTATCCTCCACATAAACCAGAAGAGGACAAAAAGTAAAGGTGTGGAAGACAAGGTCAGACGTCTAATTTAATTGCGCTTGTACGATATGAAATACATCACTCATCACCTTTCTGTCATCATGCCCCACATGATGATTAATCATTCATCAGTGGCAATGTACCAGACTAAATCCTTTCTGAACTGAGTGGAGGATACTCTTCAATTACCTAATCAGATCTGAATCAGAGTTCACAGATGACCTGGGACCATTTTGTTCGTCATCTAAATTAATAGCTTGGGTAAAGGTTATGTATGATGGATTTTTACTTCAGCTAAGCTAAGTACAATGTTCCCGGTGGGTTCAAAGATATCCCCCCCCACAAAAATCAATCCCTAACTTTTGAATTTAAAACAATTTCGCGCGACTTAACTAATCCATCAAAGTTAATGAAAGGTTGCATGTTTGGGGCAACAGTTTATACGCCCTCGCAGTGTCTCGGCCCCCACATTATGAATAACTTTATTTCCATCAGCCTCAGCTGTACTTTGTGTTTAGGGTTTAAATGTTACCATGCTAGCATTCTACAGTAAGAATGTACGGCTCCAACATCTCAACAAAGCATCGGCAAACCTATGAATCCCACAAGCTGATTGGCTGGTTCATGTCCTGATGCGACAGACACGCAGAGGAATGTTCCCGGAGCCCCACGCAGCCCAGAGAAGCATTATTTTTACCAGAATTCTTCTTAACAGATAGAACAAGGGCAAATTGAAAAACCTCTTGAAAGGCAATCCAGTTATCTATAAATTGATCACTTTCAACATTTTTTGCATATTTGCTACTCGGTTGCTGAATTTCACGTAATAATCACTGTGTTATCAGACAAAAAGGACCAGAGATAATGAGTGTGATAACGATACTCACCTCTGGTATTTATTTCCGGCCAACTGCGTCCACATGTTCTCTAATCCTTCGTAAGGTATCACTCGCAAGAGTTGGTACACCTTTATGGAGTCTTCAGTTGTTGCACTGTCAATTTGATATCGGTTAGCCTCGGCCAGACGCTTGATCAGTTCTACAGCCTGGAAAGAGAAATGAGCGGGTGCAGCTGATGAAAGGGAGATTCTTTTCATTCCCAGAACTCATTAACACACACCTGTCACTCTGGCAGTTGGTCCTCAACACAAAATGATTCAGTATCTTTAGATTGTGTTCACTTTTCAGAAAAAGAAAAACCATGTTGATTTCATCATTTATTGTCATTTCTGTATTTATCTTGGTGCTTCTTTAAAATGCCGCTTTGAACAGATTCCGCGTGACACCATTGGATCAGCAATTACCTTTGGCACGGGGTCTTCCAGGTTCTGCATCAACATGGGGATGTTAACTCTGGCATTGACAAACTTGTAGACGAGGTCGCCCTTGCTCTCCACGACCCCGATCGACGCGACAGTCGCCTCGGTGTCGCTCACACCGAGCAGCACCATTTCCTTCCTGCAGGGGAAGTTATCCAAAACTACCGATTTGTACAGCAGACAGGCGCTGCGGATGAGCAGCCGTGATGTGCGGCTATTTCTTTTTTGGATCTTACGTTGCTTGCATCTTGAAATTGCCACCCTTCACGTTGAAGGGGCTGAAGTACTGTCGCTCCAGGCCGTGAGCCCTGGTGATGAGGCCTCCCTCTGCCGTGGGCTTGACCGTGTAAACATATCTCACCGTTGAAACGATCGAATCCCCTCTCTAGTTTCGGAAGACGGAGTAACAAAAAGCAGATCTGACTTTGGCGAGTTTAATTTGACGATCTGAATCAGAGGGATCTGCAGCGGGATAGAAACGGACCTGTTTGGCGACTTGGTCGAGCACGGCAGTCGCCATTCCCCTGTAGATGGCTGCTTTCTCCCGGCAGTTACTCAGGTCCACAACCTGAGTGATGGTCATGTCCTTTGTTTCCTTGTCTTCTTCGGTAGCGTAGTTACTCTGGCACTTGCCATGGATGCCCATCTACAAAGAAAACTATGCGATTTTTTAAAATGTTACAACAGTTTTATTGATTGTTGCGTTGAACCAATGAAGCTGGTGGCAGTGTATTTGTCTGTCAGTGCTTTACAGTACCTCTTCCAGTTCATAGACCGTCTGCGTGGTCTTGACGGTGACTTGGAAGAAGCTCAGTATCCCTCTCACGATGTTGACGATGGTGTCAGGGATCTCAGCAGAGGCGCGGATGTCACCAACGTGTCCACTGGCGTAGTCAAACGTGAAGGGTTTGACGAGCTGGCCAGCGATGCGCTGGGTGAGCTTCGGGGAGGCGTCAAAGCCGTTTTTCCCCCGGAAGCCATTGAACTCCCCGAAATTTAAATCGGAGACCTTTTGAAACACAGACGGATGTGAGAGGTTGTCCGCTCCCATGAGAATATTTGTGCCTGAGTCAACATGAAAAGTGTCTAATTCTCTGCTCAATTAATGTCGGATGAAACAAATGTGGAGCCCAGCGGAGGGGGCGGGCTCAGGTATTCATCTGAATCCTTTTAATGGAACATTAAACCTTACTTTGCTGGCATTACATTATTTCCAATAAAGTTTGATTGTGGCATCTGTTTGTGAGTGAAAGATTACAAAAAGGTGCCGGAGGATGTGATGAACGCATTAGTGCATTTAACCCTTTTTTAATAAACAATTTTATGAATTTCAATCACTTTCAGAGTCTCTATATGATTTAATGTGTAAACGACTTATCATATAATCGACATGACTTTGGCTTCAACAGTTCAAATTATACTTTTGATTACTTCTCTTCCAATATCGAGGCAGACGTTGAATCAACTTAACAACAACTCATCCATTGTTTATGCTGCGCCGCTGAAATAGATTATTTCTGACATTGTTTGAACATCATATTGTGCATAACCTTTAACCCTCCACTCTCACTCTTACCTGAAGGACGAAGGTTTGTGCAGACACACCAACGATCTTGACCTTGCACGCCAGTCTCACACCAGACTCAGCCACGTTTGGCATGCCCAGTCCAAAATTCACCACTCCCTCATATCTGTACTCGTACGTCTTCTTAGGATTGAGGCCGAGCTCTGGAACATGTTCCCAAAATTAAATATGATCTCACATGTTCTTCATGGAAAGCGTTTGAAAAATATTATTTACACTCATGACGAAGACAAAAAGACTCACCATAATGGACACTTTGGCATGCTGCGAAATGTCAAACAGTGTCAGTATTAGAACCTATACACTTATGTGCACTTACGTGCATATCTTGTATATATATTGTTTCTGAAAACATATTTAGGTGGTGAGAATATCCTTCCAATCTTAGTGTTAAAATCCAGTAAAACCAAAAAAAACATAACACACAATACATCACTCAAATACAACAAAACAGTTTGGTAATTTGAGTAAAATTGATAAAACCTGTCCCTTCATTTAAGCCGTAAATGAATCTGACTAACTCACTATTTTTTCATGCCTAAAATACTTATGCTGCTAATTTGTGATTGATCAACACCTAAAAGATCAATAAAGTACATTTCTAAATGTCTATGCTAAAGCTATCTCACTTGTTGGAACTGTGGAATATATAAAAAATAAAATATGCACTGCAAAAACAAGTAATAAGAGTTCAATCAAGAATGATGAGTCGTTGCCAAAATCTCTGAAACTGAAGTTTAAAGAATTTATGCATGCACTGAGCCCTGACTGTTTTTCAGAAAATAGCAAAACATTATGAATGAGGCTTCTCCAAGCCAAAACTATTTGAATGAAGCAATGAAAACTTACTGGCCAGGGCCACAAGGCAGCTGAGTAGGAGCCCCCGCATGGTGAAACTGAGGAGTGGGAGCAAACATTTCAGATGCTTCCTTTATATACTGGTGTGGGTTTTCTCGCTGGGCTCCGACTGTTTAACTGTGAACACACACGGTCTGATCTGGAGCTCTGTTGACCTGTGACATTGTCAGAGTGACACGAGCGAGAGAGATAACTGCATCAACAGCTTCGTGTGAAAGATAAATGAGTGCAACCCCCCACCCCCCCCTTTTAAGGATTTTGCTTTTAAAACATTTTTATCATATACTTGAATATCTGTTAGTCATGTTAGAAATATGTGCAATGTTTTTTTTCGTACATATTCACACATCTATATTCAGAACGTGACTAATTTTGAGTATTTAGAGGAAAAACTCAAAAGCTAACCTCAAAATTTGAATTACTCTTTACTCTAGCCCCTTTCTCTCTCCAACAACTGAATGGAGGGATAGGCCTGGTGGGATCAAAGTCTATTCCCTCAGTGAATCCCAGCTACACACACGCGAGGAACAGGATACGTTCGCTGCTTTTGCTCTTCTACTTTCTTGAGTAGTGGCTCAGTGCTGGTCTTTAATTTTACACACTGTCCCCTGGGCGTCACAAGGCTTCTTCTCATCGATACAACAAACTCAACCAGTGCGGAGAACCGCTGCTCTTCATGCCAATTTTAGTAAAAGTCTGCCTTCGAGGAAGCAACGCTGTTCGTACAGTGCACTTTGAGGGGTGGAGACATCGAGGAGCAATCAGCCTGTGTCTGCGCTGTCTGTCTTTGAGTGTGGCGGTACGACTGCACCACACGGGAGTCCAGAGTGTAACCGTGCTCAGTGATTCTCTCATCCACTGACCACCTGCTGTTCTCGCTTCCATGTCAGCGTCGGCCACCAGAGGACTCCAGCGTCTCATTTTCTGTGACAGACGCGAGTCGACGAACTTGGGTCGTTCCAAATGTTACAGGACTAAACATGGAGGGAAACGGCATCAAGAACAAATGCATTGTTTCAGGAGAAACTTCGTCAGCCAAATCTAACACGGTAAATTCTGAAATTCTCAGGAAATCTTTGCAGGCTTGTTGAGTTCTAGTTCTAGTTGTAAATTTGGTTGAAGAAATTCAAAAGAGGTGGGCGAAGAAAATCAACGCTCAATTTTTCACAAATTACACTTAATACCAAAGTTCATCTTTTATGTTTGTTTACTATAGTATGGCCAGTTAAACAGTCTGGTTGTTCATCAACCAATCTTTAATTCTTTGTTATATTGTAATTTTTCTTTAATGAATTATTTCTATTTCAGATCCTTTATCAATCCAAAGCCACAATACATGCACATGTGCTGCAGCTGGGAATAGAATCATCATATCAGTCATTTTTCAGCTTGTTGGGGACAAAGTGTTGGTTGCAGCACAACACACTTGGACCAACGAGCTTCAGACAAATATAACGAGGTGCAAAAAGTTTTTTCTGCAGACAAATATGTTGAAGATAAACTGTTGTCAGCTTGTGAGCTCACAGTGGAAATGCTGTTCCTCATTAAGTCCAGTAGATGGCGCTGTTGACCTACAGTATCTACGGGCGTCCTGGTACGAGAGAATGCCAACGGTCTCTCTCTCATAGACAAATTCCTATTAATTCACTGTACACTTGGTTGTTCACAGAGGCAAGGTGAAACAATACATTAAACAAGACCATTGATTTTCCACATGAAAGAAGAAATGAGAAGAGATGTGCCACATTCATGTTTAATAATTTACAAATCAATTTCAAACACAAGAAACGAACAAAGACAACAGCTTGTTTAGGTTATTATTTTTTTGTGTAATCTGATAATTGAAGAGGTTTTCAATTAGACTGAAAATATGCAAAGTATGTTGATTCCAGTATTACTCTCCGAAGAATGTCTTTTGTGAAAACGACGGATACAGTTGTATGTTTTTATTGTACAGAAAATCTCCTGAATCTAACACAAACACCATGTATAGATGATTTCAGCCTTTTTTTTCTCTTAAAATGGAAACTGAAAATGTTTAGAAATTACAAGTGCTACATGTTCTCATTCATCAGACATCTGTACAAAACAATTCCTCCCACAGCCTTTTCCAAAACGCATGAAAAGCGTGAGTCACAGGACACTGCAAAGCTTTAATGTCGACTATTATTGTGCAAGTGCAGATGTTCAGGCTTCGGCTGCATCGATTCATCTCAGGCATTCAAAACAACATGGCACGTTTTTGAAGAGCCTGTAGTACTCCTCCTGAATCTGGAACAACACATACAACGTGGGCAGGATTAGTTCAAATAGAAATACAATACAATTAAATAAATTAAGATAAAATGAAATGAAATAAAATAAAACCAAAAGATTAAACATTAAATTGAATTTCTCACGTAAAAGTACAACAGACCACTTTCCCTCAGAAATAAACGTTGTACTTTATGCTGCACTACATTTATTTCACAACTCAATACACATAATTTGGCAGCAGTAAAACATTTTATGTTTACTCTTGAATGCCACAGTATTAATATTTCAATAAGTTTGAACGCATCTCAATATAATATAATATAATATAATATAATATAATATACTATACTATAATATAATATACTATAATATAATATAATATAATATAATATAATATAATATAATATAATATAATATAATATAATATAATATAATATAACATGTGTATCAACAAACTTCTGCCAAGACGCTCTTTAGCAAAGCATTTAAATCTGCCTATCTCGATCTGAACTGCTCATTATCCAAAGAAAGTCACAGTATATGACGGTTGAATGAATGAATAACACTGTACAAGGAGAAGAGGCGTCGCTCCTCCTACCTTTCTGGACAGCACACAGAGGAAGATGAAGATGAACATGCCCTGGAAGGCGTTGGCGATGGTGAACAGATAGGCCGTGAGGGTGGTCTCGTTGAGGATGTGGAGCACTCCGAAGGTCCAGGTGGCTCCCAGCACAAACAGCAGGGCCAAGGCGCCGCGGGCGCAGGACCTGCGGGCGACCCAACGGACCTCAAGTCAGAAGTAACTCGACGCTGCAAGGACGCCCCACGATGCCGTGATACTCCATCAGATAAGGTATTTTTGCAGCCTGATTTTTCAATATTCATTTGAAGTACTCAGCACAAGTACAGCTAATCCTACCTGATGTTTTCATAGTGGCTGATTTCAGGCTTTTTCACAGCGGTGTGCCGGTACACTTTGTAGATGATTACGCCAAAAGCCAAGAGATTGACCTTTGGTGGAGACCGAGCAAAACAAGCACGACAAACAAACACAGTCAACTGAATATGTATGTTTGAAACAATCCCTGTGTGATGATACGTTACAAAGGAATCAGATCTTACCAGAATAATCAAACACGCAGGCCCAATGAAACTCCATATGAAATGGTTTTCTGTGCTCAGCCAGCACCTAACAGAAAGAGAAGAAGAAAGTCTTACTTTGTTAAATAATTCATTTCAACATTGTCAACTGGGTGTGTCGCAGGTTCAGAAAGGAGAAGGCCTTCATCTTCACCACATTTCTGTACTTACACTTTATCGGTGCCATAATACTTATAGCCGAACGTTGCCGAGATGGCCACCACCACTGCCGGGCTCCCGTAGCCGAAGATGTAAAAGTTGCGGTGCAGGAAGCCTTTGTTGTAGATGACGCCAACCACTATCAAGTACAGATGGATGCCCTCGATACACATCCAGGCGAAGGCCGCGAGGAAGAAATAGTGCAGCAGCCCTGCGATAACGGAGCAGAAAAGCTGTGAAGAAACAGAGAAAAGAAGAGAGGGGAAGTGAGATGCAGGTTTTTTAATAAGTTTTATGATGTGTACAATAACTGTTAGTTTGCCCCATTAACTGTCATTTGGACTCTCCGCGGTACATGTCTGTTTGTTCCCCCTGATTAATGAGGTGTTTCTCAATTTCCATTTTGAGCATGTTCGTGTCGAATAAGCTTTTTATATGAGCTGACATCATCTCATGAAAATAGCTTGACAATGAAGAGTGAGAGAAACGAAATGTATGCACTGTGACGTACCAGCTGACACGGAGTGACCACTTCGAATGCAGAGTGCTTTTAAAAATCACATGTGTTCACACACGGGTTTTCTGGGAACCCCGAGCATTCACCTTGTGTGTGTTCATGTTGATCCCCACCAGGAAGATGAACTCGGCCATGAAGAGGCTGCAGCACAGGTTCTTGTGGATGGTGGTCCTGGTGCTCTGGATCTCGCTGAAGAACCAGAAGGTGAAGATGCACATGGACAGACAGATGAGGGAGATGATCATCCCCAGCTGGGTGATCCGGGTCAGGATGGTGTTGTGGGCCACCAGCTGGGAAGCAAATGGAAAGGGAGGTGTTTCATTCACAGGCCTCCCTGGTCTTCTAAAGTTTCTAATCAGTGTTTTTTTCTGCTTGGAACCGTCTGATATATCGTGGTGGGTACAGACCCGGGTTGTACCAGCACGTTGGCTTGCACACGTACTGGGGGGGTTCTGGTCCCGTTGTATCGGCCAGTCGTAGTTATCATTAACAGGGAAAGGCCAGAATCTTTTTTTTTTAATTATCATTTTGAGTGATTCACATTCGTTGCTTTAATTTCTCTGCGGTTTCAGGTAGTGGTCCATGAAATGCAAAACAGATCAATAATATTGTTATTATGTGGAACTTAAAAATCAAAAAGTGTACAAATAAGTTATTTTTTAAATCATAAATACAATAGTATAAAACAGTACCATCAAGATAAAATACTGGTATGGGCATTAAAATTCCGCAAATATTTACATCTACATGATGTTGAATATAAATAAAGGTAGAGCATATACTGTAGAAAGGAACATTCATTATATTTTAGGTATTAACATACATACATACATACATAACATATTTTATTTGTTATTATTATAACAAATAAAGTATTATAATTTTCAGACAAACTGAATGATTAAATGTCCCTGTACTGACTGAGAAAAGTATCCTTAAACCAAAATGTTGATAGAAAAATTGAAATAAAAAAAATAAAAAATAGATAAGCTATTCCTTTATTCATCCCACTACGGGGACATTTTGGATATTAAATATTAAATGTCACAGAGCTGACAATTGGGCTGATTTTCTTAGTTAATGAAAAGTTCACAATTTTGAGAAGACAGCTTTCGAAAGGACAGTCAATAAACTGAAATATGGAAGAGCACAAAAAAGAAAATATCACCCTATTATTAACAAAAAAACAGTAAACTACCACTCAACTACCGCAACCAATCACTCACGTTGGCCCGTCCGGAGGACATGAGGATAGCGAAGTGTGTGAGGTGGTTGCAGGAGCAGGTCGTCGCGTTGCTGTTGACGTGGACGGTGTTGCAGCCGTGCGTGGCCCAGTGGCCCTGCAGGCTGTCCGGCTCGTACTCCCAGAAGGCGCACTTGGTCACGTCAGCTTTAGTGTCTATGGGCTTCGGGGGATAGAGCGGAACAAAGGCACTGTTAACTGTTTTTTATTAGTTATTGCACTGCGCTGCTTTGGGGTGTCACGTCACCAGGGGTTAAACAAGTTTTGCAGGCCTCATCAAAGTTGTAGTGAAAGTTAATTATTGTCTATCCAAAGTTTCCAAAGATAGGGTGCATCAGAAAAAAAGAAAATTGTGTTGTCACATGATCAATGTGTTTTTCATTGACTTCTTAAAAAAAATGTTCTTACTTGAAGCGATCTCAGAACTTTGTGAGTTACTGTTAGAAAAGTAAAACATAAGGGAAATATCATCTACAGTATGACTTTGGGTGAAATCATCCCTATACACATTTCCTTGGAAGAGGAATCTTATAAATATATAACAGGCAAAATATATTTCAGCAAAATTCTTTTAGAAAGTGGAGGTCCACATGTTTTCCGTAAATGTTAATATGCTATTTTACTTGATCTACAATGATCCAAATATCAAGCACAGTTTCAGTGATGATTAACCTTGTTGTAAAAAAAAAAAGTGTCAAAAAATATTGTCTGCACCAAAACGGAGTCCAAATTAGTGATTGTTGCGCTTTAAAGGGAATTTAGAGAGATTTTCACTGCCCAACATAAATCATCACGTCCTTTGTTAGTATTAAACCTCCAGGGTCCAACAAAAAATAATTATTTCACTTTCTCATACAATTTTCATTATCTAAAAAGACAACACCAGAACATTAACTTTTAGGGTATAATTTCCTTCATCACCTGCATTGCTCCATCATCTGTTCACCTGTCCCCTGCCATTTCCCTCTAACTGAGAGGTTAGGAGCACTTGGAGGCCAAATCTTTAAATTTCATAAAACTTGACACAAAGCACTGACTCCTCCTCCCATGCGAGTTTGTTTTAAATTTGACTTCCATGGAAACCAGTAGTTGTTGTCAAATGACTACCTGAGTGATTCTGGGAATAAGGAAGCAATAATGGCTCCAGTCTGGAGCAAGCAGTCGTTCTACACATGTATATGATGGAATATTTTATGATTCAAGCTGAACCTAGAGATCCTATTAAAGTGGCAGAGAAATGGAGAAAAAGAGGATAATGCGGTAATAGTTACGTAATATGAACTTAAAATAATGCTCTTAAGAATACAACTGTCTCTCTATATGCAGATCAAGACAGAGTGACAAAGATCCACCAGCTCCATCAGACTCACACAAAAATGAAAATAAAATACCACCAGACACTTTGAAGCAGCCTGGAGGAGGATGCTGCAGAGCGCAGACGAGAAAAACGGCCTCAGCACTCTGTGGACTCTTTTACCTCATGGTGCCTCAGAGTGAAGGTGACATGGTCAAGTTGGTAAACGTCAGCAGGTTTGATGGCTGCTGCTATGACCTGGGAGTTGACAGTGATTTCCCCAGTTCCTGCATAGCGCGAGTAGTCGGTGACACCGGGGTCGCTGCTCGGCTTCAGGATGTCACCGACGCTGCCGTATCGCACAAACACCACAGACACGCTTCCTGTGGAGCAACAGCGACAGCGACAAGAAGTTTAAACGGGACAGGGGGGGGAGTCGAGTCAATGGACATACGATTGAACGTCACCAGTCTGGTTGGACTTGGAGCAGAGCAGAGTCAGTGTGCAGCAGATCCAACCTGTGACTAAAATGCCCCTTAAAACCATTGAACATCGTCACTTTCTTTGAGGCTTCACCCGCTCTTGCGTCCGACATGTGGCAGGAACTGATGTTTGACCTGATCTGGATATGCTGCTGTGTTACGGAGGCCATAAGAACAGAAGTTCAACTGGCAGATTTCTGGACGTGTGACATATGGCAACACGTAGCAAAAACACAACACCCTTACCGCCCCCTCACGCAGATGGCCACGGCTGTGAAAAGGCGTTTTTCATTTGACTGTTTCAAACCGGGTTATCTCACCGTTCCTGTCCTCCCGTGGTCTCGGTCTGGGAGACAGATATATATGATCTCCTCCCATGGAAGCGGACAGTTTGGCTCTTGTGTGACGAGCATCAAAGGTGAAAAGTTTCAATTCTGCGGTCGAGGAGAGAACAAGTCAGGGATACGACAGAGGAAAACCCCCGGTGGGAACAAATTGCAGAACGATTTAATATGATTTCCGTCTGTAAGAGTGCTCTGTTTCGAATAATTATCTCACCCATTTCGGAAGCTTTGATTTCGAGCTCGGTCTGACTTTTGTAGTTGTTGGCCAATGTCAGAGCACTTTCTTCCACAGTGTGTAGCAGCTTGGTGATGGTGCGTTCCCTCCGCTCCTCTTTCATTCTGCTCCAAGCCACAAGTTCATCCTTCTGCACCAGGTTGTTAACTGCAGTTACCATATTCTGTTGAGAGGAAGGTTCTTCAGTGTGACACGTTTATAATAGTATGCGATCAAATGTATGCCTTTACTGCAATATGGTTTTACCAGGTACGACACGGTTAGATCATTATTCCTATTGCCTTTTCTGTCCTTTCATAAATAACTGCTCATAGTGGTGCATCTCTAACACCTGAGATAAAACATTTTTTCGGGGTTTACTGACAATACATTGTCAGGAAGGTTTGTATTTTTTTGGTAGTTAACTGGTGGGATGCGTCATCTTTTCTTTAAAAAGTTTTCCACAATGTGCGCTGCGAAGGCGACCGCAGAAACCGTGATGAGTGAAAATATATATGGAACAAAAAAAACCCGATGACTAGCAGCTTGTGTCCCAAAAAAAAAAAAAAGCACTGAAATCTCTAAACTGTCTTTCACCGCACTGCGCAGCGCATGATAAGAAGGAACTGGCCCGTGTGTGATACAATTTTTTTTTCTCCCCAAATCCAGTTCAAAGCATAACTGCACCTCAGGCAAAAGTCCAAATGCAGAATGAGCAGCAAGAATGGTAAACAAGGATTACCGAAAGAGTTGAGTTGATGACGGATGGCTTGACAGTGTAATCCTGTTCTCCCGCAGCCAGCATTGATTCGGAGCGACACAAGGCCTCAACATATGCAATCACTTCCACCGAGGTGAGTTCGCCGGACGTCTGCTTGGCAATTTCCCTCAGTAGACTCTGGGGCTCCGTGAGGTTGCTCATCTACGACGTGGAAGGGAGAAGCATTTGTGTTCAAGTATTTTTCAAAGAGCGACCTCGGATTCCTTCTCACGTTCAATTACAATCACTCACACTGTTTTTGTTTAGGATAGAAGGTTGCAAGAAATTTTTCCAAAAGAAGGAGGGCCATTCGGACAGCGAAGTCCAGTTCAACACATGTCAAATTATTCCACTTACAGGACAGAAAGGTTCTAGCAGCAGGACATGTGCACCACCTGCAGGCAAGGAGGGTTATGGGGTTTTTCTTCCCTTTGTTTTACAGCTGCTGTTGGATATTAGTAGTATTTCTGTTTCCTTTTGTCTCCAATAACATCTTAGAATACACACTGACACACAAATCCACTCATTTCCTGCACGTGGCCTGTGTATCAATGTGGCAAAGACTATTACCTCATTTGCCCGTAGATGGTGCAAATCAACGTGTCTGTCGTCAACTTTTCTTGCCTGTAGGTGGTGTATCTGGCCCGCGGGTGATAGAGGCCGGTGCTCTGTTTTCTCGTCTGTGTCTCAAATCAACTACTTTAGTCTGTACACTCGCATGTAGTACACTGTACAAAGTTCACTCTGGGTCGTTCCGTCCCGCGTCAAACAAAGAATTGTGCACTCACTGGAAGCGGCCACGGCAACAACATGTGACCGCAGGTCGACGGCTGCTTTGCTCGCCTGACATAAATATTAACGTTTTGCCGTAATTGCCTTCACTGACGCGCCGTCTTAAATTTGAAAATACATTGGTGCTGCTTTCTCTTCCACTATGCAGCCAAGGCGGAGCTCACTGAGAAATCATTTTACTCGAAACATTTGAACCATTTTGAAGAGTGCACCGCATATTTCCATCCTGCTTGTGGCATCTCATGTCTACTTTAGTGTCATAACATCCATTTCACTCTTATTCGGAGAGGGGGGTACTTACATATTCTAGTGTTTTGTTAACCATCTGTGTGATGCATCCGGCGTTGTCATGGCAGTATTTTTGTGGAGACTCTGAAAGACAACAATTACCAAAAGCTCCTCTTTGGTTGTTGAGCTCTTTCCCGTGATTGCACCACTAAAGTGAGCAGCAATGTCTGAATTTCATAAAACCAGCACATGCATCACACGAGTCTCTCTGTCATCCGTATTGCCAAAAAACATCGGATAATGTAAGATTACAATTTTGCTTTATGTATCGCATAATAGAATTTGTGGGAAAAAGATGAAGACAGGTGTGTGTTGTTGGTTTTAAGAACTGGTGGACGTGTGGATGTGTGCGTCCCATCTGCAGATTTACCTTCGCACCGTACTCCTCCTTCTGGATGGAAGTGCTTAGCACCTGAAGTTGGGACGTAATCACGCAGACATGTGCAGTAGAAAGATCCATTCGTATTATGGCAGAGTGAGTTTGGTCCACAGACCTGTCCTGTCAAGCACTCGTCAGTGTCTGAAAGAAAGAATTCATCTCCAATTACAGATGAACACATATATAACTCTCATCGTGACTGATAATTGTTAAATGAATAACCAATAAACGTATACTGCACATTATTAGATACATTTTTTCATTCATTTTGTTAAATTCTTGGTTGAAGAAGCGGTTGCACTCTCAGACATCTGTCATCTTTACAGTATGTCTACTCAAAATACAGAACAAGGCCGTGAGAATGATTCTCCTTTATAAGAAATACACAGGAGAACCTGGCATGAACAAATCCCACTCATTGCATTTACTGTATAATTAACTTTTGGAAGAGAAAATGCAATTCCTACATGCACGTTACACATCTGAATATTCATCTGCATTTAAATCAGCCATATGCTTCTCCGCCAGGAATGGTACATATACCACCCTGTTGCAAACATGCACGGATACTTTTGCTAAACCACATGAGAAGAATGTGTTGTTCTTCTGGTGCAAATGAAGCACAAGATCTCGGTTTCGCAGAACAGCAGATGGGAAGCGAAGTGAAAGGTCGAGAGAGAGAGAAAAAAAAATCACCTCCAACATGTTTATCCTCCTCAGTACAGTGGAAGAGAAAACAGGCCTGACACTCCCACAGCCGTGTGGTAGCTCTTTTCACACACACTCACACACACGTGATAACACCCCAGTTGTGTGTGAAGGTCCTCCGTCAGTTCGGTTTATGTAACGGTACGGATCAATAGATCACCAATACATTCATTGTTTTTAATGTAGCACGGCTCGCGAGAGACTCAGACATTACCGCGGCATTCGGTGCCATCGTTGGGCTGGAACCTGTCCGGTCCCGTTGATATGTATCCAGAGACACATGTGCAGTAGTAGCTCCCCGCTGTGTTGGTGCAGGTCCCCCTGTCTCCGCAGATATTTGTCACATTCTGGCACTCGTTGTCATCTGGGGTGAGGAGATCAGAATAGAAAATGAGTTGTGTGCAACAGAAAAGACTCTTTTTTACCTCTTCAATGCGGAATTAGACTTTTGTTTTGGCTAACCGGTGATGTTACAACTGAATTACATACATCATTTTTGATTCTGCTGCTTCGTTCAGCCTATGTTCTCTTTTCCCTCTGGTCTCCCAGTTTACTGGAAATGACCTGGCAAGACTTTCAGCTGTTGTTTTCACTTCGGTGAGCCGTCTAGGTATGACGGACACGCTGCTCTTCCTCTCCTCTGTACCTTCTGCACAAAAGCTTGTCCTGGAAGGGAAATCCTCTGCTCTGATGAGGGAGGTGACTTTATTCAAAAAGGAAATTCCTCCATGACACACTGGACCCATAATTGATCTAGCACAAACGTTTCACCCACATATTTTATGACTCACTTTGATGCCTTGTCCGAAGTGTGCTCGTTTCCACGTCCACTGTACACACTGTGTTTCTGGCTTTTGTCCCCTCCTCTTAGCTTTGACACTACACATTTATACTTTTTATCATGGATAACAGTTTGATTGTACACAAAAAGTTGCTGAAGCATGACCTAATTTAATCATTATCTTTGAAATTTTGCTAATAATTACTTGAACATTTTTGATGGATTGACTTAATTTAACATTTTCCTAACTTCATTTTTAATTGTGCGACCACAGAGGACCTCCATTAACCCTGAACTTCATTGTGCGTTTATTGTTTTTAAATCATTCTCTGCAGTGTTTATGTTACTCACATTCTGATCTACTTTTGGCTCTTGAAATATGTAAGCTGTGCCGTGATTGTGATCAGACTGCAGGTCAGGAAACAAAATGGGTTCCAGGAATTCTAAACAGACCAGAAACATAACAGGGGTAACAATGCTGAGTGAAAGGCAACGCTGGCCATTAAAACAAACTAATAAAGCTTTATCATGGATTTTTAAGTTCTGACCCACTACAAAGAATACCACTCTCAAAGTCCCAAAAACGGTTTGGTAGACACACAGTTGCTCAAACTGTGCTGATGGATCCTGTGTTTTAAGGTTTTAAAAAGGCCAATGTAATTATGAAGCTTAGTCACAACAATTAAAAGCATAATTAGATGAATAATCTTATTTTCCTTGCACATAAAAGTCATTAAGGTAGTTAATTCCTTTTTAGGTCTGTTTAGTAATAAATAACTGACTGCCTTTTTTTTCATGTTTGAGACTGAACAGAATATGCTGATTTGTTATGGTCAAGCGAGATAGTGTTTTAATTGCATTCATGTTTATCCGTCAATTTGCTGCTGTTGTTATTAACAGGCATCCTTAGATTGTATGAAATATTTTTAATGGATTCCATCGTAATTATTTTGCGTCGCACAGTCAACTGCCATTCTCACCTCAACCCACATGTGTACAAATGTTGTCTGCAACTGACTCAGTCACAATCAAAACATACTTTCTCTGCAGCTACTCTCACGGCAGTTGGTGCTCCCGTATCACGTCAAACTTTTTAATACATGAATGGATTTGTGTGTCTATAGTCACCATTGCAAAATGTTGTTCCATCTCCGGTATATCCATGGTGACAGAAGCAGGCGTTGTTTGATCCATTTAGGGTCTTGCACGTCGCAAGTTGGTGACAAGAATCACAAATGTCAGAGAGACTGCATGGGTCCATCACACTGGAGAGCCATGCTGCGTAAAAGGCAGCACAAGACACAGAAAGTGTGTAAGTTTATATTCTGGGCCATTTTGTGATGCCAAAGCTGATTTTTTGTTCCCCAAATGTGTTTCTGGGTAAAAGAAAATGTTCACTCTATCTCTGGCTGCGCTAACCTGCTACTCGCACAGCACACAAGAGCAGTGTAAAGCGACACAATCCATTGAACCACAGTACCTACAAGTTTCATATACAGCTTGTCTCAGCACAAAAAATGATATTGTAAATGAAAAATAAAATCGCAAAATACAGCGATAACAATCTTTAAAATAATTCATCAAGCTCAACAGCGGCACAGTCACAAAGCCCAAAGCTATAATAATCAATAAGGCGACGCCATGAATACACGTTCCACTACAACTGTGTCCGTGTAAGACGCCTGCTGTGATGTAGTAGAGATAAGCACACGTACCTGTCAAAAGTACAAGTTTCATTGGTGACTTGAGCAAAGACTCCATCCTTGCCCTGGGTCTGGTTTGACTTTTAGTACAGTCTGTGGTGGGCTGGTTGCTGACGCAGTCCACTTCCTCCCAGTCAGTTTCCTGTTTCCCTAAACCTGGCCCTTCCTGTCGTGGCCTTTAATCTGCTTTCAAAAACATGCGGCCCGGCCCCTTCAACAACCACTGCAGCGCCCAACGCACTTTACCACCAGGCTCCGCTTCACACCTCATAGAGAAGGAGCTTTAAGGAGTTCTTTCTTTTCTTTTAAGTGTTGTTGCTACTGTGACTTATATGGTTCTGTTCCGGAGGCTTCAATGCCATTGTTCTAACGTGAACACGAACAGTAGGCCGTGTAAGACCAGGCCAAAACAACACCGACCGCCTTCACTGAAGGACGACCCCCTCCCTTCCGCAGAGGACTGTACACAAATTCACACACACACACACACACACACACACACACACGCACACATTGCTGTGTGTCTTCTGCTGACCACCGCTGTGATTTTCAGACAAAGACCTAACAGCCGTTATTCTTCTAGACAAACAAACTGTGGATGCGAGCCCTAAATCTCAGTTAGTTTGTAATGCAGATTTTTACGTGTAGTGTTTGAGGTATATTGGCTAACTCGCCAGCTTCTAATGCAATGTACAACTAAATTCTTGCCTTATCAGGCTACATCTGAGTATCCATGAATCACACTTTGGTTAAATGAAAAGAAAACAAAAGTGAAAGAAAATATTGATATATGCTAGCCTAGTCTTATCACAACTCGCTGGACGGATTATATATCCAATCTGGTCCCGTTGGCCTGGGAACGCCTCTGGTTCCCCCAGGAGGAGCAGAGAAAGAGTTGCTGGGGAGAGGAACATCTGGAGAAAATGGATGGATGGACGGATGGATGGACGGATAGTCTTATCAACATCCACATTTAGATTAAAAGATTCTGTTCTCTTGCCTATTATATTTTAAACTTCAAACAAAATTTGTTACACATATTCCCATGTGCCATTTGTGGAGTTGGTGAAATACCGTGGAGTTTGCTATTGTTCCCATTTCTAATCACATTGAACAAACATTGGGTTTCTGTCAGCATGGACTAAGTAATAGCTGTGATGTATTAAAATGTCTGTATAAACAGAAGTGTGAGGCTGTGCTGCCACGATGCTCTTATGGCCTTTTGAAGATAAGCAGCCAAACAACACATCTTATTTTTGGCATGTTGACACCAGTTATGGACTAATGACCCCATTCTCTGTGAGGGAAATGAGCAGGGCTGGGTGTTACGGTTTTTGGTGGCGGGCCACTAACCCACACAATCTAATGCTATGAGAAGCAGCTTACCCAAAGTTTCAAGTTTTTCACCTTTACCAAAGAGCCACTGCAACTGGCTGTGGAAGGCAAGGAAACAGAGGAACTCAAATGGGAAACAGTGACAACAGCCGGAAAAAAAGAGAAGTAGCCATTCAGGTGTAACCTTTTCAAATGACCCTCTACTTTTTGGCACAAACACATTCATTGATGAATAGTTTCTCTTGGAAGATAAGTTCTTTGTTGACTGTATTGCAGTCTGTGGAGGCGGTTTGAATCGCTTAGGCAGGGCGTTCAGTTTATCGCTGAGAAAGGCAGCTGCTTTGAATGACACCATTGGAACTGCTGAGCATTACTGTCCTGGGAAAGTGCTTGGTGAAACTCACATCTGAATGTCTCCCTCTGACACTTGCCTAACGGTAAGGAAGGAAGTGATGTTGTCTAGAACAAACCTGGAATGATTGCACCCTTCCTCCTCCGCTGTTTTTGTCTCAGGAAATCTCTCATTTAGGGGAGAAATTCGTGAAGCTATCACAGGAGCTTGCTTGCTGCACAATGACATTATAAAAAAAAAAAAAGAGACACCTAGGAGAAAGGATCTCTTCAACTGTGTGGAGGCAGTCTTGTGTAAATGTTTCCTCTTTTCCTTCTCTCTCTCTCATGGATATGGAAATTTTGACTCTGCACTAGACTCATGCGTGGGTTTGTGTATGCGTGCGCGAAAGCAAATGAAGAGTGTTGTCGGTGCTATTCAGGTGATATTGAGATTTGCACTACAGACTACACGAGATAATCTATTTGACACTTCTCACACATATCTGTTCGGATGTTGGCCTTATGTTCAGCCATGACGGGAAGGACTGAATGCCGGGGCACAGATGGCAGTAACTGTCTCATAAACTTGGAGCTCTTGAATATTTCAGTTCACAAAGCGAAAGTGTGCTTTCTGCTCTGGTTCAGAGATGCCAGCTGCTGTGTGTGTGTGTGTGTGTGTGTGTGTGTGTGTGTGTGTGTGTGTGTGTGCCCTGCAACATGTTCTTTATACTAAAGTATAGGTGGTGCTGCTTTAACAGAGCAGACTTTTCTTCAGTCAAAGGGAATAACTGAAAAAAAAGAAGAAGAAAAACACCTGTCAGGCACTACAAGAGTAAAAGGTAGCAACTCCAATTTTGGTTGAAAATGAGATTTGTATCGTTTTCCTTCGTCAGCATTTGGTCAGCTGAAGATAAGAGGATCAAGACTATCCTCTTATAAAGTCTACAAATGACCACAATTTCAGAGCATTCGACCTCAAGAGCTATCTGGCATCGACCAGAAACCTTGAAATTCATTTTTGTCAATTTACGTGTTTCAGACTTTTGGAGACCAGAAACTCTCTCAGTGATCCTTTGTTAAAACTGCCATGAAACTGAAAGTGGAAAAAAAGAAATGCAAAAACAACTCAATCACACAGCGAAAACACACAGAGAAAACATCCTGGGTTTCCATCATGGTTTTATAATATATATATATATATATATATATATATATATATATACATATATATTTATATATCAGTCCTCCCAACGGCACCATAGAACTATTATAACAATTTCAGTGAGTAAACTGATTGGGGTACAACAATTTCACTCTCGTTATAAAGCTTTGCAGCAGCATGATGCATAACCGATCTACTGATATCATGTTCTGCTCCAAGGTCACTTAGGTCATCCTCCCAACAACTCCAATCAGTCGTCCACTCGTGCCTTAAAACCAACAGGGACCAGGTTTTTTCACCGCTGCCGCCCTCAAGCTCTGCAATGGTCTCCTGTGCTTCATTAAGTCCTGCTCCACTATTGATGAGTTTAAATCTAATTTAAATACATACCTTGTTTATCTAAGCCATAGTTTCCCTTGTGAATCTTCTCCTTATTGTGATCTACTGCATTGTAATATCTTCAATTTCTCTTGAACCATTGATTCCTCTTGCATGGATGTTGTTTTTGACATCATACTTCTTATTCTTTTTTCCCCCTAAATGTATTGCTCAACCATTTACCAACTCATGTTATTATTAAGATGGATAGATATATAATTAGATAGATGGTGCAGTATAAAAACAAAGTCTGATAAAAAAAAAAACTAGATCATATGTGTGCTATTAAAACAAATGTAACTTTATTGTATCACCCAGTTTGACCTTCGGGTTACTTGAGTTTTTTAACTGGCTCCGCTGTAGATATGAGAAGCAAAAATAAAGTCCAGCAAGGCCAGTTGTTAAAAGTAAAGTGTGTCCGGCCATAAGTGTCTTCACCAGCCACACTGTATTGTTCCCATAAATTTAGAGATACTGCAGCAAAGCAGGGATTTGGCTCTGGCTTAAAGCGGTTGCCTGGTGGTCAGTTTAGGGGCTCCTTCCTCTCATGGCCAGACAATAGGAACAAAGCAACAGACAGCATTTTCCCCCTCAGCTGGGGAGTGTGCCACACAGCTGTCATATATTCAAAATATAGTGTAAAGGGTCTGACAGTTATACAACTTGCTCTAAATATCTCAGATGTACAACTTTTTAACCTTCATGAACTCTTGCTACAACTTAATGTTAAAAAAACAGTGTTTAACTCTTGATTCAAATGAACCTGGAAAAATAGTTCAGATCAATATGGCTTTACTTAAAATGTAGTAAAATAGTAAGTAAAATATGTTCGTTTTTTCCATACATGGGATTAACTGGGCTAATAAATACAGCAATTGACCATGAATCAAGTCATAGTTTTGAAATTCTCCACGTTGCTGTATGGAGGATTTCGAAATGGTAATAATTAGACATTCAAAACTTTCATAATGTTTTTGACACACTAGAGGCCACAGGCCTGCATGCTGTTGGCAGGCGGATATGACAAAGCCTAAGTGCCAGCAAACAAGCAGTAATTCTTTAATCACAAATATCTTAAAAGATGAAAGATTTTCAAGGCCACATGTTTCCGTTTGTTACACATGAGCACTTGAGGCTTGTGAAGTAACTAGTTTATATATTGTCCCTGGAAATATCTGGCAAGTTTATATAACACACTTGAAACCACTTTTTCGAAAACTTAAAAGTAATTGGGTGGGTCGCCAAATCAATGTTCTGCATGGGGTATGAAATGGGGTCAGCTGTCTTGGTCTGTCCTCACGATAATTTGATATTCTATCAAACTGACCCACAGAAAACTACCATTCATTCATGATTTTAAAAAAATTTAATGGGTCTCAATGTGGGATCCAGACTTACTTTAGTTGGACGAAGTCATTTGCAATTCAGTGCTTGGCTTTTCCAGGAAAATAACAATCCAGGAAAGTATCACAACCTAATGTCTGCTGAATTGTAATATTGTCTAAAGGACTGTACAAAATAGCCAAGAGGGATTGCGTGACAACGTAAGAGCTGAAGAAATTTGTAGTTAGGTGTGTAATTCTCATGGGTGGGGGATGTATCCCTACTGAAATTGTTCCCCCTCCCCCCCTTAATTTGGAGTAGAAAAATTAATCAATGTATCGCAAATTTCTCTTTACGGTTCAACATCGATGTACACAACCTCTCAATGGGAATTCAAGAGGCTCGATAGCCAACTATTTACCTGTCTTTCAGGGACAACACTGTGCTGAAGTCTAATTTTGTGGGAGGAGTAGACTGTCTAATGAGGTAACAAGGTTATTGACTGAAGTTGATGAATATAATTTTAATGAGCATGAGCCATACTATATTAAATTAACCAAACCTTATGAGTGTACGTAGCCGTCCAACAAAAACACTGGTCTTTGTTCTCACAACTGATGAAACATAATTAAAAATAAACATTTAATTGCCTATAATGTTGTCATTTTACAGTCAGAGCGAAGCTCTCTCAGGTTACATCAGTGGACCCGAATAAAGATGTGACTTGTGTTTAGGAACTGGGACATGGTCAAATGAAATGTTATAACACGCCCTTTGGATGGTGCATGTTAGAATGAGTGTGCATTAATAAGAGTAGCAATTTATGCTCAATGTTTTAAACATGCTGAGAAAAATATTTTTTTAAAAGTAATGATAGTAGTATTGTCTTAAAAGTTTGCATTTAAGCATCACAGCCACTAAATGAAATCATGGATTACTATTTGGTGTCATGAGAGTTTATTGTGTACAAGTAATTTAAGTTTTTCCTTCTTTGCTTCCAAATTAATATTTTAACTTTTAATAATTTTCATACATGGACTTCCACCTCTATTTCATTTCCTACCATGTGACTGCTGGGCACCTCAGGACCTCTCTATCATTATCTCTTTGGTTAGTTGATAAGAACAATTCATTCTATGAAATTATTTTAGGTGACATGTTTCCTGTCCCCCAATAGAACTGTTAAAGGTACAAATCAATGTAATGAAATCATATATATTTCAATTATCATTTTTATTTCATAAAAGAAGTGAAAGGTTTGTGTGAAAACAGTTGATTTTGTGCACTTTTGGCTTATTCACGAATATACTTCACTTCCTGTGCTGGTGAAAAATACTTTGCTCCTTTTCAACTCCACATCTGGACCTGAATTTGAAAAAGGAGCAATTCCGCCATAGATCGGGTGCAATTTACAAATGAATTTCCTCCATGCCCGGCTGCTTCATAAAAGTATTTGTCCTGACTCAGATTGAACACAGTTGAATGATCCTATCCATATTCCAGACTTCTTTACTAGACAGTGTTTTCCATTTTCACACATACAGAAATCTAAAATTTCCATGTTCTCAGGTGCAACAAGTGTTACTGATTGGGCCTTTTTTTGGTGCCACCCGCCTCTTGTTAGCTTACTGACTGGAACAAAATGACACTGGAGAGAGCTTGTGCTCTTTCAAGGATAAAGGGGATCCTGCTGAGGTGACAAAGCTTTACACTGCCACTTTTCACAGATGCACAAAATAAAATGACCAGAATTTTGGTTTTCTATTGACTTTTTGAACTGTGTTCAAATAAAAATAATCGCTGAGCAACGAAACAAAACTGATCTGTATCACTTCCACTATAAAGGTGATTCCATCCGGTACATCACATGTAAAAAGAAAAAAATCAGAAAAAATCTTACACATTCTCTTGTAGCAGCTTTTCCGTAATTAGGGCTGTAACTAACCATCAATTGTTTCTCTTTTTTTGGTTTCAAATACCAGTGAAATAAGGGAATCAAAAAAGGTAAGGAAGAACATCGTAAGTAAATGGGGAACATTTATACTGATTTGGCCAAACCAAATAATACACAAGTTGAAGACAAGATGGACGCCAACTACATCTGTATACAAAGCAAAGCAAACCAAGTACCCCCTATCACATGGCAGCAAATGGTTTAGCCCAATCAGCTGGTTCCAGCATTTGAGTGTCCTCGGCCCTCAGCCAAGCCTTTTGCGGAACCAGGAAGAGACCTCCCATCCACACATCACGGTCACTCAGACAAAGAAACAAAGCATTAATCTAACAGACTAGGACAAATGAATATTGCTAAGAAACAAATTGTAATGTTTATTAGTTGAACGTGGTTGACTGCAAATGAAATTAAACTGTGTGGCAAACAAAAGAAATGAGAAAGAAATTAAAACCATTCAGTCAGGTGAGCATTTGCGCAACATTACAATGTTTGGCCCTGGCCTTCACAATTACACTACATTATATTTCTTCAGAATAATGTATACATACATGTATCAATCCTGAAAATCCACATGAAGCTTTAAGTGAGACAACACTGTCCTATTATAGTCTTATATTGATGTTCTAATAGTATACTTTTGTTGTGGACTTGTTTGAAATTGAATGCACATTCTTGAAGTCTAACATGGTGCATTCATGCAAACGCACACAAGCACAGAAAGTTTCTCACATGTGACCTCACACACCTGCCATTTACACTCCCAAATTTACTACATGTTATGATGTTTAAAACTGCATTGATAAGTCCTGGCGTGATGTGTTCTAACCTTTGGTGTGATTGATTTATGCGAAGCTAAAGGTGAAGCCATTAGTTTCTGGTATGAGATCCCTCTGTGAGGCTGAGTCTGAATTTATAAAATTTCAAGGAGCTCTGGTAATTCAGTTTGGAGTGCCCTTTTATGGGTTAGGTCACCTGCAGTGCGCCCTCCAAATTGAATAAAGAACAGTAATAGAAAACAGGATGTCAGGTGGGCTCCCTGCTTATAAAATCATTAACAACAGTGTGTCTTTTCTCATAAAGGAGCCCATTTATTCTGAGGGGGAAATGTTATGAATGTGTAGGGAGCAACTCAATTTATTTTTGATTAGGAATTAACTGAGGAGAATCACTGAGAGGGTTAATAGCTGTATGTGCACATCAGCAGTGTGGACTAAAAGCTTTGAGAAAAACTGAAAGTAAAGAATGAACACTTTTTAAAAATAGTACTCATGTTGTGTACCTTATAGTTAAAGCATATAAAACATTTTATCTATAATTTGGCAAATGTTCCATTATCAACATTTTCTTTTGAACTTGCAATTCTATTTGATTTTCGTAAGTTCCGTGTCAACATCTACTTTGTAAAGAGGGATGCTGAGCGACAGAAAGAGACGACAGCCATACACAGGTCTCATGCTGATGGCTTTGTTTGGGTCATATCAGAGTCATGCAGCAGCGAGGTCAAATCCTCTTCGTCCTCAACAGACTCCACAGAACTTCTCACAGCATGACTCAGGCCATGTACCGCAGGAGGTAGAAAACCCTGCCTAATCCCTTCAGTGCTTTTACAAATATCTATATTTCCTCACTGGGGAGATCTGCAGATTACTGCCACAGCCCATGTATCTGTGGACAATGAGTTATTATAGGACCCACATGGTGGTTTTTCATAGGCCCACCAATCTGATTTATGGCTTAAGCAGTTTTTCTGCACAGAAATACAGTACAGAATGTACCGCGGCAGCTGAAAAACTCAAGGTAAATGTCGAACAACAGAAATTAAATATATGTGTCTGGTTGTTTTAATGGATAGTATTATGGCAAGGTTATGACATTTTACACAGTTGTTGTGAGCTGGCGGTTGACAATGAGTGAGAGCTGCAGTGTCTTCCTGCTTTGAACTGTTTCAGACCCTCAGGCAAGACATTTGTGTTTGTATGGAAGCAGACTCCTTGTTGCCTGGCATTGCTATATTGTTTGCCACAAATTGACAGTGTTGGGTGAAGTCTGCATTTTATAAATACTGTATTTTTGTGGCCAATAACCATATGAATGAAACAATTTTTTTAATAAATATTTATAAAGAAACTTTTTGACAAGTATTGCTTGAATTTGAAAGACATGCATTGAGACATGACTTTTTAACTGTCGAAAAATATATCTCTGGTAGAAAACATATGGCCTACTTGTGCGGGTATATCTGGGAAAAGCTAATATTGGCCTGGCCTGGTTGCCTTTACTTCAAAACTAGACTTTTCTTGGGCATGTTTTTACTTTTCTAACATAAGGCAGAATATTTGTCAGACTAATCAATAATGAAAATATTTGTTAGTTTCTGTCTTAAATGAAACCCCTAATTATAGTCATGCACCTGACCCAGTGATTTGGAGTCTGGTCCATGTACTTTATTTGCACCATTAACACATTCGAACAGCAAGGCTCATACATAACACCTGGCTTTATTTCCCCTGCCTTTTGCAAATCAAATCTTCATTTGAAAAAAAAAAAAAAAAGAATATATAAAAACTGCATAAACTTAAACAAATAATTTATATGTTGTCATCTGCATACGTCATGACATTGAGTGCAGTTGAACCCACCATTCCCCCTGCGTGTATATATGTGTTCATTAGTGTATTCTGCAATGTAAGATGTGATTGTACTGTGAGATTGAACACATAGTATACACATATGGGTTATTCATGCAGGTTGTGTTTTAATTAGTATCTTTCCTATCTGATGTGTTTCATTAGGGGGTTGGTGTTTGAAGTGTTTCTTTACCAGCAAAGGATGCTTGTGGCATTACAGCACAACACTGAAGAAGAGCCTCTCTCCCCATTTCCCTGGAAGTTCACCCACCAGGGAGGTTGTGCTAATAAGTTCCCTGAGTTCAGCCAACCTGTTTTTCAGCCTCATCCCCTGTATTATTGAGAGAACCAAAGATGCTTTTGCTGTTGAAAACCTTTTACTTGAGCTCCTAACAATTGTACAAAATAGTCTGCTGCATTTCTCTTGGAGCTTAAAAATTGAGTATTTGTATCATGAAATATAAAAAAGAATATGGAGCGAAAATGTCAAAACATCAGTGTTACCACTCCATGTTCAATTTCCTCACTCTCCTCAACTTAAATGTGAAATAGAAATGAGGCAATAATTCAGTTTCAGCAAAATCACCTTTATCACATGGTGACCATTTATTTCACTTATTTTTTTGTTAAAGCAGTAGTGTTCGCCTGAGAGGCTTTGAGTGCTCACTTTACTATCCCCCCCCCCCCTTTTTTCAGCTGTGTCAGTTGCCTCACTGTCCAGCAACAGTCAACCAGTCTGCCCTGCTGACACATACGAGGGCTTTTGCAGGCCTCTGTGATTTCTTGGGGGGAATCACAATCTGAAGTGTCCACTACGGCCACTGAAAAGCCGCTGGCAGCTGTCATTAATGTGATTTATTTTCTGCTGAGAGAAAAAGACTTGACACTTTAGCACAGACTTCAGTATTACTTTCCAAGGATTATAGAGATAGACTCTGCAGCTGACATGCCCTGATGATATTGTCAAGAAGAAAATATGTTCAGAAAGAAATGAAAAACTAAGGAAAAGCAACACAACTATTAATTTGCAATTAGAGCAGAGGATTAATGAAAAAGTTGATTGTCGGAAAGTGGATTGGCAAAAATTCACTGGCTCCAGCTTCTCAAATGTACATATATATTCAGTCCACATTGCATATATTATTCACAATTTTTATATTTTTTTTATGCTTACTTATTTTTTAGTTTTTTACTTTCATTTCTATTTTACTTATTTTTCTATTACATTTACTACCCCTTTGCTTTAACCCAGCAAATTTCCCCATAGTGGGACTAAAAATATATATTCTTATCTTATCTTATATTATTTTATCTTGTTCTAATGTGATTGTAATATAGAACATAGTTTTTATATTTCTATTCAAGAAAGTGGGATCAATATTTTGCTACACCCAAATGTCCCTGTTGTGGGATGAAATAACGGATTAATAGTTGCTGGCTTGTTCAAATAGAAGAGCAGTGGTCTCATTATCAAATCTTAATTGCTTTTCTGAGATCACAGTGATCATGTTTTTCTTCCTGCTGAAATTATAAAGCCTTGTTCACCTTTTCCTCCTCAGTACATGTCTCTGGGAGTGATGCCCATTGACATTATTTGGACAGGACAGAGCCTCTTCTCTCAGTGGAAGGTGTCAACACGCTTGTGACGTTATCACCTCCAACAGATCAAAGGCTGTTGCTACATTAGTTATGCATCGCTGAGAGGTGAAAGGCATTCAGTTGAAGTCGGGCAGCAAAGCATAGCTACCCCTTATTCTGAAATAATGACTTCTTCTTGATTGAGTGCTGCTGGTCAAACGCACAGGCTCCGCTCTCTGTTCTTTGGCTTTGTTCCCTTTAAAAAAAAAGGCCACAATATGAGACCCTGAGAAAGGGTATCCATAAAAAGAACTGTGTATTCCTTGCAATAAAGTACTTCTCAGGGTAGTGTCAATAAATTTCTTATCAGACAGTTTTTTTTTATGGCTGTGCTGAGAAAATCTTCAAAATTATCACCATGTTACTCTGCAAAATTGTTTAGGAGGATAAATATTATAGGCGTGGTGAAAACTAAAACACTTCATTTTTAAAGTGCTGATTTCACAGGACTTCAGACAAGATAAATAATGATACAACTACACAGGGGTCTAACTTTAAGGTTACGTCCCCCAGACTGTGTTGGCCCTCAAAAAATATTACGTTGTAAAGGTAACACAGTGGTGAGCCTGAGGCTACTCTTTTGCTGCTTTACTCCAAGGCCTTAGGCAAAAACCTTGGTCTGTACATTTCAATAGTGTTCAATATCAGCCGGGAGATATATGTATCCTGTGCCTTCATTTAGTTAATATCTTCACTCTTACAATTTATGTTCTCCATGTTATGGCTAAGGCTGATGTCAGATTTGGCTGGTGTTTCCCAGGTCTTGCTCACTGTTTGGTTTATCTCAGCAGTCTAAACTGACAATGAAGCTGCATTAAAGGGATCTGTGCCTCTTTAAACAAATGCTTCTGATGACCAGTGGAAGCAGATTTAAGCAACTTGCTCACTAAGGACTATTTTCACTCAAAGGTCACCAGGATAAGTGGAGGAGGAGGAGGTACACCTCGTCACTTTTTGAAGGACTAAGTGTTCCGCTCTGAAATACACCACCGGGAGACTCAAATGACTCAAAAGGCTATATCAGCGAGCATTTGTGGTCGGCGTTATTTATTTATTAATTTGAGGCCTGTCTACTGACACATCTGAGTGGTCTAATTGCTGCGAATTGACACCGGTTACTGTCCATAATGGGACCTTGGGAGTCTTTCCTAACCGCAGTTCATTCAGCTGCTCCTCACTGCAACTTAACTGCTCTTAAAATGTCTGATTGCAACATGGGAGCTGTGGGGCGAGACAGGATTATCAGTCTTTGTTGTGTGACTGTGTCTATTATCCTGACCTCTATTCACAGTGGGCCCCTAGGAGTGTCGCTTCCAGCCACACAGCAAACTACCCCATCCCCGACAAACAACAAGTGAACCAGAGATCTCCCCCCATCCCAATGCACCAGACACTTACAGCTCCAACACTGGGCAAAGCACTCCACTGCAGGTAAGGCTATCAAATATTGATTAAATAAAGATAAATCGGAGGCACTTCCTTACAATGTTATTGCAGCGGACGCGATTGATTATTTGTTGATATTGTCACCAAGCTGTGTGAGGACTGTTATGTCAGGAAGTTCATTACTATTGAAGAGCTGCTAACAGGGTCTTTAATGGAGTGATAAAAGGCTGCTCACATTGTATTGTGTTGTTAAATGTGATGTGGGTGAGAACCGTCTGTTGGCGCGTATGTGTGTGCGTGGGATTATGTTCGAGGTGTGGGGACCAGAAAGTGTTTGCAAAAAAAAGAAGCGAGCTTGTTTGCCATGACTTGTGTATCCTTTGTGGAGTTTTTTTTCTGATATTTCTATTATATTATTGTATTGTAATCTGCAATCTGACTTATTTAGATGATTTAACAGTGGATTTCCTTGACCTAAGTTTGAAAATTGAACCTTTGCTTTGGAGATATTTAATGGGAAATATTCAGAGAGAAGGCTTAAATTTCTACTAATTGTTTTCATGTTCTAAATATAATGGAACAATTTAAAAATATTTTCCACTTCAAGACATATTTAAGGACGGAATACATTGTTTAGAGATTTCTAACAATCTCATTTATTTCTTATTTAAACAGCTCAATGAATTGCATTTTAACAATTCTTTTGTCAGTTTAATCATCATTATAAGCTGTTATTGACAATATGTTTTGGTGACCAATATTTAATTTGACATCTGACGATAGTGTAGCAGTGATTAAAATATATATTGAAATACATATCAACTGAAGAAAAAAGGTATCCATTTAGTTTTTCCATCAGAAAATGCAACTTTTATCCCTTTATAATTACATAAAATAACACGTTTCCGCCCCTCCCCCCTTTTTATTTCAGTAATATTTAATATAGTTATTATCCTAGATGAAAATTAAGTTGCTATGCAGAAAAAGGCCCAAAGCGCCTTCTCTTTGTGCCCCTGACAGACAGTGACAGTAGTGATGAAAAATGCCAGAGGACACACATAGTTATCCTCTCTGCTGCTCCCAGAGGTTTTGGATTCAGGTCTGACACGACGCAGCACACACACTGTAAGCTTTGGAATCGAGTTCCATAAATACACACATTAAAGCACAACTGATTAATTCATCATGTTTTCATGGTGGATGTCATATAGCCTATATATACAAATGTATATACTATATAGATGTCAAGACGCCAAAGGTTTTGAGGGCTTCTGTGCCATATCTACAGTGTTAAATTTGACCTAAAACCAAAATACGCGAATGATAAATGAGGAATGAAAAAAGACAGAGTATTTTTTTCTTCCTTCTTTTCTTTTAATATCCTTGTATTCTATTGAAATGCCTGTGTTGTCATGGCAGGTTAAAAAGAGTAAAGGGTGTTGAAGTTCATATCTTTATTCATTGGGCCTAAAACCAAATATGGTCTTGCTTTGGGTTTCACTGAGCCTATTCTTTCATAAAATCTGTGCAAGCATATTCTTCTCCATCTGTCTTGGGAACTTTCAACCCCAGCAAGTGTGAATTTCAACTTTTTTTTCCCTGTGTGACCTGATTCACCACAAATTGCTTAATGGTTTGAAACTCACTCATGACAGCACCATTAGAGTTGTACAGCGATAACGTCCAGTGAGGGCCATTAGAGATGTTTTGTACTACGCATCTTTTTTTAAATGATGAGTATGAATTGGGGTTACCCCACGAATGTACTCTGATGGACAAAAATGGAAAAGGATACATAAATCAAACTAAACCAGAATTATGGAAACCACAGATTTTGTGAAACCCAAAGAAAAATACATACTTTTTAAGTTTGAGGGCAGATTATATCTCAAATGTTCTAGATGTAATTAGATATTTGCTGAACAAAGTGCCAATGATTTGGCACGTGGTGGTTACAGGAAATAACCCCTTAAACTCATGTAGGGAGTAGATTGTTAATGCTGAAGTTATCGCAGACTTGTCCCACTGTCAAACAGAGCCGGTCCACGGACTGCAGAGCCTCACTTATCCTCACTCAGCCCGCTACATCAGATGGGGATGATTGCAGCCCTGAAATCAATGAAACCACAAACCTTCCTGATAATATTCCCTCTTGGGGCACAGTGGAAGATACAGTCTGTATTTATCCATCCACAGTAAACTGAGTCTACACTGTAATGGAGACATTTGTAGGCTTAGTTTTGGAACTGTACCCAATGATTCAATGCTTGAATCTATATGTTTACCAAAAATGTTACAAAGTATATGACTATCAGTTTTTTAACTATAGTATATTTTATGATTCAATACATAACAGTACATTACAGTAGTAGATTTCTAAATTTGCACTTTTATTATTTGGCATTGAAAGGAAACACTCAGGAACACATGACGGAGATATTGTTCTTTGGATTTGTTGGATCAATCCCCCCTGGAGAAACATTCACATGTCTCTAAATGGACCGATTTGACAATATGACAATATAAAAGTCTCTCAAGCCCTCAGATCAATCATTGCTTTGCACTGCATTATTCCCCGAACAATAAAACAACAATATCAGATTAATATATAGTCTGTTCTTGGCTAGGATTTATCCTTGTGGGGCGGCAACGTCTCCTTGTCTGAAGCCGCCAAGCAGTAAGAAGGATTTGGTTGATGGAGCACATCGTGCCCAGAGATGTGTCCACATTTGAGGTCACTGGTGGAGAGCAAAGTTATCTAAAGCCCCAGTTTGCGTTGATTTCCCCCGCCATCACAGTGTGAGTGTCAGAGATTAGCAGTGCACCCATCCTCCGTGACCTCTAGGAGCTTAGGAGATACTGTGTTGCCATCTTGTGACATGTCAAACAATGCAAGGGCAAGATTGTCATTTCAATGCCATGCTCTGCCACTGGATGGCCCTTTTGTTAAACGCCTTAGAATGGAGGCCTTGCATGTAATTTCAGCAAGCATGCGCGATCATGGTCACCTCCCCCCATCCCTTGCACTCGTTTTAGAGAGTGAAAGATTGTTCTGCAAATGCATGTACTGCAGCGACACCACTAAGAGCTGGAACACGCTGACGTTATGCAGAGGAGTTTAGAATAATTCGCAGTTTCTCAAACCTCTCAGGTGATACAAAGATAATCTAAGGAGACTATTTCTGACACTTAAAACCATTTAAATATTGTGATAGTAATACTGTATTTGTCAGGGTTTTTTCTGTCTTTCTCTATACTGCCTAATTTTCTGTCTAACAGCAATTTCCACTAGAAAACAATTTCACCAAACATCTTTTCCAGATCATAAATGATCATACCAGATCATACATGAGTCACTCACTGACCATTACATTGTTATCTGAGATTGTTTAGCCAAAACTAAATGTCATAAAAATCATTCATTTTGATCGTGCATATTTTTTTGTACAACTGGTTATTTTATAAATGTCCATGGTTTGTTGATTAATTTCTTAGGACCTTCACACATGATAAATCAAGTATTTTATTAGACCTGAAATTCCAGTATCTCTCATTTTGACTGACAGGCCAGTGGTGGAAATAGACAAAACTAATAGAAGCAGTGTCAAAATGTCAAATGGACCCTCTCTGAGAACATCAACGAAATGTCTGTATTGAAGCTCTCTGAGGCCGCAGTATTCCCAGGCCCAAACCACAGAACTCCGTACAACCCGCAAACTGGCATAAAATCCTCAGTCAGATATCTGACATTCCCATTTCTGCGGCTGTCAGGCCTTCTCCTGGCTCTGGCATTGTGTGATGTATAAATCGTTCCCCTAAGGAAGTGGAGTTACTCAAAACACCACGGATCTCATCCACCATGTTAGACGTGAACACGTCAGTCTAAACCAAAAGGCATATTTTGCAATATCTATTGAAAGGATCTGCTGAGATGTATCGAGGTGGGTATTGGCAAAGTTTAAGCATTATCTCAGAAAAGGAAATCCGTCTTTCTGAATATCAGCAGTGATAGTAAAATCCTGGAAAGTGACACACTTTTAGCGATGAATTCAAAATCAATGGGAAAGAAAACCCAAAGCACTAGAACTTCACCTCTTTTCAGAACACAAGCCTCCAAGTGTGAATAGTCAAATCATATGTCTACTTTGACTGAATGAATGTAGAAATACACCTTTAGTGTATTCAGACAGTTCTAACTCTAACACAGTCACAATATTGTTGTCTGTCATATATTGTATGAATAATGTATATGATAATATGTAGTATTGAGGCTTTGGCCCAAAGTAAAACTAATAAGCCAAACTCAGCAGGGACATGCTGAAGGGGCAAGTGCTTCAATTAAAAAACAACAACGAAGGAAATCGCCAGATGTTTTTGAGGGTTTTTCTACATTTTAAACAACAGTGTGCATCTGCACACATGGATCTGCTTTGGCAAAAAAGGAAAACCATTGAGTTGCAGCTCCTCTCAAAAAATAATCAATCGTCTTATTTTATTTTAATCATTTTAAGAACAGTGTTGTTCCAAAAAGGATATGTTCACGTTCATGGAAATAATCGATTTCCTAGAATTATTATTTCAACGAATATTTTTCAAGTTATGATGCTGGATGACATAAAGTTTAAAGCCAGGTTGCAATGCAATATGTTCCTGTGTAAACTGGATAGATAGTTTCAGACACATCTAGCACATACACAGTTTGCACAGAAAATAAATAAAAATGGTTTCTAATGTAAGGCAGCGGAAGCATTGTAATTCACCTAATAGTTTGAAACGTGGCCCTTTAGGTCATCAATAATTATAAATCAATAATTTAAAAAATGTATGTTACACTAGGCGTGGATGATTCAGTAGGCAAGAGGAGGATTAGGGGGACATTGTCCACTCTGTCATTGTTTTAGGCAGTTCACTCATGTTGATTTTCCTATGTGGACATTTGAGCACACTGAGGGAATTCATTTTTGCCCTACATCTGCATTTGTCTGTATTGATTACAATAGTGGGAATTGAAGCCGACTCATCTGCTATGACACACTCTTTTGTATTACAACCAGACATTTCTACAGTTAAAACAGTATGTTTCTCTCTGCATGTTTCTGTGCTTTGTTTGGTTGAACGTATGCTGAAGGATGTGGAACAAACACTTTCCTTACCTACAGTAGATACTCAGAGAAAGGTATAATAGGAGTTGCCTATCATTACGCCCATGCTTTTTACTGGCAAAAAGCTTGGTGTGTGATGGGTCAAGTTTATTGTGAAGGTGTCAGCGGGTCTATACAGCCAGACTGGACCATTGTAGTAACCATATAATTCGAGTTGTCAGCCCTTTTCCATGTTGTAACTTAGAGAAGAAGCCGTCCATCAAGTCTTGCAGGTTGCCTTCTCAATGGCCCCCTTTTCAAGTGATATTAGCTGCCTCAGCACTTGCATTCCAGTTTCATGCATGGCACTTTCATTACATTACAATTTTAAGAACACTTTGAGGCCTGTTTAAGTCGTGTTTAAAAGGAACCTATTCGTATTACTCTTAACTGAGTGGAACAGGCGGTCAGGACCTGAGTCATACTACCAATGATATGGTCCGGCCTGAATAAGACCTGTAACAACATGCCTGGCAGTCAGGAGTTAATGATGAGTATTGGGAGGAATGAAATTATCTGCTTAGTGTTCATCTCCAAGAGCACTGCTATAAAATGTCCTACCTGGGCCCAAGGCAGAATCTGTGTTCATACCTAGATAGGACCCTAGCTGTGTGTTCCACCGAGATAGCAAACCACCAAAATAGCCATGACCAAAATGCTGATAATGGAATCTGTGACATTTGATGTGTTAGTTTAATCCCCCCACTTTGAGACTCACTCACTTTATTTTATCAATTCATTGTGTGGATTTGGTTCACCTTGGCGAAGAGGGGTTGGGGGTTTGTGGCTGCAAGAGGATTTTAGGTTGATTTATATGTTACTCATATAAGTCCTATATATGTCCTGTTGTACTGTTTCTAACTTTTCCATTCTTAAGGGAAGGGACTTCATTTTATATTCTGGTCTGTTATTCACAATTTACAAGCAAATTAAATCAATGAAAAATGTTTTTATGTCTGCAATTTTTCATATTTAATTACTTTTTTCCAAAATAGTTCTTAATTAGATCATTTTACAGGGACAGTGCTCATTGATGAACCCCTCCACCCCCACCTCCAAAAAAAAAGGTTGAGAAGGAAACCAAGGGAAGCTAACTAACCATTAGCATTCATAACTAATCAGCGGGTTTGGAGTTTCTTTTCATTAAGTCTCCATGAAGATGAAGAATTTAAAGATCATGAAGCATTAATAATTTTGTTGCGAGTAACAAGTTACCAGATAGCATCAAGAGATCGGTTTAAAGGCAATCCTAAAAGCCAGACATAAAGCAGACATACTAAGGCTTATGGTCAAATGGTTGTAAGACAACTCCATAAAAATAACTTACCTATACATTATAACCCAATTCTTCACTAATGAGAAAAGCGGCCGCAACAAGGAATTGGAATATGCTGCATAAGAAAAATCAATCAATATGCTGTACGCAAGAGCCCAGTTATCACAGACTGCTATTGTAAATGCTGTATGGGTTTATTTGACTTGCATGAGATTACTATACAAGAACAGCAAGCTTTCTTCCTTGAATCGACTTCAGAGCAGAGTGTTTTCAGATGCCTCTCCAAGTTCTACTACATGGCATGATTAATTCAGCCATAATATATGTAAATGTATGTTAATCTGTGTCACCGATATGCTAATTAATACCTAACTCCCACAATCCAACTTGTCCGTGGTGGTGGCAACACACACTCGTTGAAGGAGGTGCCATGTTGAAATTCTGGTGATAGATTGCCTCTACAAATTGTATTTATATACAACTGAGTAACCATGTGCTGCTTCGTGAGTTGTTTGTGGCAAACAGGAGGATTTAATTTAATTTTGTCCAGCAGTCTCAAGAAATTATAAAATGAAAACACATCAAGGCGTTGGTTACACACATTTAAAATAAGCTGGTGTAAGATTCATGTCTTTTTTCGTCCGTCTTTTTTAGAATTGATCATATAGTAAGCAAAGTAGTGGATTTTTCCTTTTTTAATAGTAGGCTGATGATAATGGTAGCAAGATTTGTCTGGACTGCAGTGACAAAAAATAAATCTAAACCGAGAGCGTATTTAAATATGTCATCTACAATGTGAGCTGCCCTAGTCTGAGTTGTCTTTTACATGCACAACATCCCCAAGCATTATATGATCTCTGTATTAACAGTAGATGGCACCAAGTCATCGTGATGTAAAGGGTGAGATTTAACTCTACTATTATTTTGAGTCCAGTTCCTCCGTGAATAATTGGGTTATGGAGGGTAAGAAAAGAAAATATATCATGCCATCCATGTCCATGTGATGGAATAATTTCACTAGATTTTTTGTATCTCAGTGTTCCACATTTAGAAATGAAGACATGAAATACTGATGCAAAGGAAACAAAGGGGAAAATGTAGTCTGTGACATGATCGGTTACAGATACAGTTTTTTGCAGCAACCATGGTGATAGTATTGTTATGTGGCTGATGTTTATTGGAGCTGAAAGGTCATCGATTGTCTTGCTACATTTGTTGAGTGTGAGATGCTCACTATGATGACGGCAGAAGTGTTTACAGCCACACCAAAATACAATGACTGTAAAACATGTTTCAGCACCAATTCAAAGAAATGTCAGTGAAGTGAAGATTCGTGCTTGCTGGAGATAACTCTTTTTGACCTAAAGGGTCACTGTTTCCTGTGCTGCATGCTGCAGGAGAAAAAAAGGAGCGCATGACGCATGACTTCAACACAGTCATTGTTTGTTGTTCGCTACCTTAGAGTTCATGGTCAAGAAACCTTGCCTGGACAAGGACACGTGCATCCATGTAAAAATGACATTGGAATTTATAATGATCAGGCCAACACCCAACACAGGTGAATATTTTATGATTCTATTCCACTCTATTTTTCTTGGTTTGTGACAATCAAGCCATGGAAAAACAGTTATCAATTATTCACATTTGCTCAACAGGCTCATCAGAATTTATCAGAATGGTCAAATGACAAGACAGGGAGTAAAACATGGGAGAAAAAAGCTGTTTAACACTTTGTTTTCATAATTAGATTTTTGAAGACGAGGTGAAAACATGAGAATTAATGAGGACAAGATACAAGATGTCTGATAATGTTGGATTTGGGTGAAATAAACAAGGAGGAATAATGTGAGATAACAGAGTCTTCAAGGTGAGGCCAGGATTCTATGTATAGTTAACTTTCTGGCATATAATTATCTTGATTTGTTTTTTTATATCCACATTACATTATTTTTACAGTGTAATGGTAACCTTTTTTAAATTTTTGTTCTCAGTCCTTCAATTCATTCTTAACTCCTAGTAGTGCCTCTATTTAAATCTTCCTTTTTTATTTGTATATTTTTGAATAAGAAAAAATAAAATACTCTGATAATGACTTGGGTTTAGTTGAACATTTGTTGGACAGTATCAAATATTATTAGGGCTCATAGATTTTATTGTTTCATTGCACCGCACATCATGATTTTCTAACATCAAAAACATTTAGCAAAGTGGCTAAGTGAAGGACACTTGCAGTTAATTTCATTTTCTGTAATATGACTCATACACTAATACTTGTGTGGAATGCAATTTTTCTCTTTTCTCTTTCATTTCTCTTCATCAACTTTTTTTAAAAAAAAAGCTAAATATTAATGATCAGGAAAGCACAGCTTACATTCGCACTCACAAACACACTCTGGCCATTTGCTTAGTCAATGTTGTCAAGATAACGACATGTTGAAAATAAATGAGCCCACTCATAATCATGCCTAATCTGCCATTGCAGCCCTCCTTGTGACAGACATTAATCACGTCCGAATCCAGTGGGATATTTTTTTATTTTCAGTGCCTCAGGATAGGTACATGTAAGTGAATGTAGACACTTCAACCAGATTTGAGTTGCACCAACCATAATACAATGGCCACTAATTGCTAATTATGAAATTCTCTGATGGGCAGAAGCACAGCGGGTTCATCCCATTATTGTTTATTCCTCATTATGCTGAGCTTTATGCTAATGATTCCATTTTATTCACAGCACATTCACAAGAGTTTACCTACTGCCATGTGTAATACATATACTGGGCTGGATTGCACCTAGGTCAAGACTGCACAAAAACAAAGCTTTAAAAGGACTGTTTTCAACTGTGTTTCATAGCCTTAATTGAATTTAAACGGTTGTTTGGTTAGGGCCATAAAGTCCTTCAACAAAATGTCTCTTGAATGGAGCCATAACAACAAGTGAAGTCTTTAGAAACAGTCAAGGAGACATAACAACAAATCTCCGAACAGCTCAACTGTAAAAACTAATTGTTATTGTTGGTAGAAAACTCTTCCACAAAGCAATTCAACTTTGAATCAAGATCGAAGCAAATATGTGGACGGTAATTTTACAGCTTAGCTGTCTTCATGTAATTCCCAAATGGTCACCCTGGGGATATACTAAAGATTCCACTGCAAGCAGGGCAAATAATGACTGATCAAAATGCCGCTATCTGAGTTTTGAACTGGCAATGACAGTCACGACATATCAACACTTTAATATACTGTATAGTTTCACAGTAGGTCCCTGTACCATTTTGTTTAAAGGAAGCTCGTAGGCAGCCGGTAGAAGGGGATCAATCTCACAGCGCCGCTCTTTAGCACTTCCGCTGACAGACAGCATCATTACTAATGGCTCCTAAACGTGTTATCAATTTCCATCAGAGCCTCTGCTTGCTGCCCTTTACACATTATAGGTTCATATAAAAGTCATTAACTCTATTAAGAAAAAAAGAGAGGCATGAGCCAATAACATCTATGTGGGAATGAGCTTCTCTCAGTCTATCTCTCTCTGCACTGGTCTCCCTGAATTTGTACTTTTGATAAAATAATTTGTCCGTGGGAAATTATGTCGGTAAAACACATGAAGACAATATTGGCGTATCAATGAGTATATGTGCAGGGGGTATGACGGAAATTAAATTATGCTTCATGAAAGCAACGATTCTGGTACTTTGAACTCACTAATGTGTCTCAAATTGACTTTGTCACAACATTGTGAACATAATGATACATAAGTACAACATACATAAATACATTTGCAGTTCGGATGCTCTGATTTCTTTGCAAGCATATGAGCTACAGCTCATTTATTTGAGGAGGATACCCCATGTGCAGCCTGCCACTCTGCTCTGCACTGTTGTTGTATTGTACAAGTAGCGGGACGTGAAAAGAATAGCAATTTTTTTCAAGGATCCATTTTGCTCTGTGATTTACAGTATCTTCTTGGATATGCTTTTTGGGGCATCTGGCAAGTTTTAGTCAAACGCCTTCAGGTCAGGTTTTGTTTTCCCTTCCTCTTGTGTTAATAGAGGGGTCGTAATTCGTTTCAAATGGGAACAACAACAGAACTACTTGACACAAGAATTTGTCTTCGACATTAATATTCATAACCAACGAGATATATATCAAGTCTAAAATAAAAACATCTGTTGTTATTATTAATTAAATATATGTCACTCAACATTGTAGCTTCTCAGGGCTGTGTGGGTGTGGTTTTTATCAGATTTAATGCAGCAGCCTGGAAGCAGAAGGAAACAAACCCACGACTACAGCGTTGTCAGATTTGGAGACAAATATAGTTAAACCCTGATTGGTGCATGAAAGCATGTGACATCACATTAGTCTATGTCAGCCCCGCCCACTTCAAAATGGTAAGAAAAATACAAAGAAGAACATGAAATACAAACATGGTCTAACTTGAGCAGATTGAGAAAATAGTTTTTTCGGTCCTTGGAGGATGAGGTTGGAAAGAGTTATTAGCCAGGAGATCCTTGTTTGCCAAGTCAATCTACCAATCAATGCAGTCCAAAAGTTTTAAATCCTTTCCCAATTTTTCATCGCCTCAAAGCTAGATCAAAGCATGAGGTATGGATTTGGATAAAATTATGCCCAAATGCAATAAGGAAGTAGATTTATTCATAGTGTCTTTGGATGCCCACTGTACAGACCAACGCTACAGCACATGTAAGCGCTTCCTGCCACTCAAGGGAGTGTCTCAATCAATTTTGTTTCACCTGACCTATTCATTGAATTCAAATGACTGGGGAGAAAAATAATTTAAATATTGGAGAACTGATGTTTGTTTCACCCCTGGCTGTTGAGTGGGTTTGGAGTAAACACTATCGGTAGCAGTGGCTCTTCGTTGTCGAGGAAATATTGACTGGATATTTTTCATTTTTTTGCCTTGGAATCCATTGTGGAGAGCAATTCAAATGTATGAAACATTAAGTTCATGTGGCATTTACAACACACCGAGAAACAGTATCTCATATTATCAATCCATCCATGATATCTTTTATTGTAATTGCTTCAGGGTAAAGCATGAAATAGATCTAAATTCAACTGCAGTCTGATTTTTCAGGCTTTCATCCTGTTGTGTTTTTAATTTTTGTATCAAAGTTGCAAAGCCTATAATTTCATAAAATCTCTGCCACCAGCTGAACCATTACCCTCAAGAATATTTCTGTTTTAGTGCACTTATTCATTTCTGACATTCCAATTATCTTTGCATCAATCATTAAAATAATTTCATGTGTTTTTATGGATATTCTTGCTGCAGTTCTAGTCATAATGCTGAAACATTTTTCTGACAATGAAATGTTAACTACTCGTAACATATAACATTTAAATGGACTCGTATACCGCACACTTGCTCTTAATCCTGATTATATCCAGCATTTGATTATATGCAGGTTAATTAAAATTGTAAGTATTATTCTTCTCTTTGCAACTAACTCAGAAGAAATAAAGATGATTGTAGCACTGCAATTTTCTGAAGCTTACAATGTTTCAATAGGAGCTAGTGGTGAATTGCCAATTATATTGCACTGTCCATGTCCCTTTAGGACACCATTTGTAGGCACTTTTTAATGGTCAAATGTAGTATTCATGCGGTATCGAATCTGAAGGCGTTGCCAAACACATGTAGTAAGTGAATATCACATTAGTAATTACAGGGAAGAAACAAAATTCTACATTCTTTTTGTAGCAACTTGTCATATTGCGGGTCAAAACTTTTAGAACACCCACATTCTTCCAGTCTCTATTGTAATGTCAGGAGTTTGAGTCTAGAGTATAATTTTCAATTGAACAAAGATAAGCGGTTAACTGCCCAACCAAGGAAAAAAATGAAAAAAAACATCAACAATTATTTTATATTTTAATAGAAAACCTGCTTGAGTTTAAAAAAAGGTTGATTTACAGCGTAGCTACAGCAGTGGAGGAACACTAGGCAATGCAAGTTAATGCAAACCATATTGATTACTTTTAAACAAACTGTTACATTATAAGGACAATACAGGAGTGCAGGAAGTAGTGCTGTATATTGCTACCAGAATGGTGACAAAAAAGGAAGTGACAAAGGAAGAAAGTTGGTCAGATGTTCATCGTACAGCAATTTAATGACCCAAAACATTAAAAGAAAAGAACCAGACAGTGGCTTCAAACGCTGGCAGAGCAGCACAGAATCCAGACTTAAATCCCATGGAGGCGGTTTGGGATGAACTGGAGAAAAGTTGACAGCAAAGCAACCTGCAAGTGCAACCCATTTGTGGGAAATTCTAATTCATTTAATCAAAAGAAGATTCCATTAATCCTCGTTTTTAAAATCTCCAACTGTTTATTGTTTTGTGCTTCATTTTATTTTCAGAAACCCTGAGATATTGAATTATTAAAATTTCAATAACAGCTTGATAAAAATGTGTTAAAAAACATCCCTTTGGTACCATACTATATGAAACTTTCAGACTTTTAAAATAACTTAGCATTTCAACTAAAATTATGTCGATATGATCTTTATTTCCTTGATTAACTGTGTGATCTATGATATTTGAGAAATCTGCGAGTAAAGCGACCAAAGTTATGTTTTCAAATGCCAACAGTGGCGTGAAATATTTTTAGAGGCTGGAATCATGGAATGTTTGCAATTTTGCTTGAAAATTTACAATTTTTAGTATTATCAACATACTAATTTCATTGATCAACTAATCAAATGATTAACATCACATCTCCAGAGTAAATATAATATATACCCAGTCCCCCTGTTCATGTGAATTTGTGAAGCCTTATGCCAAGCATCCTTTGCCACTAAGTAATTTAATACTTACAGATGTACCTTCTTTGAATTCACTTTCTTGCACAGGGTTTACCAGACACATTCATCCTATTGTATGACCAAGACATTTTGTACTTATTCCTTCTGAAGCTGTCACTCTTTAGTTTACTTTGCAGAGAAACCCCATGGTAAGATTCATTACAGCCAGGAAGGGGATCAGTACTGAGTAACTGGCTCATGGTGGCTTTTAAAGGCCTCCAACCTCCGCTACAGCAGGAACTTGAAACTCGAAACCATATCCATTAAGTGCACAACTTTGCAACAACAACACCTCCACCGAAAGAACTTGATAGGATTATATTTGACAGCATAGGATCGGTGTCAGGGTTAGGCTTGGGCTTAATTTCCAGTATTATGTCAAATTTTGACTTTAAGATTTTCTTCGAAAAAACTCACATGGTCAGAGATAAGAAGTAAACTTGAAATTCATGAACTTTAAAGACCTTAAGTTCTTTCTTTTTTATTGTACAATACTTTGCCACGTTGCGGTTGACATGATTTGTTGCTGTGTGGCTAAGGCTAATTCTGTGATCAGTCAATGGTAGTTTCTGCCAATTTCTACAGATACCACAGAACATTTGTCCATCTTATGTCATCGGCCATGTGAATTTAACGTGAATTGGTAGATCGACCTTTATCTTCTAACTGTTTTCTATGTAAAGTAGCCAAGGGTTGTCCCGCATGTCTCTACATTTGTATATTTGAAGGAGCTAAGGCCAATAAAGGAAGTACAATAATCAGCCGGCTGTCGTAAAGAATTATTAATGTGGCGTTTGGCTGACCAGTGGTGTCAGTCATGGATATTATTTTTAGGGCTGGCCTCGCCGTGTCAGTCCAGCCATAAATAAAAGAAAGACAATTAAAAGAATACAAATTGCATACTGTTGGTTTTCACAGATGCAAATACATTAAAACAGTCCTGAAATTTAATTAAAATCAAAGAAAATTAATGATAAAATAATAATATGAATGATAGAAGGTCTTCTGGAAACTAATGCAATGTTTTACACGCCTAAATGCCAGGCAAAGAGATCGATATTCATGTTCATGGGGGGGGTCAGCCTTCATATCCAAGATGATGCGATGTGATTTTGATTATGACTGCTCCAGTGCCACCCTACTGAGATGATGTTTTTGGTTGCTGCCTGAGACATTTATTTATATTTATTACTTTATTTATAGTATTTATGACGATGCACAAAGCAGCAAAAAACACAACAACAACAACAAAAAGAAACTTGTGCAGGTGAGATTTAGAAAACCTCTAGAGGCTTATAAAAGCAATCTCACCTACATTCGTATTACAAGAAAAACACAAAAGAAAAAACAGAGAAAATACAAAAGTCTACAGAAAATACAAAAGTCACGTAATCCACAGAATAAACAAACAATCATTTGAAATTGCTTACACAAAAGATTGACTGACAAAGAGAGAGACAGGCAGACATTCAGCAGAGCAGTCAAAGGAGTGAAATAAATCTCCTAATAAGTGAACTTTCAATCATAACTTGAGTTAATGAGTGCTTGTTCAGAGTTTTACAAAAGTTTTCATTTCACTGTAGAGCAATTGCAGTGTTTATGGGAATAATGAAAGGGCAGTGGTATTCTTAGTTTCCTCCTTTGTGTTGCAACAGAGACCTCTCTCAATGCTACTGTGAAGACACCCAATTAAAATCAGAAAATATGGCCTTTGAGCTGGAGGTTACTGCTCCCAATGGTTTATTTTCATGGACAAATGACTGTCGATGGAAATAAATATACTTTACTGTCTTAAGCAAATTCAGTGGCCTTGTGTGTGTGACTCTAAATAATGCCAAGCCTCATTACAACTCAGTATTCTCCACTCTAGTGTGGCTGTGGTTGTATCATTTGGTATGTTAACTACTGTACATGATGCTTTGATTAAAGGACCAATGCTCAATTACAGGTGGGGACATGTCACGTTTGTGGTGCAACAGAGATGAGCTGGCAAATCTTTTTTATTCTGTGCCATAGTAAAACTGTGTTCAGTGGCCAGTGAGAATGAATTTTTAAATCCACAATGAGTGGTTTCCAGTGCGCTCTATGATTGACTTTCTTTCAGATATCCATGGCAGTATATGTAAATATGTGTGTATAATTAATCATCTCAAATCAAATCCATGGCAATGCGGTCATTTTGAGATTGATCACTTTGAACAGCAAGGACACTGTGGTCACTGTACATCAGTGGAGCTGTCACAAACATCTGTCATAATACTTATGGTTAAATACAGTGTGTGTTCCAAGAGTAAACTGATGGACATTTGGTCTGTGAACGCGTTGCACCTTGGATGCATTAGTTCAGCTTTGCCTCCATGCCTGTAATTACTGCCCCCATCTGAATGGGCTTAGCGTGCCAGTGTGAAGGAGTCCCAGTGGGGCCCAGCGTGGGTCCTTTCAGCCCTGTATATTCCAGTCCTGCCATTCCAAAAAAAAAATGTATTACCGCCTTGCAGCTCTGGTAAATGTCATGCCATTCTCTCCTGTGTGGGAGGAATCGCAACCACGGCGGTGGTCAAAGAACCACAGCTCTAAAAACCAACAGGAGGCTAGGCATTTTGTAAATGGAAATAGATGAGCAAACAATACATCTTGTTTTTATTTTTTTATGTTTTTTTCTGAGGGAGGGAGAGAAAGAGAAAGAGAGAGAGTTCAATGCATAGATGTAGCAGGGTTTGTTCAATTTGTGCACAGTAGAGAGGCAGTGATGATGGTTCTACATTGCCATAGACAGCGCACTTTTCACATGATCCCTTTTTTGAATAAGAATGAATTATGTGAGCCATTTTTCAGTTACTAATGTGTGAATTAAGAAAGAAAGAAACTGCAATTGCTGTGTCGCTATGTCATTTTTTGAGAATCTTAAAGGATGGATATATTATGATTCCTGTGTGTTTTAGGTTGTATTCACCTAAAACACTTTGGTTCAAGTCAGGGAAAGATTGGATTTTGGTTTAAATATTAAAAAGGTAAACATATCCCACATCGTCATTCCTGACGGCATTGATTTTGTTGAATATTTAACTCAACCAAGAGCTTTTGAGTGTCTAAACATAGCCATAAAAACACAGCAATCGTTTAAGTGGCTATGGACAGATATACCCTGTAGGAAAAAGAAATGTTCAGTTTGACCATTTGGTGACTTGCATTTTTTTCTCTCTATGATGCTGAACCAAAAAAGGAAAATGTAACTGGGGTGGCTTTTCTTTTCTCCCAGAATCTAGGACCACCTAGATTTTGGAAAAACAACCTTTCAAGGTACAACATACTTGAGTCCTTCTGGCAAAGACTGACACAACTAGGAGGAGAAGGAGAAGGAAACTCGAGAAGGAGAAGTTAGTTTTCACTCTTGAAGCTCTTGTCCCTGTGAAACATTAAACACTCCAGCAGAACATAGAGCAAATCCCCATTTGTTTGTATAGCTTATCAGTTACATACTCTCCCAGACATGGACACTGGCATGTGTGTGTGTCTTTTGCTGACTCTGTATGGTTATGTGTATCAGGATTTATGAGGATGCCAGTGGTGACTCTGTGATAGCGGCTCCATGATGTTGTGATGAAATGCCTCGTGATTATGCTGCAAACCAATTTACCCATGGGGACAAATAACGTATCTGTCTATACGTCCCCTGTCAGATGTGATGCGGTCAGAAATAATGCTCTCTTGCTGTTAGCATTTTTCAAACTTTCTTTCTTTTTTAGCTCCTCACCATTTGTAATACGAGCAAATCTTGGCAACCTGATAGATTATGTGGTTTCCAGGGAGCATCTGCCGCGAAACCGTCGGGAGACGCTCTCAACTCCTTATCACTTGTCAGGAATAATATTTTCTTCAAAACATGTTGCACAAGACTTCAGAAAGTGGTGTAGGTAACACTTTAAAGTATGACAAGTCTGAAAACTGGCTAACCTAGCAATGTATAGTCAATAAATATAATATGATCTAGCTTTTTCTTACTAGCCCACCAGGATTATTCCATTATTTTAGCTGGCAGAGGAGACAGGCTACCTGCGAGGGGTGAGGTGTTTTCAAAAACACACTCCACCCTGTTTTAGCAACTTTAAACCGAACCTGATGATGACTACTTAATCAGTTTTTACTGAGCCTTCATCCGGAGTTGTTAAAATAGATGTGACCAAAAAGATGAGTATTAGATAGTCATTTGCATATTTCAATATAGTATTTTGCCTAAGAGTGCCTAGAGTGCACTCACAGTACACCATAGCCGATTCAGTTAATCTAGAGATAACATGCAGATGTTTTCCCCTGCAAACAATTGTTTGGTTTCAGTTGACCAAGATTTTCTTTGGTTGACTACTGCACTGATTACAGAAAACACCAATGCATTATATTTGGTCAGCTGATAATTAGCACATAAACAATCTTTAGGCTTGGTACATTGTACGAGTCAATTGTCCACTCAGCATTATACCTAAATTGTGCAGGGTCATAATGTTAGCTTTCATTTCGTTTGACTATCACTGAAACGAGTGTGGCGAACAGCAGTTTTGCTCATTAACAAAGGCGCAGCAGCAAAGGGTCGCTGAGCTCTGTGGATGACGCCTGTGTTTATATTATGGTACACTGAGCATGAGGAATGACTTGAAACCAGAATGAATGAGCCGTTGTGGTTTCTATGAAGACAAAAAAAAAAACACTGCGGGTTGTAATTGCAACTTTTTTTTCCTTTTCTTACAGCTTTGTAATTTCCTACTACACAAAATCCACATGTTGCAAAACTCAAATGGCATAAAGGAAAAAATACACACTAGTCACTCAATTTTCATGAATTTAAGATATCAATATCGGTCAAACATCATTAAAAAATAAAGCTCAGTGTTTACTTATTATTTATTTATTTGAGTTTATTTCAAATGTGTAGCTATGTTCCAGTTAGAAAAACATAACTTAAAGATCAAATGAATCGTCTTTATATGCCGAGGCAATTAGGCAAGTGAAAAAGTTTTCTCCTGTGCCAAAGGATTCAGAGTGTGTGTTTTTACTCAGAATGAACATTCATCATATCACAGCTTGGTTTCCTGATTGAAGTGTCCCTTAGGTGATTCATCTTTAAAGACATTAATCATGAACGCTTATTACACATGACCTGCTGATACCACATTTCTCCATTTATCTCAGGGAGGAAGACTCCCTGTGTGAGCGGTCAAATACTTACACCTGGACCCTCTCATGCCCGGCACCCCCCCCAAACCGCGGCCCCCCTAACCTGGTCCTCCTCCCCCGTACGTGCAGGAATAACTGGAATATACTGTAGGTTTACTAAATAATACCCTACAGTCGCTGTGATAGAAATTCGATTCAACAACTTGCTAATGTTTTCAGTAATGCTATCACTTTTCCTTTATTATTTTTAGATTGATCATCTTTCTTTTTTTCTGACTGTGTCTAGTCTAAATTAAACTCTTGTCTTGAGTTTTTTTTCTGTTTCAGTATTTAGTTAATTTTTTTCTGTTGTCTGGTTGTTTGTCGTCCAGTTTTTGTAACTGTAGTGCTCTTTATTATTGTTCTGTTTCCCATTTGTAAGTGTTTGGGACGCCCCCTCGAAAATGAGATGATGCAACTCAAGGGGTTTATCCTACATTAATACATTTCTAAAAGAGAAAGCAATACAGTACAACACGTTATCGCAACGGATCCATTATCATTGGATCCTGTTAACGAGTCATATTAGAACCGTAACACCATATTTTCAATTATTCCCTGATTCTGCTGCAAGGGAAAGCAAACACTTTCTTTTTAAAGTGATTACACATCACAGGTGGCTGACTCAGAAGAAACACAACTATACAACATTTCATGCACCTTATCTGTTGCTGTTTGTATAACTACCACATTTGATCTAATTTTATTCCAGGTAAATTGCTCTTGCCACCGCCTGAGATGCAAAAACAAGTAATTTCCCTGCTGATTTTCTAGGAAATTATTCCTCGCTATGGGTGTTTACGGTTGTATCTAAAACTTTCTTTGTGTTGGTAAGCTAATATTGTGCCATTAAGGTCATATTAACAAACAATTTGTTGCTCAGTTCAAAAGTTGGATTACACATTAGCGATGAGAATTTGTAGCTTGTGCATGATTGCATACAGTAGCACTAACATTTCTAAGATGCATATACTTACAAAACCTAATAATAGTGCAGCACCTTGTCTCAGAATTACTCTTTTCTAATGACCATTACTTTAAGCTATACTGTTCAGTGTTCATTAAGTACATAAAGAGGTGGATCGTATTCAATATTATATTATATATACATTTATTAAAAACAAAAACAAATAAAAACGCACCACACAACACTGTGTGCAGTTTGTAAACATCAATCCCCACCTCCTTCAGAGACATGCCAGTGACTTAGGGGTTTTGGCCTCGTGGTTAGCGCACCCGTCTCCCGTAACCCAGGCCGCGGGTTCGAGCCCCCACCAGTGCAGTCAAATTTACAACAACAAACAATCTTTTCCCTTTAATGCCGTTGCATAAATAAAGTAGATCAAACATTGACGCCTGACTTTAAACTAAGCTCAACATTCAGCGTTAATTGAGGCTACACAATTCCACACTTTGGTTCATACCTTTTTATACAAACTGTTGACTTAAATATGCCTGGGGGGCTCTATAATGATAATTTATCCTACAACTGAATTAAATGGCCGACCACTAGACTCTACCTTTGTGAAATGTTATAATGTTTCATTTTTTTTTCTGAGACAGAACTATTAGATGAGTTATCCAGCCCCTGTAGGTTATTTATTGAAAGAGGCCAGAATAACAAACTCTTCACAATGTAATGTAAGTGTGGCTTGGAGAAATGTCAAAGTTGCATCAGTGAATCTATAACAAAAAAAATCTTTTCTGTTTAATGCAGAGCTATTTTGCTTTATTACATTTACTTTTCTCACTTCTTTAATTGCATTATCATATATGATTAAAAGTTATTTAATAGCCCCTGAAAGGCCAGTGCAGAAGGTCCTAGTCACTCGTGTAACCTTCTACCAGGCAAAGATTGTGTCTGTTTCAGAAGCGTGTATACAGGGTGAAAGAAAGGTCATGGACACTCTTCAATATTTTACAGCGGAACCCCTCCCTTGTCATAATTAGATATATTACATGTTAGCCATGCTCCTGTGTGCAGACGTGTTTTTAAACAGCCCTGCCCCCCGGCAAATGGAAAGGAAAGTCAAAAAGATCAGTTAAAGTGCCATTAACGGCCACATCCAAAAGCACACACACACACACACACACACACACACACACACACAAGGCAGAGAAATTGTGTCATGTTGAGCAGTGATTAATTTTTTACTTTGACTACAAAAGGTTTGGTTGAAAATTTAATGACCTTGTGGCTGAATGTGGCAGTCAGATGTCGAGACTGGCTTTCTGTGCTACTGCGCCCACCTGGGCATCACAAACACTGTATACCACTTACATCTACAATACAGTGTAATACAATACAACAACAAATGCTTAAAAATGGATTTTGTGTGTAAAGGACCAACAAATATCAGTAGATCATATCCCCAGTTGTCATTTTTCTGTCATAACTGAAACACAAGCTACCAAAACAATGACTGCAGAAACACATGAATGATGCCACTCCTGCAAATCATACTTCCACTTTTCCCTGTATGTTCTTGCAGATGATTTAAAGTCTGTGTGCATTTTTTTCAAAATTTTGTCTTATTTATTGTTGTATTCATTGTGTGGTAGGAAACTGGGTCATGGAGTTCACTGCCTTTATTTGACTCTGAGCAGAAGCGCCGCCTTCTTAAACTGATGCCTTTAATTCTATTTTGTTTGAGTGTTGACATTTTAACACGACCCTCAAACAGTTATAATTTATACATGATTTACAAAATATAAACTTTAACAGCAATGCACATTGCATTGGAACTTTGCACAAATACTTTTGACATTTTTCCGTTTTATGCACCAATTCAGTGTTGTCTGATGTTACCTCTAATTTTACCTCTTTGCTGCAGCAAATACACAGCATGTCTTTGCACATGTGTTTTGGCTTGCTAATTTTTTTTTTTTTTATGGTATCAGCCAGGTTTCCCAAACCCATGTAAGTAGCCGCCATCACTTGAACCCAAACCAGTTGTTGTGCTTGTTTGATCAAATAAACTATCTGCATACCTGTCTTACACATACAGCTCCATTACTGTGGATCGTTTTTGGTTGCAAACTAAGGTTTTTAGATTCATTTCCTGGTTGAACAGTAATGAAGTTGAGAGGAGGTTTGATAACAGTCCTTGTTGGTGCGTTCAAGAACACTTCAGCTTTCCGAAATTTGAGAGTTGTGAAAGATGAGTACATCTCTGAGCTGATTATGTTGCTAACTTCAGGATTTGTGTCCAAAGTGATTCTGTATCATGCTTGACAACGGCGACCATTTTTAAAGTGAACCTCTTTTTTGACCAAAGTGAGGATTCCAGTGGTCTATCAGGTCCTAAAAATTAAATGATTTCTTTGGGGGATGAGGGAATTGAATTATTATGAGCCTCACCTTTCTGAAAATGCTCCATAAATGAAATATAATCTGCTGCACTGAAATGTGAGTATGTTTTCCTTATACAGTGCTGCAGTAATTAATTGCTACTTCTCCAATATAATCTCTTCTGCTATATTTAAACCAGGAACAGTCTGTATGATGTTTCCCTCGTGGACAGCAGGACCATCTGTGTTGTCATTTTTTTTACTGATGACACCGGTGCTTCACTTGCACAATGTTTCTAAACTTGGCCCAAGTCTGATGCAGTTAGCTAGCTTGTCTGTTTTCATCTCAGAGATTCTGCTTCTTTTCAGAGGTGAGAACTCATGTGTCCTCACATTAGATCAGATACTTTCCTGTATGTTTTTCCCCTTTTTTCATATTATGAGGGCCTTGTGAATTAATTGGTATCCATCGTGTTTAACCCTGTAAAACGTGTAGCAGCCTTTTTGCCATGTGGCATAGTGGTGAGAGCATCACGCTGTGGGGAATGATGCCTGATGGATGCTTCACTGCCCTGGAAGGGTTGCAAAGGTTAATTGTGGCATGAATTAAACAGAATACAGAGAAATCCTTCTGCGGGAAAAAAGTACACACTCCTAACTAAAACCAATTTATGGCAGATTCAAGTAAAAAAAATGAGTACAAAATTCTTCACATAGACTCTTCCTGTTATTGCTGTCAAAGGTGCTTACCATTGACTTGAAATGAGTGAATACTCACAGTGGGTTATTTAGCAATTGCATTTGTACTTCATTATTTCATTATGATTTTTTTTTTCTTTGACCAAAGAAGCCCCATTAAAAATCACATGGACGGGGTGAACACTTAGCATGTGATTCTCAGCTCATGTGCCCTTCGTATAACACACTTGAGTTTTAATCTATAATGCTGCTGGCAAATTAACCCTTGCCAATTACACGTAGTATAGATGAGGCTCAGATATTCAAATCAACAAACAGTAATTTCTGTAATCTTATATTCATCGTGCACTGACACCAGCCCCCGCTGCCTTGGGTACTTCTCTTTGAATTCTATGGAGGTCAATGGTAAATGGCAGGGAAAGTTTTAAAAATAAAAGTACTGGTGAAATCCTGATGCAATATTTCATCTTGCAGAGGACAGATAAAGCCTGATGAAAAATGAATGCATCACTGTATGCTGTGCTGCTCGAACGGCAGCTGCACGCCTTCACACTTAGTCCATCAGTATGCAAAGCATTGGACAAGAGGCTCGGGAGTCCCAAGTCTGTTGGGACTCCGCCACAGAAGGGTCGAGGACATGCAAGTACCTTTCCCACATTTTAACTAAAACATTCCTTTTCTCGGGGCACACCGAAAACTGGTATTGCGTAAAGAGATGTCAGATCGAAAGATGGCCAACTAAATATGCAATGTCACTGCCAGGGTAACGGGAGACTCTTTCTTTTTAATCAAAGGACCTCGTCGTAATGTCCACAAGCCTCTGCCGGCTCATTTGCGATGGTCTGTGCCGAGAGTTGTACAACTGCTGGCTTACTGAAAGCTCTCGCTTTCTCTCTTCTGCGATTCTCTCTTGCTCATCTTTGATTGACCCAATTAGGCCAGTCCATGGGGTGATGCTTGCTGCTTATTAGTGTTTCACATTGGATTAATCATTGGATGCAGTACGTGAATGAGGTGCAGAGCAACCTGACAGAGGGCTGACATAGGCCTCCTTTCAAATGCAAATGAAACCAAAGGATGTTAACCTGTGGTAACTTCAACAGCTGCTCTGAGTATCTATCAAAACCAGTCTTAACGCAATTTTGTGGGTCACTGGTTTGGAGAAATATTTAGGAGCCCCTGTTAAGTACAATAAGACTATTGCTTTAACATTCATTATATTAATTCTAGAGCCAGCAGGAAAGCTAATCTCTTTTTTCTCCCCAGTGACAGTTTTGAGTGTCTGTCAGCTAACAATTTGTGACATTATATAAAATTCACAGAATTTGTGACATTCTTTCAAGTTGTAATGAAGAAATATTTTATGAGATGAGCTGCGGAGACCGTGCGACGTGAAAGAAGTGAGCAGCGGAGCATTGTGCTTACAGAAGCAGGTGAACTCCCTTGTGTGTGACGGATGGAGGGGAAAAGGTAATTTGTGAAGAAACCTGCCTGCCAAGATGATGAAGAGTTCTCCTTTGTTGATTTTCCCTAAAGTGTCGCGCAGTCAGTTGTCATAAGAGAGCAGAGCTTACAGTGACACCTTGACTGGCAATCAGGGAGAGGGAGTCCATTCTTAAGGGTTTGTATGTGTTTAAAATAAAGAATATCATTATGCTTTGATAGGAATCCTCTGTCATTTGCAGAGGTAATTCCTCTTCTCCGTGTAAGACTGTTGCCTTTGGGCTTACTGTATGACAGTATTTGTAAACAGATTAAACCTTCCTTGAGGAATATTGTTGGGCGTTCAGTTACCTAGACAATAGTTTCATATATGGAGAAGAAAATGCAAGCTGTTCACGCTGCTTGTTGTTTGAAATGTGAGGAGTGATTTACATTTCGAAACTTAACGCAGAGGTTGAGGATATTGTGGTGATCATGACTCATAGATAGTGTGGTGCTTTGTTTTAAGATCCAAATGTATTTTGGCCGCTGCATGTTTCTTTTCATGGATTTAATAAGGTGTTTACTAAGCTGATGCATCATTGCTATTGCCAAATGCATTTTTGTATGTGTTCAACACAGAGGAAAAGAGCAAAAATACCTTAAATAGTTTGTTTCAAAAATATCTGAAACCTAGAGAAGTTTAGCTATGTGTATTCTTCTGTGGCCGCTTGTGTGTCGGTAGCACTTCACATCTCACAAAAAAGTGTTCATTTTGCTATTTTTAAATGCAGTTGTACTGTATGTGTATAGTGTCCTGAAATCAAAAAAAGTCAACATTAGTCATATTTGGTCAAACCTCACCTCATTTGTTTTCGATACATTTTCAGCCGACAAAGTACAGGACATTTTAGTGACATATTATTCAGAGAAAAAAATTAACATTTTAATATATTTTTATTCACAAAAACACTAGACACATTTTTAGTCTAGACCAAGAATGAGCATTTCAGATTAAAGAAGAAATTTAATCTAACTGATTTTTAACACTAAAATCTAAAAAGATTCAACTACATTTGCAAATCCATTGGAATCTAACTCTCCGGACTGTGCCAGAAAGGTGTTGATTTTATGTCGTTTTATTGGTCTTATTGGTAGTGTTTATGGGTAGAATGTATGGGTTTAACCATGTTGCACAAAAAGAAAGATAAGTACTAGACTACCACAGTAACTGCTGCCCAACAAGCCCCAAACAATCAAATTATACACTCAGTTTTTTTTTTATGAACCAGTAGATTTGGCTTTTTTTTAATGCTAAAGTGTTTAGGTGCACAGCTAGGTCCAGTCCGGCACAGTTGTCACTGCGTTTATAGTTGTGCTGCTGCGGTGCAGAATCACCAGAATGACAATTTGAGTACCCATGAAAAAGAAAATGTGCACCACAGCAATCCAAACAAGGACATTTTGGAATACGACATTTTTTGAAAAAACCTTCTGTGTCATTATGTCTCTTTTAAATAAGAGAGCTCACGGTTATAGTTCAATGACGTTTTTCGGCCATTTTGTCATCGTCTCATCTTCGTCCTGGACAAAAGGAGTCGGTGTATCTCAAATGTTCCATTGTGTGATCCGATAGAAACGTTTCTGTGTGTGTGTGTGTGTGTGTGTGTGTGTGTGTGTGTGTGTGTGTGAGAGAGAGAGCTGAGCTTTTTGCTTTTTGGCTGTAAAGTGACACGAGTCGACTATTTGGAACAAAAATGACAGCATTTCAGTGGCACTCGTAGTACATATGGTCATATGTATTTCTGCAGAAGTACTTAAATATTTCAGACGTCGAGAGATGCAGACAGGTGTTGTTTTAACAAACTGCATGTGCCAGTAGCACACCCCTTAAGTGAGATGCAGTGAGGAAGGCACCAGGACTCCCATCTGTCAGGAGGAGGTGGAGGCTGGCTCAGAGGAACTCATGCAGGTAGATTTAATAAAATCAATAAAAGAACTTCCTATGCACATGTAATTCACTGTAAGACTCCCAAATCAAATTTAATTAGAAGTTGTAATGTTTTCATGACACACCTCTTCTGAGCAAACTGTTCAGACCTGTAGCAAAGTTGTATCTGCCTTATTGAAACAGAAAAAACACTTTAAGATTATGGTGTATATTTTTGATCACAATTTTGTATTATACTGTATTTCTTAAAGAACCGGTGAATGGTCCTTCATTCTGTTCACCAATGACTGACAACATAAACCAAATCGAAGGCTTCCAGTTGGTCTTTTCTGCAGCTACATTTTTGGGATTGTGAATCTAGAAAATAAATAAATAAATGTAAAAAAAGGAAAACAGATTCCTGTTTTCTGTCAAAAACAAAAGTTCTTCGATGGAACAAAAAATGTTGTTATACTATACTTTGACATATGGGAAATATAGCACCAGTTATGGACTTTCTACTCTTTGGCAACTTGGAGTTTCATCCCAAAATTGTTGCACGGCACAAAGAATACCTAGTGGGGTTTTTTTAGTAGAGATATGATAAGTTTACCATTCATCATCAATACATGTTTTGGTTTATTTTCTTTTGATTCACCTAAAAAAATGTATTATAAACATTTTCAGCCTCAGTGTACTGCTCATCATGGTTTCTATCCAGTCTTTGCTTTTTGCAAATAACCAAATAAACTATGTGCACAAATTCCAGGGCTTACATTAAATATCACCGTGTGTGAAGAACCCCCCCCCCCCAAAAACCTATAACGCTGTATGTCAGAGGAGCGACGCCCTCTCACACTTGTCACAAGTACTCTGTCTTGTGTCTCCCCTCGGACTGCATTAGTGTCAGCAGGCACTCTGCTCTCGCATTGTGTGTAATCATCGCTTTGTCTCTGGTGCCCTGACACACACCTCACTGCATGCGACTTCCGCAGTCACTCCGGTACCCCACCACCAAATCTCTTGCCGTCCCCTGCGCCACTGAGCTGCACTCCTCTCACACCTAAAGGGATTGCTGTCACGTTGAAAAGGCCAGGCTTGCTATGCCTGACAACATGCGTATTTACACACAGCGATGCAAATGTTTCCCCACTGATATTGTATTGTCACTTAATGGTGACCCCCACTAGTGCGCCATTAAGAGCCAGGCGTTCCACGGTCTCACAAAAACAAGGAATTTCTGCAAACTTGTCCCTGTAGGACATTTTCAATACATGTCCCCCTTGTTATCTGTGTGCTATTGTATGCAGCACAAACCCATTTTCTGCTTTATTCGTCCCCCGCTGCATGATGTTGCGGGGAGCCCAGGGGGGGGGGTGACAAGAGCCCTTCACCACTTTCTCACTGAAAACATTATGCTTTTGTCTATGGTCTTATTTCTGTGTTAAGATGACACCTGGGAATAATCCCCGGGGTTTTGACATAACTGGAATTCAAATTAACTGGATTAAATGTTATAATAATCATAACAGGCATAATAACTATTAGAAGTTTGGGTTTGTTTTGATCATGTCCCTCAATTAATTTTCCATTTTTTTAACACTCCACTCTTAATAAAGGAAAATTTTTTGGACAAAAGCTGTAAATGGAATTAGTTCTGAGAGAATATTACCTAAATGGACAACAGAAGAAAAGAATCTCTGCTTGAAAAAATGAAAAAACACTTTAAATACAAGTTGGACCACCTATTTATAACCCATGATCCTGTGAATTTACTAACTTAACATAATTAATGTGACCTAAAAAAAGAGCGAAAACTAAAAAAAATAGTACATTTGAAACAACTTACATGGAACGTGAACTGTAATAAATCATGTGTTCTACTTTCCAGTTCCATGTGTAACATATGAGCCATATGGAGCCATATCCCACATATGCCACATAAGGGATTGGCCTGTCTCCATGGCGCACATAGTTTACCCTGTTACCTGTCACTACCTCAGCTTTGAGAGACTTGGTGTCAGCAATCACTGTCACGAGTCACATGGTTATGAATAAATTCTGCTGGTAACACTTTGAGGCCTTCACTTCGCTTGGTGGTGTGCAGGCAAAGCTGTCAGAAAACCCTTTGAGTTTCATTTTCGGAAACAGTCATTGGCCAAGTAAAAAAAAAAAATCTTGTCATATAGCATTTATACATCATTATGTAATTTAGTTTTTTTGGCCATTGACAGCCACAACAAAGACATCATGGTACTGTGAGCTGTGAAAGGAAAAACACTTCAGTTGGAGTGGGTTGGCTGGTCTTTAAAAGTTGATAACCGTCGAAGGGATTTCATATTGTGTTGCGCACCTTTTTGCACTGATATCAAGATGTGTGTTGTGCGAGCCCTGGTAAGCAACGCTTATGCGTCATCTTGTAAAACACTAACTTAAGGTCAGAAAGATTACTTGAACACATTCCACTTTTCTATGTGAGGGCTCTACGACAGCGAGAGGCCTCGTCTCCATGTTATGCTAAATTTGTAGATGTGTTGAGATGAAAAAAAAGTATGCTGTCTGTTGAAACCTTGCTTCTTTCAAGGACATGCCATACATAACACCTGAATACCTAAGGGATTCCGGGGGGGTTCTGCCTTAATAGTACATCTTTTACAGTATATAGAAGGGAGTGCATCCTGTTTCCACCCCATTTTAATTAATTGTGACGACTATGATACCTGCATACTTATGTGGATGCAGTTTCTAAATAGGTAGAGGGGAGCAGAGGAGCCATATGGTGTTGTCTGACATGAAGAAATTAGGCCACCAATGCTGTCTGTTCATTGTCGTCAACCTGGCCACCTGCTTTGCTTCTGCATTGGGTAAACGAGTGTAGGACCCCCCCCCCCCCCCCCCCCCCCACACACACACACGCACACGTGCACACACACACACACGCACACACACACACACACGCACACGCACACACACACACACACACACACACACACACACACACACAATTGCTGTCCCCCCAGTCCAACTTGTTATATCTTCATAACACAAGCTTTAACAGGAGACCAAACTATTCGGGGGCAAGTCAAATTCTGATACAAATTAGCCAGAAAGGCCAGTGGAGGTTGCCTGGCTTCACGCCAGCGACTGCAGCAGTTTCGTCTAAAATTAAAAGTAAACAGATATGTTTGTTTGTGGCTCAAGCGTGATGATACAGATGGTTGGATTGGCCCCTGCCGCATCCTCTTAGGTTGTGTCCTTGACGTAGGGATTCTAGATGGAAGTGCCAGAGCTCTCACACTGAGTAGCCTTACTTTTAAAACAGTGTCCAACCAACATTTTTTCAGCGCTTCCCATAGACCACAGTCAGTGTGAACAGGACTTTTATTTTTCTTAGTGCTTTCCTCTGAGACAGATATAAATGCACACTCTTCATAAGACCACAACCAAGCTGTTCTCTCTCAGGCCACCTCGCCACTGCAATCAGGTACCTGAAATTACTGATATGCCATTGAGAACACCACATACTGTATGTTAGGACTGAAGCTCAGACTATCTGTCAGCAGACAGTTACTTAGGTCGCATTACAAGCTGCCGGGTTCCACTCAGGGTAGACACATTTGAAGCAGACCTCAATGTCGAGAGAACGACCTCTGGGGACAGACTACACACTCTTCCAGAGGCACTTAATTCTTTTTTTGTGTGTGTGTGTGTGTCTGAATTAATTTTTCATCATTCTGCTCAAGACTCAGCGAGACTCCATGGTTTCACTGATCTACAGTGGCGCAAACTGTCAAATCCATTTGGCAACGACTCACAGGCTACACCCAGCTGCTGTGTTTGTGGCTTTGGTACGATGACACAGATAGTTATTTATATTGTCCTCTGTCATATCAGCTTAGTCTGTGTCCTTGACTTTTTGGCATTATGAAAAAGTGCCAAAGCCCACACAATTAAAACTGCCTCCAAATAATTCCTTGCTCTTGGCTACTAGCACTGAAGTCCAATGTATGGTAAGTTTTGTTTTTGAAAAAAAGTAGGGAAAACAACAATAGGAACATTTAATTATCTACCAAATCCCAGCAAACTATCAATTCCAGGAGATAAACTTGCCACTTAAAGAATCCTGAATAGAATAATCTGTAACACCAACGATGGCGGTTCTATGACATATCTGGAAAAATAGCAAACTAGTTGTGTTGTTCTGCAGCATTTTTTTCTAAATCCGATTTGACGTGTGATTCTACACATGTAGACTTTATTCACCAGTGACCTCCAAAGATCAGTTGTGATGCTCTTCCCATTCTTTCAGATAGTAGCCTGGTCGACTCTTGTTGTCCTGAGATAACTGCTTGGGTGTGTTGCAAAAATAAATGCGTACTGGCAAGAATTATCCATGAGGACTTTGACAATATTGCCTATTATGAAACTTACTGACAAAACCCATTCTGTGCAAAATGGCTTTACTAATGTACCTAATACATGTACACATATACATTCCGATCCCCCCCCTTTGAATTACAGAACACAACCAACCATAGTTTTGTCCGGTCAAAACAGTGTAATGTATTATTTCTATGATCTGCTGCAAAGCTCTGAAGAGTCACGCAAGACACCTTTGGTCTAGACAAAAAATGGGTTTTGGCACATGACTTAAACATGGGGTAGAAAGGGTTAAAAGTGCTCCTCGGCTGATATGGTCTCATCACTGTCAACAAGTCTTCTAGGCCTTTCCTTGAACTTTGAATGCGCTGGATTCCAGCCTCGTTCTGGTTTTGCAGGGAGGTTTTTTACTCACTGCGGCCCCACGGAGCCTGAGGAAGGATTAAAGATTGATGAGGGCTCTCAGAATCAGTTTATTGCTCCAGAGATCCTCGCATATGTTATGAGTGGGAAGATTGTGTAGCTGTTTTGACTCATAGAAGTTCATGAGGCTGGCACGGCACTGAAGTGTTTGACAATCAAGGTTAGATTTTTTGTTTTTGGTTTTTTTCTTCTTCTTTTATTTTTTTTTGCACAGCAGATAGCCTTTGGATTGCCAGAGCGCTTGGAGTGGCCAACAGCACACTACACTCTGATGTGAAATGTGATGAAGTGCTTGTGCTATCATGAAGAGAAGCGTTCGTATTTCCACAGACACATGCATTTTGCCTGTCTTCTAAGTTGATAAAGGCAGCAGCGACTCACCGCTGCAGATAATACTTGGACCATGTTGAACACATTCTCACTTTTGCCTCTTTGCTGCACTACATACGTCTGAAAAGAACATGACCTGTATCAGTTCAGCTCCAGTGGAGAAATACAATGCATTTCAACACAGCCGGGTCTGGAGGCACTTATGTTTAGTCGTGGTCAGTGCATACAGAAGTTTGTACTGTTTAACATTTAGTGCATTTTATTCCACCATTAAAAAACTACTGAATAGTATAACCAGGAATTCCAAAAATGAAATATTGTTAAAAGACTTGGTGTAGGTGGGAAAGCTAAATTCAACCATCTACTGAAGCTTTCCGCTCCACAAAAATAAGCCATGATCCTCCCAACTGCCAACTAGTGGATGGAAATGTACCTTACTTCACATTTTCTTTAATTTTGTTTTGCTACGTTTGGATGAAAAAGTGAGTTTTTGAAGCATTTGACATTCAGATGAATTTCAGTTTGGCAATACTGTAGAATAAATGGACACCCACAGTTTCATAAAAAAACTAAAACAATCCTTGAATGAAGTTTGCCTTTCTCTTCACCTTGTAAATTATAATATTTAAGGGCGATTATTTTGCCTATGATATAAATAACAATAACAATGATAAACAAAAGTTTGACAAAAAAAGCAAAAGAAAACATAAGGTCCATTTAGTAGCTCTTCTTTATTTATTTTTGGTGGTGGGGGAGGGGGCTTTTTACTGCACCTTACAGTATTCATCAGCCAATGGAGAAAGCTGAGTTTCACTTGATCAACTCTAAATAAGAAAATTTACATATGGGGGTTTCACTGACAATTTAGGTGCCTGTGGTCTAATTGCTTTTCAGCCATTCCCACCTTCTCCCATATCAACACAAGATATTTTTCTAACATGAGCTTCGATTTAAATATGTCTGCAAAAACTAATATCTGTCACGCCATAATTGATGCGTTTGAAGCAGACCTGAAGCCGTGATCGAAATCTCTTTGGGGACAAATAGCAGACTGTATTACAACACATTAATTTTTTGATGCTGAGTTTAATTTTTCATCCATGTGCTATAGACTCAGCATGGCTCCGTGGTTTCACTGATGAACAGTGGAGCAAACTGTCATCTCCATTTGGCAACTACTCACAGGATACACCCAGCTGCATCCTACCGCGCGGGGTATACAGGGGGGAAGGGGCTCTGCTAACAACACAGGGCTTTATTACCTGGGAAATTAATGATCTGAGAGACTAAGATGTAATGGCTGAACCATCTGCAAGAAATCATCCGAGGAAGGAGCCATCCCGTCGCCTATCGGTATCTGTCTGTTCAGCCATAGTGGTCCACGAGCATAAATCAGTGAGTTGATTCATACTGGTGAGGTGGAGACACCAGGGTTAGCAGACGCAAGCTTCTGATTGATCACCTGCAATTATAGTTCCGAAGGATTTATGTTTTTAGTTAGTTTGTTTTGATGCTGTTGATGTTGTCCTTTTGTCATTTATACATGTAATTCATGACTAAAATTAGAAGTATATGTTGCACAAATATATTTTAAAAAATCCCCCATTTAAAAAAAAAAACCTTGACCTCTTTTTTTTATATGCAGTTTAGTGTAGAGCCCGTTACTGGGAGAAGACTGGAGCTCAACGAATTTGGAGTTGATGCTGTTACTGGTGCAGGCCTGGTTTCTATGGAATGGAAGAGCTGGGCCATCAGTGATTGGCTGACAGAGCGTTGAAAGGAGCCAATAGAAGCTCTCGGCTTTATGTGTTGAGTGCACACACACACACCAATAGTGAGTGAAGAGGCACCCCCTGTTGCATGGTTGTAGAATTAGCTCTCCTGGCACCACATTCATCCCTGCAGGGACTTGCCAGTCCACAGTTTTGAGAGATTATGACCTACAGTAATGGGCAACAATGCCATGAGGCCTCCGCAGTATTCTACTCTAATGGCAGATTTACTCCATAAAACCCGGGGATCTTGTAGCTGGATTTGGTTGCACTGCTACTTTATGTCCATGGTCTGTTCTGTGGAGTTGGCTTTGTGAGCCGAGAGCCGGGAGAAAGCACTTCAGATGTAAATCTGGCATTTTCACCATGGTTGGCTTTGGCCTTCACTGAGTGAAATTTGATAGGATTATGCAGATGATCACACTGTGGGAATGAAGTCTGTCAACAAACTTTCTCCAAACTCTTAATTGCCGCAGAAGTTCATACTTAATTTGTAGAATTCAATACCTAACAAGTCAGTCTTTGGAAGGCCATTTGCTCTATATTACATTGATATTAAATCAATATATTAATATCTGCTATTAATTCTTTTGTATTCCATTAGTGTCTTTTAAGTATTCAAAGATGTTAATAGATCATTTGCAAACTTGGGAGGAGAAGAAATGGCATGGTCAGATTTGAACAAAAACTACTTTCTGTGGCTATAATTTCTAATCATCAGCACCAGCTGTATCTTGATATATATTTTTTTCAACATCTCATAGTTCCCCTTGATACAAAAAATACCTTCAGCTCCTGTAGAGCCGGCGGAATCACTTGCTCGTCTCACCAATTCCTGCCCAGCTGCTAATCATGTGTATTAGTGAGACCATGTTGCACTTGCTGTTTGCCACATGTCTCGTCTTGACATCCTCGTGCTAATAGAGCTGTTGGCCGCACTGCCGTTCAGCCTTGTGCACTGTACACTTCCCCTCGGCTGACAGGGTGCAGAACCAGGAGGTTCCTCATATGAAAAGCTCTGACCTTTCTTTTGTGGTGCAATCAAATGGGGCTGCCTTGGTCCTTGGCTCTGAATAATTAATTCCTCCCCTCAGTAGGAGTGTTTGCTAAACAGTGGGGTCCTCGGCAGTTCACTTTTTCTGCACCACTGCCACTGCACCCTAGGGGAGAGACGAGTGTACGCCTTAGTCAGACTTAAGATGTGCCTTTCAGAAAAAAGAGACAGTCAGGAGATGTTTGAAAGCCCCTCTTCTCTTTTTTTTCACTGTGCAGAGAAAAGACAACTGCACACGGAGGATGGTAGTGGGCTAACTCAACAAAAGCATGAGCTCCTTTTCATGCAGTTTGTAGTCGAAATGAGTTCAAATTGAATTCATCACTCTTGTTGTTTTCAAAGATTAAACAGTGTATCACAGAAGAGTGTGTGTGTGTGTGTGTGTGTGTGTGTGTGTGTGTGTGTTGAAGTGAATTCAGCAAAAAATTCTGTGTAATGCCAGCGTTCGTGCCACCAACACACCCGTGACAAAAGGTTAATTTTGCTTCAGAGTCTTATTGCCAAAGTCAGCCCCGCAGTGGATTGGTTTGTAGGACGGTCTTAACTTTAACCATTTGTTATGCTTGCAATCCTGCAAACCAATCCCCTGTGAGGTGGGCCTAACGCAACGCCCCCTACTGCATTTGCCTCGTAACAGCGTCATTTCCACCCGCCCAGTATACACGCTTTCATCATCCATAGAGAAATAATATATTGGAGGTAGATGCTCCTGAACCGTCCTCCACTGGCAGTGTGTGTGACAGTCACTTTGATCTCACTGTGAGAGGCTGAAGCTCCAGGAGAAATTATCAATGAGATGGGGAAAGAGAGAGATAGACAGGAAAAGGGAGCCCGTTGGAAGTGCTGCACGGTGTGTGTGTGTGTGTGTGTGTGTGTGTGTGTGTGTGTGATTGTGTGTGTGTGTGTGTGTGTGTGTTTGTGTGCGTGTGTGTGTGTGTCCACGCGCGTGTGTGTGTAGAATCGTCCATCCAATTAGAAAGTGATAGTTCCAACAGCTTACGAGCCTGTGGAAAAAAAAAAGAAGAAAAAAAAAGTGTAATTTATGAAAAAGTTAACAATTTGCTCTTGAATTATGTTCATTCATTTAAAATTTCTTTCATGGCAACTTATTTCCAAACATCATGCAAACATCAGGCTCTGCGCAGGGGGGGCAGTGCAGGACTTCATTAGAGGAGACAAAAAAAACCTCTGACTGCTCAACATCAGTGGAAGCCTCATGTGAAGATAATGCTGTGATGGGGCATGAGCCGGGATCCAGCTCCAGACTGGATCTGCATGAAAGACAGAGGATTCTGTCACAGAATTAAACAACAATAACAAAAAAAAGAATGACCTAACCTACTTTTCACTGGCAAATACACTGCTGATCAAACATGTTTGATCAGCAGTGTATTTGTCGAGTGTTTGTCATCACAGGATGGTGAAGTGATGATGTAATTCTTGTTTATTTATTCATAATAAATAACTTGTTTTGTTTTTGCCCCTGAGTAGACCATTTCTACAAATTTAAGTGCATTTTTTGACAATGTATTTCAAGCGGTGTTGGCACACTGCTCTTTCTTTGAAGGATGAAATGCTCGTATACACACTGCGAGCCGTCATGTTTGAATTCTGTTAAAAAGCAGAGAATTAAAAAATAACTAATAAATATAACATTCAAATGCATATTTATAAAGTTCTTTGGGAGCTTGGAAGCAGTAAAAAAAAAAGGTTATTTAGATTTTTCTCTTTGTCAAACTTCATTTACATGATTGGTTATAAAACTAAAGGGGAACATTTTTAAATTCATATGAAAATTTGAGACATTAGACTGGGCAGAAGCAGTTTCTCTGGCAATGTTAAATGAATTAAAATTGATTTTGATTCACCAATACGTATTGCTTTGAAAAACCTAAAAATATCACCTACAGCTTTATATCCTTAGCACAAGAGAGATGAAACAATAAAAACACTTTCAAAGAAACCTTCAGGAGAAATCTGGAGGACATAAAGACAACATAAAAGACAAACATAAAGATAAACAGTACATCCTCTCTTATAAAAGCAGGAGGAAAAACACCACATTGCACAACTGCATATGAAAAATTGCAGTGTAATGAAAATGTATTAGCCCACAGAAATGTTATTATAGGTGCAGGGAGGAGAGAACACTTTATTTTTTTTTTCTGCTTTCATAGGGAGATCAGAGATGGTGCTGTCCTCACGAGTCGCTTCTAGTCCTGATCTCATTTGTTTGGCATGAAGGGGGAGCTGTGGCTCCTCCTGTCCGACCAAGGTTACAGCTCCGGGACGCACCGTGCAGTGCCTCGCACATTTTCTCACACTTTTCTGGCTGTGCTTTGCCACATTGATTTAAATGTATCTGTTGAGGGGAAAATAATCAATGCAAATTCCCCTGCAGTGCAGCCAACAAATAAGACATGTCTGATTCATCAAGCGGACATTGCTATAAAGACCACCTTCTCTTTTGTCCCATTCTCTCTCTGTCTCTCTCTCTCTCACACACACACACACACACACACACACACCTCTGGGCCACTTCAGCCTTCTTTACTCTGTTCACCCTTCTCTGCCTAAAAACTCTTAGTCTGAAATAGTGGAGGTAGCCTTAAGTCCATACATATACCAATGGAATAAACCTTTAATTGAGGTAGGTGCAAATATAATTATTAAACATGTAATATCCTGTTATTTAATTTCCTATTATTTATTACTTAACTTGTTTGGGTAAAAAAATATGTTCAACCATTCTGTAAACTTCTAATCTGTTGAGGGGAAAATAATTATTAATATAGACTAGGTTCTCAATAAACAAAAATCATAGTCTGGTTATGATGTAATATATAATATATATATATTTCTTTTAATTGTATTGTTTATGTAAGCAAGTTAATTTGAAACATGTGCCCGGTTCTTAACCACATTACAATGAATGTAAGTTAACATGTTGAGCAGGAAGGAAGTCTCACCTGACACCTAACCTTAACATTTTGTTTTGCTCCAGCTTGAACTTGGTCAAATGGTCTGGCTCCTAACAAGGGCAGAGTGTAGCCTGTGTATGTAAATCCACTACATGTGTGAGAGAAATACAGGCAGGGGCTATTTGGAAATTCCTGTGTGATGAAAGGGAAAGAATATCCCCCAAAAATGATTAATGTGGTGTTCAGGTACACAGAAGATTGAGTGATCCTGTCATCACGCCATATGGTACCAATTTATTCCGGCAAGCATAAGGCAAACTCAGTTGAAGAGCTCTCACGACCGTGCCTCCAACACTCTCCAGAAAAAAAGGAGGAGAAGAAAAAGTAAAAAAGAAAAATGTGTGTGTATATATATATATATATATAGTGTATGCAGAGTAAAGCACTGATATTAAAATTTTTATTTTGAATGGGGGCAAAAATATGGAAGTCCAGATCCAGTAATAACTGTTCAAAATCCACTCCAATTATTATCATTATTATCGTTGGAATATTTTCGCTTTTTTTTTCATATGTGTAAAAGATTACATTAGCCACTGTGATGCAGGTTGGAACTGCACATGATGACGGGTGTGCAGGACCAGTAAACCACAACTGCAAAAATGTTTTGAGCATCATCGCGTGCTTTCCTGCTCCTCCTCCTCTTCATCAAATAATCTGTGACGCCAATTCAAATGAAAGTTGACTGGTGGCGGGCAAAAATCTGCCTGTTTTTAAATCGAAGAAGTCAAGCACTTCCTCAAATACGGTCCAGCAGATGTGGAAATGTGGAATATTTTCAACAATACAGCTTATTATTTTGACAGCAACTGCAGAGGCTTTATTCAGGATACACAGTCACTTTTTTTCTTCTCTTTTCTTTTTTTAAAAAATATAGTCAGGTAGGAGAGAAATTTAGTCTGGATCTGACAAGCTTGTCGAATCAGGCTTAGGGCAGTAATTTGACATGGATTATTCATCTTTTAGCACTTAAATAGGGTATTTTCCCAGAAATAGACATTTTGAAATACTTGAGACTCGCTGACCTAAAAGCAACTCCATGTATAGCATTTTAAATGCACCAATTCTAAAGCAATATAAACACTATTCATCTTGTTGCTAGAGTTTAGTTCTCTTTATTGCAAAACATATCAGAACGATACAGTTACTAATTATAGATGTTGCGTCCATATTTTTTCAATAATCTATCTTGTGATATGACAGTGTCGGGTGATGTAGTCTTTCACCTGGCATCCTTTGCAGTGGTTGACATTTTATGACGTGTCTGAGATGCACCGAGTGCAGCGTCCTTGAATCCCGTGACTCCGATATCTCTCTCTCGCGCTGCTGAGACAACACTTTCAACTCTGGCATCTCGTATCTGAAGTCACAAGCGGAAATGAATGGTTTTTGAAAATGCAGATGGCCATTGGCAGAGGGGAAACAGGTTAGGGAACTGGACTCCCACCACTTTTCTTTTTTTCACTGACTTGTTATTTGTCGGCTCACCCTGCAAGGCATGCTGACAGGAACTGATAAACCTCTTTATGGGCTGAACTGAATTGGCTCCCATTATCCAAGGTGTGGAGCTGCTCAATGGTGGAAATAAAAGACTTTATCCACTGCCCATCTGCCCACCATTCACTCTCTGCCCAGTTTTCAGCATTCCACGATGCTGGGTCCCATTTTTGCTCGTAATAGTTGTATATAGTTATGTCAAAAAAAACAACATTAATGTCTTTTGCGAGAAATACATTTTGCCAAATGCCTCATTTGAATACTGACTTAATAGCTATAGCATTTGCAATGAAAAATAAATTACAGCCATAAAATACTTTCATATATGGGTGTATCTGCAGTTGTATTATATGAGTGCATTTCTGGGTGTAACTGTACCACTGAACAGAGAAAAGGGGATTTGCTTATAAAGGAACAGAGCCAGATTTCGAATGTTTGACTTGTAATCAAGGAAGTCAAACCACGGAAATCATTGAAAAGTCACTCTTGTGGCTTTTGGCTCTCGCGGAGTCTGTCTGTGATTCCACTGGCATCATGTCATTGTAGCAGCGTTCGCCTGAAGGATAATGAAGTTGCAGTGCTGGTTTATACAAAAGGCGGAAAAATGCAGATTAAAAAAACATGTAACCTCAGAGTTTGAATAGGAGTTTATATTTCACTTTTGACCCTGCGCTACTATTTTACTGAAATCATGAAGCGTTTTACTGTACCAATGAATCACACACAGTCAGTGTATAAACTAATCTATTAATTTTTCTTGCCACATATGTAATGGATTGTATTTTTCTGGTGTAAAGATGTGTGATATAATGTATGTATTTATAATTTAGTTTCTCTCGTCATTTTAGTGCAACCTTGTTTCCCCATCCACTAGACTTCTTTTGGTCTTTCTCTTTACTTAAAGTGAACACTGTCTTTTCTCTCTCATAAATTGGGCCCTTTTGAAATCGCATTTGACCAAACACGCCCGGGAGAACCAATCCATACTACTCTTCGATATGGAAGGTGTGACTGTTAACCAATCACAGAAAATAGTAACAACAATACTTAACTGATTGGCATGTTTTAATTAAAACTTTCTGCGGCGAGCTAACCGTGCATGTATTTATTTGACTTGCACATATTTTTTACAGCATGACAGCTGAAATAGCCTTAATTTAAGCTCCATTGAAGCTGAATGCTGGTGCTCAGTAGCAGTAATACTGTATTGATTCCCTGTAATCTATTCATTTCACCATCACTACTTTTTTGTTAAAAAAAAAAAACATTTTGGAGGAGGGGAGTATTTTATCACACATGCTAAATATGTATTTCCAGACATTTCTCGGGTCAACTCAAGTTCAGCCAGATTTATTTTTATTGCGTGTTTGTTGGCAAATAAACACATAAAAAAGACACATAAACAAACTCTTACAAAAGCAGTGATTAAAAGTAAATAAATCACAAACTCTTGTTTATGGTTTTTCGTGGTTGTCCATGGTTCTTTGCACGATTAGATGTGATGGCACATTTAATCATAATATCAGATATTTGACGAGGAAGCTGATGGTAGGACAAAAGAAAGGAAAGCAGTGATGGGTATGAATAGACACATAGTTAGATCTTGACTCCTTCAACCTAAATTACAAGATATTTATGATTCACACCGTTGGAAGTATATATTGATATGCATCTAATACTGATCAGCACCATTCTGCACTGGCTGCAGTATGGCTCCAGACTGCTGAATCACTGCCCCTATTTACATTACGTACGAAATAACATTTCAGTCTGATTATCAGGATCTATTGACGGCATTGTCTGTATAAAAATGCGACATGACAGGTAGAGTGTACTGCGATGAAAACATATGGAAGCCGTAAGGCTGACACATGTCTCGGCAGTCTGCTATAGGCGCAGGAGAATCAATGTGGAGGACGTGTTGATTCTGCGGTACTGAGCTAGTTTGACTTCCCAGATTTTTTACTTTTTAGGTACACCAGTTCATCTGTTCTGTATAACACAACGCTAAATTGAGCATAACATAGTGTGCAGCTTTGTGCTCATTGAAATGCAAAGAGATTCTTTCCGTGATAATAGGCCCACCTGAAAATAAGATGTACTTCTTGACTAAAGGTTGCAGACTTAAACCCACTGCATACATTTTTGTGATTTGGAAGTGTTATTTGGGAAGCTATATTTAATATTCTAACTCAAATACTTGAGTCACCTTGAAAGAATACACTATCTATCAAAGGTGCTGTAGATGTTGGTCTTCTGAAACTAAAAAAATAACATGGCACTAAACCAAACTGTATCATTTGAAATCCAAAGAAATAAGAATACCTAGCTAAAAAAAAATTTGGATCTCCCTTTTTTAGGTGTAATAAAATGTATTCAACCACACATGCCAAATAAACATCTAAGTATAAAACTGGTTGAAGTGACAGTGTCTCATCATCTATAGCTTATCTTTAGCCAAATGGTGTTTAACGCAACTACAGCGTGTAGCATTTTACTTAAAAAATATTCATGTTTCCTTGTATGGTTTTGCAAATACCATTATTTTTTTAATAAATTGCTGATTAACCTTTTCAAGAACACACATTATAGTAATTTGCAAAAAGGGCAGTATGTCTTTAAGTTTTTCAAAAGAGCATTTTAAAAAATAAAGAGGGGCGCCTTATCGAACACCTTCAGTTTGTAAAATTGCTCGGCCCTGATACACAAGGCCTCCATGTAAAAAAAAAAAAAAAAAACTTTACTTACTGAATGTCACATTGACCTCATGAGAGGTGGGGGGGTCAAATGTCAGATTGTTCGAGGTGGCCAGAACCACTAACACTCAATTAATATTCCCGCCAATTAACTCGTTTAAGAGATACAGATACAGACACGGGTCCAAATGCTGGAGAGGAGAGATTTAGGCTGTTTGACAGGGAATATCTCCCCCAAGCCAAGGGTATAATGACTCTGTTTGCATGGGGAATGGAACAAATACAGCCAGAGATGAATATCTAGTTTACTGTACCGCTATCTGTGCAGCTTTGGACTGCTTCAAGCAGTTTTCAAAGCCATCTGTTTGCGCCTACGGGCAGAGGCTGATGAATATAGCCATGGAACAAGAGTGCCACACAGGAGCTAAAGTCGCAGGCACCAACTACAATGTTTCTTGAGCTAGTTAAAGGATATAAAGCCTTACTCGAACCATTCTGTTGTCGACACTTCACCAAGGTAGCATAAAAATTTTTACAAGAAAGGCATGACTTAGGGTCATACTGTCGTTGTCTCAGTACAGAGTGAGCAGAAAAAATAAACGCACTACAGGTGCTTTCAAGGTCAAATTTGTTGAGTATCTTGTGGCCTTCATGGGTAGATGTTTAAGAGATGTGAACCCTGGCAGCAGAGATGTGAGTCGTACTATAAAGAGGCAAATGATAAAATGTTGGTCAGATTGGATCCGTATCACAGGGGGAGAGATGGGGGAAAAAAAGACTTGTGGCAAAGAAAGCATTTTTTTTGGAGATGTAAGTAGCTCAGCAATAACACTTCAGTACTTCAGTGACAATTTCAGGTGTCACGTCGAATTTAAGTTGCCACAAAGTTACAGTTAGTTAGCAATCAGTGAATTACCACATCAGTTATACTGAGCAATTTTCAAACAGCTTTCATCGTATTAGCATTTAGATGGGCATGCTAAATGGGATATTGCACAGGCTACAATATAAAAGCAAACCCAATTCATTGACTCTGTGCTTACTACTCCCAAGTACATCAATAAAAACAATCACGAGTCGTCCTACACTGCCCATCCTTGCCATTTGAATTATTTCAATTCAATTTAACTGCAGTGTCCCACCCTTTCAAGCACCACAACAACATTCAGAGTGCTCAGTGACTTTCTATTTTGGACTAATAATCCAGAAAACAGATTTCCCTTTCAGACCAGTAAGCTAAGCGTCATTGATAGTTAAAGGAAGACATTAGCATGAGTCGGTGGTTAATGACATTGTTTAATGGTGTGTTCACTTTGTTAATATGGCTGACAACACAGACACATTATGCCCGCAACTTTGAGTTGTTGTGACTTCAACGTGAAGAGTCACTTTCAAGGATAACTTCACAAATTTTCAAATCATTTTTTCAAATGGCTTATTGCCTGGGGGTTAGTGAACAGGGGCAGGTGACGAGGGAGCGATGTATGCAATTTAAGTCCTAAATACAGAGGGCAAATTGTCAGGGAACAATGATATACATTTGTTTTAAACCAACAAAGTGATGCAAGTGGATGTTTTGAATAATGGCTGACTTGTGATCTGGTTTTTAAAGATTTAGATGCAATGAATACTGAACTTCGCCCCATGAATTTAGATGTTGAACTGGTAATGACATTGTCGAAGGCTAGCAGTTTCCATCCTTGAGTTTAATAGAAAACAAACAAGAGTGCATGTTTTTTGTTTCTCCAAGAGACACACATGACACAGAGATACACACTGAGAGCTCTGATCCTATAGTGAACCTCCAAGATAGCTCAAGTAATTAGTATAATCTCAGTAGGACGCATTCACTTCTCATAGTTAATTATAACAAATTCCCTCTCCGTGACTCGCACTGCTCATGGATACAAATGCTCCAACTGGACTTGAATGATAGGAGCATCTGTCACAAGTCTCTATCTTCAGAAATCCTGGTCATTGAGAGCTGCCTCTCGGTTTTCCTGAGCTGAGACAGGGGTTATCATTTTATAGCTCTAGTGTACTTACATCTCTCTAATTGTGGGATTTAAGACTTGAATGCACCCCTTGTCTTTAAAACCCTTTTCATGGCATTCAGAGCCCCTTAAAAAGCACGATGCACTCAACCTTGAGAATGTATCAATAATTCAGACACATCATCCTCTCATGATGTAGCTGTCTGAAATTGGTGAGACTTTGTCTGGGGGATAATATTGCACTCTGTCACATCTGACTAGCTGTCACCTGCTTGAGCGTGGCAACGCCCAGCTAATGAAATGCACAGTCAAAGCATGCACATCTTCATGATTTGCGGTACAGTAACCGCTGCCCTTAGCAGGAAATGTGACTTTCAGATCCAACAATGCTCAGATAATGAACTACTGCATCCAATCCTGGACTGGTCTATAGTATAAAATTGATTCGATTGAATCGATTGATTTGATGTATCGGTATCCTTTTTTTTGTCCCGGCCCCGAACCGAGCTCTTCATTATGGAGTATCTGCCGATACCAAGACCAACCCTGCACTTTGAATAAATATTTTTTCTACAAGATTTTTATGACCTTTCATCAACCCCAGCATGGACAAAATGCAGAAGTTCAAATGTGAGAAAATGCTGCTTAATGTCTTTAAATCTCAATGAGGCTCAGCTCTCCTCGCATGGTTTGCTGTTGCATGTTGTCATATCATTACCTGAATGCTGGCTACTGTTTATTTGTGCTGTGCGCTCCGCAGTTCACTAGCTCACAGCACTGTGTGGTTCCAGTGGAAGGAGGGTGAGCAATGGTGCCTTTTTGACAGCTGGCACACATGCAAGCAAACAGAGAGTAAAAAGATTGGACTTGGACTGATACTACTGATAAAGAGAAAAAAAAAAAAAAGCCTGGATCTGCCTGACCACCAGATCCTTCAGATTGGCGGAGTACATCCCTGATTTTTCAGTCCTTTCGGTTTTTCTGTGACTAAACTGATTCCATTTTTTAATTCATGCCACATTTGCGATGGTATAATTTCATGTCCCTGTTCTACCATAGTCCAAAGATATGCACCTCAAGTGATTTGAACACTCAAATTGTCCATAGCTATGACTGTACTCTAAAGGTTTAAAGGGATAAACCGGATGACCCCATCCACTGTGTAAATGTCTCTTTCTAATGATTGACGCATTGATTGCGTCTCAGAATATTTATGTTTGCAGCACTCTCAGGGCTGCATAGTCATATTCAAAGAGAAAACCCTCCCACTCTCTGGCTGTTGAAGCGGATGTATCTTGCCACCATCTTGACCTTGATAGTCTTACATTTCCCTGTGTTACTTCTTTGTCGAACCACTGCTTGGCTCTGTAGCTAAACCTCTTGTCACTTAACCCTTTCAGTAGTAAGCGTATCAACGTCTCCTTTTTCACATTAATCGCATGCAAGATTTCGTTGATTTCACACATTCTTCATCTGCAAATCCCTTTGCTAAATTCACATGTCATTTGGTCCATTCTTTGATCAGCATCGTATTTTGCACCACAGTAAAGTCTGCAGTGACATCGGTGAAACACTTTAGCTTCTTCATTTTTTATTGGCTGTGGCTTGATGAGTTTGGTACTGTTCTGTATCTGCAAAAGACTATCAATTCAAGATGCCTTTTATTGTCATTCAATCAAACCCCCAAAAATATGTATAGCATTAACTAAATTACAAACATAGCTCCTATAACACAGATAAAGAAACAGAATGTATTATCCAGTACATCAAGTATATAAAATGATACACCAGCTGAATGGTGAAGTCTGAAAATCTATTACCTGTTGTCATTTTCACTGATGAGATAGCAATGGATTTGACTTGACCCTTCACATTAGATTTAATCACCATTGCGCTTGAAAAATTAATACAAATTTCCACGATCAATTTCGCCCCCTCCCTGTAACTTTATGGTACAAGATAACCAAACGTGGCTAATTAGTTGCAATGACAAATCATTATCCGCTGTTAATCATGGAGGAAGTTGGACTTGTTCATTATCAGTATCCGTATTGTCAGTACCCAGTATCAGCACACCTGTGAAACAAGAATATTTCACTGATCTAATCTAATCAGGGATATCTCGAAGAGGTTTTTGGTTCAGCTAGTCCTCCGAAACACTCATGGCTGAGTGTCGCACTAATTTTGTTCTCCACACAGCACCTGCAATCAACGTGCTCTCTGACTGTTAAAGAAAATCATTGTGAGTCATATCTTGTCATAGGTTTGTTTTTGCTTTCTCTCACAAGAGATAACATTTTTTGAGGAATAGGTATTCTCATCATTTTATGCAGGGAAATTCATGAAATTCAAGTGAAATGTCCGCAGGAGGTAAACACATTAAGCAGATTATATCTAACACAAACAATCAGTGTGGACTGATTTAGAGAGCAGAGCAATACTCATCTTTGTCTATTTGATAATCTTGTTTAGTATCGTTGTAACAAACCGTACTGAGAATGAACAGTCACGGACAGATTATGCCGTTTAGTTTCGCCGGGAACGTGCCCTGCCTCCCCTGGGCTGGCAGATAGTTGGATGACCGAGTGAAAAATTGCCTTGATTTCTGACCAATGAATCGTTTTACACATGCTTTAATTCATTTCATAAATATTCTGCCTGAGAAGGTAATTAGTGCAGGTGTTTACACATATTTCTGCCATCAGGGTGCACAGTAGGATCACAGTTGGCTGAGTGAGTTTTAGGTTATTAAATTAGGCCCAAGGTAACAGGAAGAAGGATGAGCCACAGTCGGGCAGGTATGAGCAACAACATGCTTCCCTATTCATCATCCAAACAAAAAAAAAAAAACATATCCAGGAAATTATGCAGGTTCAAGTTATCTCCCATTTACGGACCAGATTTAGAGTTTGCATAATCAGGCCTGTATACTGGGAGATTTTTCATATTCAAGGGAGGTCAATAGTAGAGGGACATCTCCCTGGGGGGGCCGTACTAAAGTAAAAAAAAAAAAAAATGGTTGGGCCGCAAAAACAGAGAAATTAAGCTGCTTAACTTTACAGGGCCAAATAGGAAGAAAAAAAAATTGTCATCATCTTCCTTGCATAATGCAATGAACAATGCAGTGCTTCAAAGCATAAGAAAACAGGGAACCTGATTCAATTTTCTTTTTGTCTTTTTTAGCTTGTATGCCGTGTAGAAGGTCTTCTCCAATAAAAGGGACGGCTATCGGTCTGGGGAAATATTTCTGATTCCTGTTAACACCACAGACACCTATCTACCAGTTCCCCCACAGCGACTGTGACCTGCTGTCTGTCGGATGCATATGCCCCACTGCATGTCTGTTGAAACATCCCAGCTCCTCAGTGCTGCAAAAACTCCATGGATGATGACAGCTCTTTCCCTGAGGTGCTTCCAGTTTCTCCACTGCCCTCATCTCTTTAGCCCAGACGCAGAACAGCAGTCGCATTATTGTTTTGTTTTTTACAAGCAACTTACGGCACACCGATGCTGCTTTTGACAATAAATGGTAAGGGGGGTGCTGGTACTTTTGAATGTGATTTTTAAGACCTTAATGTCATATTCATTAAATGGACTGCACTTGTACAGTTCTTTTCAGTGTAATCGACCCCTCGCAGCACTTTATACTACATGATATTCAACCATTTCACACTCGAACTCACTGCTCGCACAACCATCAGGGGCAATTTGGGGTTCAGTATCTTACCCAATGAAACTTCAACATGCAGACTGGAGGAGCCGAGGATCAAACCAGTGACCTTTGGATCAGAGGGAAACCCACTCTACCAACTCGACTTTAAAAAAAACGAAAAAAAGGAATTATGTCCTATCCCGTCTGCAGCTCACTGTGACCGGGGCTCAACAGCGTTGAATGGGCAGGTCCCAGATTCTTTTCCGTGGGCATGTGAATACTTCTTGAAGTTCCCGACGGTTATGCCAGTGCCTTGCGGTGTAACTTGCTGACCAAAAAAGCGCTTTGGACAGAACCGCTATATTAAAAAAATCATAAACATCAACACATCCCATGTTTCCACTGAAATTCTTTCATGTTATACTGGTCAAAAAGCTGCTTCATGTGACAAAAAGGTGCTCTCAGGGTGGCTAGATTTGCTTTAGTATAATGTGAGGCTTGATTGCTGTCAAGAGAGAGCTCTTGTTTCCTTAGAATAATCAGAAGAAGTGGCTATTGTAAGTTGCTTGTTAATATCTCAATGCAATGGCAAACGATTCACTATGCAACGAAGGAAACCGCTTAAAACAGAAAACGCAGTCCCCTAAATCTGCAGCACAAAAGGTTGGTTTGTAAGTTCAACGTATACAGCTGGTACAGATGGTGCTAATGGACTAAAAAGGTGGGGATAATTAAAAAATAATGAAGTGTGTAACTACAGTCTATTTCTATGTCTATTAACATTACACGTGGCATTATTTCAGGTCAGTCACATGGTACTTTGGAGTCCTGGCAGTAGCAAGGAGATTTCATTAACACCTGAGAAAACATAGTTATTGTCCAAACGAGGGTCCAATGAGTGAGAATCTAGTGTCCTTAATTAGTTTTATTAATAGCATATATCCATCTGTATGGCACGTCTCCTGTGGTTGGAGTGGCTGTCCGTACGCTGCCGCACAAAAATCTGCTCTGGCTTGCCAGGTGGCCCTAGTTGACAGTGCCAAAAAAGTATTTTCAAATGTGAAGCAGAGTGAGCTGGAAAAGGAACCATGGTTTGAAAAGCAAGAAAAAAAATTGGTTTCATTTCCATCAATCGAAATCAATAACAACCCAGCAGCAATGGTTTTCTCACGCTTTAAAATTTTGCTCCGGCTGATTAAAATGCTTGTGAAAGACAGGCTTCAATATAACCGGGCACGACAAGCTCAAGTGCCATATTTTAATGTCATTGTAATTTAAACGTCCCTCAATTTCCGTCGCCTTTGAAGGAATGCACCCCTGATTGTTCATGAATTGGTTTTGAATGTCAGACAAAGGAGTACAAAGTGGTTTGAATCCCGAATTTCTGAGATGTCGTAGACAATTACGTGGTAACAAAAGGTGGCTTGTGATGATTTTGGTCAGTTTGATAAATAATCGGTGTCCTGTGTAATACAAGGTTGTTACTCTTATTAACTAACAATGTGCATTGTTGGTGAATGGGTGGTCTGGTCATCAGTTTATTGACAACATGTTCCTATCTGTTCAAATTTCCACCACGTCCCCTGGAAAATACATTCATTTGCAACAGCAAATACGTTTGGAAGGAAACAAAATGCAGACAAGATTAAATTTTCAGGTAACATAATGAGGAAGTGGTGTCAATGGTGTCAGTGGTGAGCTTTGACACCCTGGTTCAGGGTGTCAAAGCTCACTTCATGTGCAAAATGGGAAGTTAAGTAAAGATAAAGAGCATTCAGGGATTGTTCACTGTAATTTGAATAAAACACAAATGATAGGGTGGTGTTACAGTTCTGACGACTACGCAATACTTTGAGATGTCAATGATAAAAAGATGCTCAAATGTGGGGAATGTACTTTAGAGATCTTACGAAAACATTTTTTTATGATTTTACATAACTCAAGACACTTTATTAAGGTCAAGGAAAGATCAAATTAACGGTGTTCATTTACTATTTAGTGGGAACAACAAGTTTTCCCAAACTACCTTGCGTTTTGTTTTATTTCCTCAACCTTACAGGCCAGACGTGGGTGAAGTACTCTGGTGTCAAAGTCGAGTGAATTACATTCCCTTCAAAAAAGGTTGTGACAAAAGTAGGTAGTAGAATTTATACTAAACTCTCGGAGACAGGTTTGCAGAACTAAGTTCCACAATAGGTAAATGAACATGGAAATATCGTTGAAAAGTACGAATGTGTGCCAGCAGTGTGCTTCGGCCAATTCTCGTTTTTCTGTCCAACATGTACAATTGCTGAGGTGAGTTATAATTTTTGACGTATGGGCTAATCACAGTACACTGAAGCACTGCCCAGCTTGTAACAGTTTCTGGCATCTCTGGGAGTTTGCCACCAAGGCACAAATGGTTGATTCATTGAAAAATCAACAAAACATATTTAAGCAGTGATGATCATTTTTACCATCTGACAATTCAAAAAACTCTCTAACTCCCAAAAGAAACAAAAAATGGCCAAATGGCTACTTAAAAGTTTACTGTATTTCCAGAAACCTATATTTTCTTTTTGTCATTCAGTAAATTGCATGTTGCTCAGTGACATTTTTGTTTCCAGTGAGCTGAGCAGAGGATCTCTCTGTGAGCTACAGTTTTTTATGTGCTGGTCAAATGCATTTCTGGCATCACTTTTGTTGACCATGGCTCACAGGACGTTTTGGTGTGTTTTTTTCTTTTTGGAGATTTCTTGAAGCTGGATGCCACGCACTTGAAAACTTCAATTTTCAAATCACCATAGTATGAAATTGTGTTGTAAACATGCTAATGTGCTGTAAAACTGCCCAGTACCACGAACGCTGGTTTGTGAAGCAGATTTGTTGCCTCTGCCTTGAACCTGGGGATGATGGTCTGACTATTTAAAGACTTTACAAAGAAAAGGTTACCACTGTGTCTGCACATACACTGAGTTCATGAAGCAGTATACAGACAACAGTAATGAGTTTCAAGCAACACTGCCCTGCTAATTCTAAACTGCCAGGTTTACCTTTGAAGTCTAAGAACTAAAAAACAATCAGAATGCACAAACCTTTACAAATCTAAATATATATTATATTAATAACATGTTTTAAAGGTTAAAATGCATATGGATCCAGATCCATAAAAAAAAATCCGTGAACTGACTGATGTGTAAATCCTGTCCATGAACACCACAAGAATGAGTTTTCAAATGAGTCAAACTAAGTTATTGCAATAATTCTGCACTTACCATTTGGTCATAGCACCACTTTGGCAAAAATATCATAACATTTTGCAGTTTTATTCTTTAAAACTCATGAGTTATAAGCCAAAATGTAAAGTACTTTCCAAATGGCCACATTGGTTGTATTATGCAGTCTGGATTTTTACCAAAGGCTAAGCACTTGGCCCATGACCAAAACTCTTCATCAGATTCCATTAAAATACATGAAACATTTCTTGAGATATCCTGATAACCATAAAGCACATACAAAAACGGCAACTTTTTTTCAAAATGTCTCAACAAAACGTCAGAGGGTCATCCTCTTACCTTCCAGCAACTCAGCATTCATCTTCTGTTTGTCTCACCCTTATCTCACCAACTTGTAGATGAGATAACAAGGTTAGGTTGCAAGATTGCATAAACCCTATTAACACAGTTGCAGGAATATGTTTTTTTCCCCCAAATCATGCTTTGGTCATGGATAAATATTTCATTTGACTTTTCCCATTGAAAACTTCTTTCTCTTTGCTGAAGCCCAAACATTCACTCCTTTATTTCTCAAAAGACAGAAATTGACATTCAAACCAGCAAAGCTACAAAATACTATTACAAATTTGTATGTTTCTTAATTTAGTGCCATGCTGCATGCTGCTAATGGAAATAGCAAAACATCAGAAATATCAGATATCAAGTGTGCACCAAAACTCAAAGCCAGGTATGCCGAATGATTGACACCCGATGATTACCTCAGTAATTAAAATCTGTTTTAATGCCGCATGTTTCATGTGAATCCGCCCGCTCCATCAGATTGCTGCTTGTGGAATGTGGTTTCGCCTTGGACCAGGATTTTAATTAGAATAGACTGTTTTGAAGTCAGACTGGCAAACAGAATGAGGGACATTTTTCACATTGTAGAGGGAACGTAGACTCTTTTTTTCTATTTTCACAGGGATAGATCAATGTGAGTCCATGTATTGGTCAACATTGTTTGCGAAGCTGCTTTCAGCAGAGCCTCGTGGACAAGTGAGTTGAATGTGACTGCAGATGGTGAAACGTGTGCAACACCGTAACACAGCCATGAGACAGTCGTATGAATTTCTCAGCTAAATGACTGAACAGTACCTTTACTGTAATGAATGTCATTCAAAATTTAATTGAAAATAGTCACTCATCACAGTAGAAATGTATAAGCTTTCTGTGAAGCTCATTTTTCATCAAAATTGCGAAAGCTTAGGAGCTTCTGTAGACTTCAGAAAGCGTAATTTAAGCGAGAGCAGCTGTTTTAAATCTGTGTCTGTTTGTTGATATTAAAAAAAGTGCATGTTGTTGATATTAAGGGTTTTAGTAGCCACGCCATCCCAGATGGCAACAAATGTGTTGTGTTGAAGCGTTGTTATTACAAAGAGCAAATGCACTCATTTGGTCATACACTCTTTTGCAAAATATACATCAAATGTATCAGGTATCAAAACATAAAAGTATTAAAAAGTAGATGAAGTACATTCAGTCAGGGAGGCTTTAATTTTTAGAAAATATTGTGAAATTCGGATAATTCCATCGTAGGCTTTTGCCACGGACTCTTTCGATAGCTTCCAAGTTGCTAGTGTGCTGAACAAGTGAGGAAAGCTGACTTTGGCCATGTGGCACGGAGTCTTCAACTGCGGTTGCTTCAATTACACCAGGGACAATGGGTGGGTTGTCTCCAACAGTTGTGAGGGTAACATCTTTACAACACAGAGGAACATGGAGAAAGCAACTGTCAGCAAGGATTTCTCTCTGTCTCGCTTCTGCCTCTCTCGCTCCTGTTTGATCTGCTCTGCTTCGATGTCGCTAAGTGCCAGGGCAAGCAATCGTGTTTGGGAATATATTGGAGTGAGGAGACCCATCCGGATTTTTTATTCCATTCCTCACTGCTGGATGAAACCACTTAGCATTTAGAATATGGGATGAGTTTCATCTGTGCAGGTACGCCACAGTGGGCAATCACCGAACCCCATGATTTCTGGGGTAGAAAGGTGGACATGTCTGACCAAATTATTGTCCTAGGATTGTATTTACCAGATATTAATATTCAAAATAAACAAAGGGAGACTGTCTCATCTGGTATTCAACATAAGGAGAAGAGAAAAAAACCTTGGTTTAGTTGAGATTTGGCAAGGCATTAGACAGTGAGGCACTGCTCAAGGATTAAGCTATATAATTCATTTTTTGCAAAAATACAACAATAGTTTTAAAATAGGTTTTTATATTTTCCATTTGTTTTATCAGTTTTCACTCCATGCAACAAGCGTTACAAAAATGTGTTTGTGGTGAATTCGGCAAAATCCAAATGAAGACATTCTCCATTTATGTAAAGCGAGCGAGCACAAATTGAACCAAAGAGTTATTACTTAGTTTGTAACGTTCAAGATGGTGTTATGCTTGGTGGGGGAAGCATTTCTCATGAAAGTTGGCCACTGTGACTTTGATAACAGTAGTGGGATTTCCATAGAATGCCAAGCTGTGCAGCGAATACACAGCTCCATGGGTAGTCAAACAGTCGTACTTATGAGATGCATAAAATTGCTTGAAATAAGGTAGAAGCTGGTTTACACCCAGATGGTTGCACGTTATGTTGCACTGTGTCAAATTGAACAGAACAAAGTGGTGTTTAACTCTCTCCCCTGCGGTGCTGAAATAATGACCCATCTTTGTGTGTTTGTGATCTCTCTCTTTCTCTCTCTCTCTCTCTGTTTTTTTCTGTATTTTCTTCCCCTGTTTCGCTTCTCACTTTCTGTCCTTTTTTTAAAATTTAACCTATTTGAATCAATTGAGATGTAGCTCTGCTCGAAAATTGCTGTATCGAGTGAAACAAGATTATGAATAATTAAGAAAAAAAGTGTTCATTAATGAACTCCCTGACATTATGGTAATATATGAAAAGTCTAATTTGCCAGCTCGACTTGTGTTGTCTGTTCAATCGGTCTTTTTGGCACACTGAGGGCTTGTCGGGATAACCTCAATAATGACAGGGTAACTTTTGTGAGAAAGGTAGAACTGTGTGACAGCAAATTAAGTCGGAAGTAGGAATACTAATGTATCAGCTGATAGGGATTTAGGGATCTACTTGTAGATCATCATCCACTTTCACCATCTCCCATGCATTTTTTTTCTCATGAGCCTTGCAACATTCAGCTGGTCTGTTGTAAATAGAGACAGTCGCAGCTTTAATGAACGGTCTTTCTTGCACAGCCTTGCTCATGACTGGCTAAGCTCTACAATTTGTCAAGGTGTGTGCAAGAACGATCTGTGAAATATCATCAGAACTAAAGAAAACTAATGAATCTGATTAAGAACGTCTTGATTCTATCTGGATGGATACATATCTAATCACTGTGCACCACGTAGATACAACAGATCCATTCACTGTGACTACCGCTTCTGCCTTTTCAGCATGACAGCATGGTATGACTGATACTGAAGATCCCATAGAGCCATTAGTGTCCTCTTTTTCATTCTGACACTGACTTCTGGATATCTGCCATCACTTAATATTATATTACAGCATCAACAACCCCCCGTTTATCTTTATTACTGGCCCCTAATCTCTTGTGACAGTTAATCATGTTACAAGTTCTTTGAGTCGCTCCAGTTCTTTACAGCTTTCTTAAAGCGCTGTGTTCGTTTGTGTTTTCGCCAAAATATTTGTAACTTCTGATCACTGAACGCTCCATTATCCAGCGTGTGCCCATAGTCACAACTTGTGTCTTGATAAGAGAAGTCACCCGTTCTCCCTCAGTGCTGGTTAGCCGTGCTGTGATTAATGTCTTCATGGTCTGGTCAAGGTGTCGATATCTTCAACAGCTGGGCCCATCTGTCATCTTTTTTCCTGTGACACCCCTGAATGTAACTCAGGTCCTATCAGGGAGGCCATCCATCAAAGTGGTAAACAGAGACGTCTCACATTAGCAGCCCCGAACACCTCTCATCATATACCATAACAGACAAGCAATCATCTGGTATTATGTAGTGCCACGGGCTAATGTGAAATATTAACGGATATATACAGCACACCAGATGCCCATTGGATGGGGCATCTGTGCTTAGTGTAATGGGTGGGTAACAATTTAATAGTGAGGAGACAAGAGATTGTAGATTTCCAAAGCTGTGAGACTGAGTCGGGGAGAAAGTCAACGCAAAACAAATGATTTTTCAGAAATCGCTCTCTTTAAGTTTTTTTTTTCCTCACCCATTCTTTGTCAGTGTAAATCAAAGACGCAGACCCCATTCATTCTGAATAGCCACTGCCTGCATATTGACTTGTGTTGTATACTTTGTGTTGTAAAGTCCGAGAAGCAAAGAGGGGAAGATAATTTCAATTGTAGTTAAACTGTATCTGCTTTACAAGAGACTCATAAAAATGAGTGATATCTTCGACCACCTTGGAACGTAGAATCCCGCGATGCATTCGGACGCATTTATTACATTTGCCTGCCAAGTTTTTTTTCCCCCTCTAGGGGACAGTAGACTCAGAGACAGCTGGGGTTTCTCTTCATCTGAACGATGGGTGATGGATTCACCACCAATGCTGCTGAGATAAATGTTAAAGGGTTGAGGCCATAGGACAGCTTACAAGGGATCAACCTCATCGTTCTCTCTCCAGCAGCACCAACACTTCCCCTACCCCTCTTTGCCTTCCCTGCAATCCTACGTAGCACTCATTCCTGGCAGGGATTATGCCGAGACTGGAGCAGGAGGAATACCTATATGGAGAAAATCAAGATATGGAGCTTTTGTCAGTCCTGCTGTCAAGTGATGGAGATTAATGTGGGGTGAAAAAAAAATGTTTTCAGTGGTCATCTTTGCAGCTCCACCTCACACTCAGCTGTTTTTTTTAAACCATGGGCCAACATTTCTATTTTAGTAATTCTTTTGTTTGTCTCTGTTTCCACCAAGGGAACTCTTCTTATATACACAGCTGAAACGCTGATAATGTCTTAGCAGCAGTGGGGATTCTGAAGTTTTAAATTTGTTAAAGTAAGAGATATAAGTAAGGCAATATTGCAGATAGGACATCAGTCTCTTGGCTCTTGTGACTGCCCATTGTGGTCCATTATTTAGATTGAGCCAACAGCAAACCACATGGAGTTAGAAAAAGAAAAACTCTATTAGATAAAGGAGGCCAAATTAAGCACAGGTCCCCTGAAATTGAAGCAAGATAGTATTTCTCTGATGCTTTGAAACCCAAGCACGATCTGGCACACATTTAGGAGGAGAGCGGCTAATTGCATTATCACCTCTGCATAGAAAGTCAGTCAGTTATGAAGGCATAATGGGAAACAGGATTCCTCCTCAATGCTTCATGTAATGCACAACTTTTTTATTTCCTCACCGCGCTGATTCTTCCCCCCCGATCTGCTGTGGTCAAAGCTGAGATATCCATTGTAACAGTAGGGAACATATGACATGTATTGAGGAATGAAGCAAAGGAGGCCAATAATTAGGACAGTTAAATGGAAATAGTTTCATTTCCTTTGGTGTAAACAAATACCCCATGCAGTCCCCGGACCAGAGCTGTGCGTGATCGACTGCTATAACTCAACAGAACACTTCGCCCTAAACATAATACTTCCTTGAATTAATTTTTCAGCCATCAGAATGGGGATTCTTAATGGGGTTTCATAGCGAGGCAACAATCAGGTGTAAAGTGGTTTGGTACTGAATAAGCGTTACTGTTTAAATGTGTTTTTTTCTTTTTTCATTATTCTTCAGTGGGCTAAACATAATTATATTCGATTTTGAAAAATGACTATCCTGAACTCTTCTTCCATTTCACCGTGATTCTCCTCATTTCAATTATCCCTTTGACTTGTACAAATCTGGAGGTTAGTCAATAGGCCATTGGTCTGTCATTTCCCATCAATATGGATTCATCTCTCGGCACTTGTGCTTTGCTTTTCATACACTGTGTAGCCCTGACGCTGCCAGCTGAAAACTCAGATAACTTATCACTGCCTGCAGCTACACGGCAGCAACAATTTTAGTAAGTCAATTTAAAAAAACAAAAAGGGCCGTTATGAGAATAGCTGTATGAATTGAGGGCAAAGTAAAATATTCACGAGGACAAAATTATCGAAGTTGAGACCTTTGGCTACAGGTTCAAATTCACTCTTTAGTAATTAGCCCCTGCATCTCTATGATGTGTTGTAGTTTGCTGGTACGGAGGGGGATGAACCCTGCACCATTGTAATAGCATGAATGCTTCTTTTCAACCTATCACAGGAAGACGCGGGAGGTCTTTTGCACTTCCGCAGGTGGTGCGAACACCATTGCCACACCTTCGGAAGCAGCATGCCTCTATCCAAAGCCAGGATCCTTCTGTGATACCTCATACCGGTGATGCTGTTTGTACAACCTCGCAGAAACACTTTTCCCATTTGTTTAACTCAAGTTGTAATGGTGCTTGACTTGCTCCATGGTGCCCGCATGTTTTAGTCCATATCTCAGCAGTAAAGCAGTCGACTGGTCGGTCTAAGGTCCTGCTGCGAGGCGGGGGTAGATAAAGCACACTCCAGGTAAAGACATGCATGGCCACTCACCATTAGATCACTCCCCATGCTGTCCCCAAGATAGCGCTCTTAATTAGAAGGTCCTTGGATCTTGCTGTCTGAACTCAGGTTTTACTGCTCACATTAATACAGTTTCTCGCAAGCTACGGCAAAACGGGCGTACAGTATATTATGCATGTGCGCTATAATGACACTGTTTGGAGTTGCTTTATGGCTTCACGTTGAACTTCTGCTTCCACCCGGGCACAGCCTGCCTTGTCTTTAGCCATTAGCCTGTAACTCACCTGTACTTCCTCCCTCGACAATGGCCCATTCTGCTCATGCAGATGATGGGGTGCAGCATCAAAGCCAAATGAGATGGCTGCCAATTAGAGATGGCTGCCAATTAGGGAGGGCTTCCAGGTGCATTTCAATGCAAAGTCGCACCAGTAACTGCACCCCGTAGTGTTTCAATTCAAAGACACTTTATAGCGGGTAGCCCTCAACCAAAACTTATGAAAGTATTTCAGTTACCAGTAAAATGACAGAGCTCTTTTCAACACGTAACACTGGGGCGTTTGAACTTTGTAATGATGTCCTTGTTAATCTTCTAAGCAGGAAGTTAAACTGACTTGCTGCCGGTACCATTTGTGTAACCTCTTTTCTCTTTTTTCTCCTTTAATTCTGAAAGTTAACTGGACAAAATCTAATAATCCATTTGCCTGTGTTCTGGATTGACTCCAGTTCAAATGCCTGGAAACAGCGTGAGGCCACACCGATATTTGATCAGCCCCCACACTCCCCCGGGGATACAATAGACTTTTATGTAAACTCTGTGCTGCAACACAAAAACCAGACAAATTCAAACATCTTTCACCAAATGTTGTACAGGTACATTTCTGACAACGGTTTTAATAACTGTAGACTTAAAATACGTGTGAAAAATATATATTAGGTTCTATAATTTGTTGTTAGGGCTGTAAGTGTAAGTGTAAACTTCCTGTTCAGTGTCAGAAAGTACATTTTGTATTAAAATGATGAGAATAAAATAAAATAAAACCACAATCAGTATTTAAGCATTTGTGGCAAACCAGGGAATTCTGCCTTTAACGTTTTACCCAAAACAGGTTTGGTCGTGACAGAAGAAAGGCTTTCCTTTATTCTTTTGAGAGTGTTTCCTGAATCTGCAAATGTACAGTAGTGCCACAAAGTGGCCTTTGAATGACATTTTTTGTTTTTTATTCAAATAAAATCACAAATTTAGTCCTGGCAGATGGGAAGAGCAAGCTCGCTGCTGTAAATCTCGTAGCTCTACCTCTGTGATTGCTCAGGCCACCATGGAATAAAGATTAGAAGAAAATCACTAATCACAGCGGATGTCATTAGCATATCACCAATAACGGGATGCAAAGGGGAAAGGAGGAATTGCCTTATAACGCCGGTTAAAGTAGGAATCAATGCCATGTATGGATGCACACAGCTGCTTGACAAACAGATATATTCACTTCCAAACATGGGTAAAGGAAGTGTCTAATAATCATGTTTTTTTCAATGTTTTTGTCTGAGTCACTCGCTGGAGCACTTGATGTTAATATCACATTCCCCCTCTCTCTTTTGATCAGCTTTTGCAGCTGGGCTGCCCTGCCTCACTTGGATGCATCAACAAAGCTTGAAGTGGCCTCTCTAATCTGGCTAAGTATTGCCTGGTTGGGGAGAAATTAGCCGAATTCTTTTAACTTTTCAAACAAACATAATACAGTCAAACTTGCTGGATGAGAATCAATTACATGAACTGGAAATAGGTTTGGAGAGGGGTGGGGGGGCGGTTATCTTTTCATTTCTGGAATCATTTATACATCTATTCAATGTCACGTCGAAGCCATATTTCAGTCCAGTGAAATGAATAGAGCAGGGTAGTATCTGTTGAATGCCAGAAAATGTTTCATTAAATCTTTTTCACCCAGTGGTGATACTGCCATCATCAGCATGACTTCAAAACTGGTTATCCCCTGCCTAAATCCATAAGGAATTTAAATTATTACCATATTTACTTCTGTGAAGGTTTTTTCTTTTTTTCAAAAATGCAAACAGTATAAACAGCACAATTGATATTTGGTTTACTAATCCAAAGTGATGTGTATATATATATATAATAATAATAATAATAATAATAATACATTTTACTGATACTACCTAGTTGATATAGCCATGCTTTCCATGAATGAGGTAACTTAAATAAATCACCTTTTCATTAAGAGTCATGTTTGTTTGTGTATCTAAGGAAAAGAATATCCATCTATGTACCTGTCAAACAATAGTATGTGTAGATTAATTACCTCGGAATAGTCAAATGAATCTCTAGCTTGAGACTAATTTGCTATGAACATCTTCACTTTTCAAGAAAGAAAATCAAGAAATTCTTTCATGATCGTCTTGCCTAACAGATGGTTTCGGAGGGGGGGATGGTAGAATAGAATATGATCACAATACAAACATTTTTGTTGTATTGAACATATTATCCCATTGGATCTTCAGGGCAGATTGTCTTCATTTTTCAATGTGTCTAAACCCTTTGTTTGAGAGAGATCTGTTAAATCTGTCTTTCTGCTAATAAACTGCCATTATTCCCCCCAACAAGGCCGCGCTCATTAATAATGCTTCTGTCAGATGCCCATTCTCCTGTGTGAAAATAGAAAATATCATTAATTACAGTTTCTGTCACCCACTGACAGCTCAAGCAATTGTTCCGGTGCCCGAGTTCTGTTTCATTGTGTCCCTACCTAGTGACCACCTATTCTTTACTGTCTCAATGGGGATGTCCAGCATGTGAGAGCCACAAAGGCCCTGGGAGATCTCACCACACATTGCAGCGCTTCTGTCCCAGCAACACATTAGTCATCCAGTGAGCGATTGAGTTTTGTGACAAAACTCAAAATGTAGATCTATCTCACTCTCCCAAGCTGACATTAGGGAGAGTATCGGTCAAGATTGCGCCGGTTTACTTTTCTTTGTGGATTTGCTGCATTTTCTTTTCCACCTCTTACAGAAATATGCTCCTTGGAGAAACACAGAGGGATTTTCGAATTCAATTCATCAACATGGGGAAAAAAGAAATAGACTTATGATTGCAGCTGCTGAATGTACAGAAGTAAATTCTTGTATGAATACACAAGGATCCTGTTGCATATGGAATGCTGAAATATGGCCAATGTGTATAAAAGGAAACAGTTGCAGGATAAGAGCCTAACTCTCCCAACATATCCAAGCTGAGTGTTGACCGGGGGAGTTATTTGGATTGTTTATTTTACATTATCTAAGCCCACAGTCACACACCAACTGTTCCCCAGAGTGTCATACAAATATGTGGCTTACTTTTGTGAGATGCTTTTATTTGTGCAAGCGGAGGAAACACTGTAGCTGCTATACATTAGTTACAAATTGAGACCAGAGACATATGAGTCTATTTAGTGCCATTAGATTTACATAGCAAGATTAATTCGATTTCATGCAGATCTCATTTTAAATGGTTTATTTGTGCTTTTTGAAAAGGCTCTAGGGTAAAATAAGCACAAACACTTCCAATAGTGGGCATTTTCTGCAAAATATGTTTGGAAATATAGTGAAATCACATCTACAGCCTACTGCTGATGGAACAAAATCTGCTAATTTTGAAAGGAAAAACTAAAAACATTGAATGACAATTTAATAATATGCAGTAAAAGACTGAGAAACTCTCATTCCAACAGCACAATGGTTCCTTCTTTTGTCGCCGAGATCTGTGTCACTACACAGGTCATGCTGGTAGAAGGATAGTAGCCAGCACTAGATAAATTACATTATTTATGATGCAGTAATTCCAACTTAATGTAGTTTATTTATGTGTGGCCAAAAGAGAAAAAACTGAACTCAGAAGGAGAATTGCAAAAAATAAAGCGACCATGCCTAAAAATAGGTTAAATGTAAACTAGATCGACACACATCCACAATCAGCATTGTTGTACTTACTTGTAAGAATTTACAAATTCACATAGCATGTACGAAGAAGGCAATGCGCAGATAATGGTGTGATGTATATCGCTTTATTTAATTGACTATTCTGTCTGTAGATATATGGCCCTGAAACTTTGTAACACACGTTGGGTTTTGTTTAATACCAAGCATTCATTGATGTTCAGAATATGTTCTGAACATCTCTGGATGTTGTCTCGCAACAGAACAACAGCAGTGTGGAGAAATTAAATACTGGGATAAATAAACAACGCTGGGCTCAAATCAAAATCAGCCCCTCGAAGAAAAAATAAAAGATTCTCTTCAAAGGCTTTTTGTTGGACAGACTTGATGTGGTGTTCATTATTCATTTGCAGTCCAGGAGGAGGCCAAAGAAATAATTTCATATTCTGTGGCTGTGATAAACTGTATTAATGGATAAGCTGTCAAGATACCATACTGTTTCTTAGCTATTGCTGAAATATTCTTTCATGTATTCTGTCAAACACAGGATTATATGACACAATAACGCAGACTTTGGTCAAGGTCCCATCATGGTTATGCTTTGAAGGATACGATGCCAGACCCCATGCATGGATCTAATTAAACAAGGGCAAGTGATACTAATAATGTATCATCCACTAGAGCTGAGGGCCTTGCTTCCTGTAAACCAGTGTTACCAGTGACAAATGACTTGCAGCGGTCGCTTTCAACTTTGCATGGTGCAGACACACAGGGGGAGTATCTCCCTAACCATGGTGGCCCAGCCAAGACAAATGGACAGTCATAATCCTCCCACTGGTGGAGAATGTGGTTTATTAGAATACGATACAGTGGATGTGAAATATTTTTCTTGCAGTGCAATTGCGTTTCCAGCTCATTCCTCACCACGCACTGTCATACTTGACATTTTTCACTTTTTTTGAAGCAGCTTAAGTCATCTTGGAGCTACTGCCTTCACAGTTGGATAAGTTGTCTGCCAATGAGCAGAGTTTGAGATTTATTTTTACTGCTTCTTCGGTCCCAGACTAGGGAAACTTAAGTGTGCAGATGTAAGTAGGGCACAACACTGTGTAATTAAGTTGGACAAAATGAACCGTGTGTTCAACTAAAGAGAAATACGCATCGGTAAGTGTTCTAAATTTAGACACTGGTATCAATTGGCAGATGCCTGTTTTTCTATTGAGTTACTGGATGCTGTGTTTGGGCCTCGCACGCAGGAACTGCTGAGACGGAATGATTTAGCTCTCATTGCATATCATTACATGAATAAAATATGTGTATGATTACATGCAAAAGTTTGTTCAGCGATTCTCCAATTTAGATTTGTTGAGTTAGAGGTGGGGTGGGAGAGAGGTGCGGGTTTTGTCAATACCTTGAGAAGTAATGGTTCTGTGACCTGTGTAAATAATGAAAAGAGAAATCAAACGGTATTACATAGATCAAAACTTTTCTTCAACCAAACCTTGCAATGCATTTTCTATACACTGCTGTCTAAGAAATATCAAAGAAAAAATAATTCATACTTGATAAATAGGAGAACCACACAATGGCTTCCATTCACCTCCTCATTGTGTGCCCACAACCTTTACATTTTCATTCATGTTATCCCGACTCTTGGGGCTCGGAAACACATTTGCTTTCATTTCAGACAGTCTGGTCATTTCCTTGAACACAGTAAAGACCTGCGGTGTTAAGAAAATCATTTATAGCGTCTTATGTCCTGTGCAGTCCTCCAGGGATCCTGCACAGTGTCAGGGGAATGTAGATGAGCCGACCTCAACAGACTGCTTTTTTGCCATTTTTTGATAGACCTGCAGACCCTCGACAGGACCTTTTATCCTTGTTCTAAAAAAAGTGACCATCTGATGTCCTGATCATAGGTTGTTAAGAAGAGGCTGCGCCCTCATTTTTCAGTAACTCCTGTTTTCCGTGAGCAACATTGGGCATTCAAATATATTTGCTTGAATCTAAAGACATTATTCATTCGGTTTTTTATGCTTCAAGTTTGCCACCAAATATGTATTCAAATGAAAGTTCAGAGATTTATGTTGTAATTACTTGAGCATAATTACCAGGGAAACAGTTAATCAGCACAAATTAACAAACCAAATTGTGGGAAACATGCAATAAATATGCCATCAATTATAATGAAAAGCAGGAATTCAGAAAAGCCATTATTCCACAATATTCTTGAGAGTGGAAAATGGAAAACTTATCAACAAGTCATATGATCCTAACTTTTTCAGTCAATCCAATAAATATCAGAGAAGATATTTTGGGGGCTTTTTTGCCTTATTTGAATTGCTGCTACTAAGCCCTTGTGTACCACCACAAGCACCATTTTAGTGAGAACTGCTCCATGGCATCCCCACATCTGTAAGACCATGTTGTAGACCTTGCAAAAATAATTTGCTTAATTTGCTTTGTTTTTTTGTATTTTGTTAAGATAGTGATTATGTAATAAACAATACTTTTGAACACAATCGAAGACTCAAATGTGAGAGGAAGGACGGCTAACATAGTTTTCTCTTTAATACATTTAATAATTCCTTCATGTTTTAACCATATTCAGAAGATCTATTCTTATCAGGTTTGACAACCTCTGAAACATGAGCTACATATTCATGGACATATGACACTATAAAGTTTCATATGTCGCACACACACACACACACACACACACATCCTGACAATTGCAGTTATTTTATAACAGCAGCTCCATAAGGCAGAGTGATGCTTCACACATGCTCTGTGGAAACACAAATGATGGGATACATTAATATCCTTTTCCCAAAATGAAAGGACATTTGCTCAACCATTACTGCTCAATCAGTCATTTTGCTGCAACGCTGAGAACAATTTAAAGTTTGATGAAATAATCTCAAAGAACCCTTTAATGTATATAGTTTTTTTTTTAAACTTTCAGTTGCATCTCAAAGTCCTAATAAGTGGATGGGGTTTGGTGTCGAAATTATCAGTAAATACATATGACATTTTCATTTTGATTTAGCTTTTTTTTCTAACATTGAACTTCTAATATTAGTGACCATCTGAAAGAAGAGGAAAAACTATACCAATGTCTTTAAGTTTTTTAATTCAATTACACTTTGTTTTGCTGCTTTTTTTTCTTCTTCATTTAACTGTGACTTCAGGTTATTCTTACCGTAAAGGAAAAATAATTCAGATTTTAATTACATAAGGTTCATTGCATAGTTTATTTAAAAAAATTATAAATAATTTCTTTGTTGTGCTGAATACCCGATGCTATAATCTAATACATCATAACACGGTAGGATTACCATTGAATTTATCTTAAAAGTTTGTCTTTGCATCGTTCCTTTGCAGATTGCAGAATGATCTTGTAAACGGGATTTAGGATAATATTTGTATATGTGTAAGATTAAACCCTGAATTGCCCATACAGAGGGTGGGCTGAGAGGAGTTGGTGTTTGGAGTCATTGACAACCTCAGTATTTTCGGATAGAGAACATAAGTGACAACATATTGTAAATCCAACTATTTATCATATTACAAAGAACATCAGCATCGTTTTCTCTTCAGAACGTGATAACTTTAAAATAGCATAAGCATATTACTGCTGCTCCCCTAAATATTAGTTGATTGAAACTTTTGCACTCATAGTGGATTTTAAAAGGGTTTAGAGTTGATCAAACATGACAACTGAAAACGGAATATATATTGTAATCACTCATTTTAGAGTATTAAAGGTGTAAAAGTGTTTGCTCTTAAAATTTAAGTAAAGCACAGAAATTGTGGCTGAGCATGAGATTAGATTTCATTCGGCATAGATTTCCTCTGTGACTCAGGTGCTGGGGCGTGGATCAGCCGTCCATGAAAGTACAGTTAACAAGCGCCGTGTGTGGCTGGGGTTAGCGCTTATGTGCTCAGACAAGGTACTGTTTGTAGTGCCTCCCGAAGGAGGCTGAGCACTGTGGATTACAAGCAAGGCTAACGTTTAGCTGCCAACCAGACAACATGACTCATAAGCTCTAAAGAGCTGCCACATATGTCGGCATCATAAGTCCATTTGTGATATGACAACATGACCTTTGGATTCAGTCCCATCTGTTCTCCTTCAAATGTTTACATAAGTGCGGAGAAGTGCTTAGTGTTTGCAGTGACTGGAGTTATAGAAGACATGCTCCACAAACAAACCACTTTTGAAGCTGCAACGTTTTGCCCGACACTTTTTCTGACGCCGTTGCATCAGAACATTTCACGGTGGTCTGCCTTCTTGGCCTCAATTAAATACTGCATCAGCTTCAGTGTAGTTGTGTCTCAGGTTGTTGCAAAACTTTAAAGTATGTACAAATGAAAGTGATCTAAATTTCTCGATAGTCTTTGGCGCTTAGACTCCATGGGGAGATATTGTAATCGAGGGCATCTGCCCTGAGCGGCAGCAAAATAAATCCCCCATGGAGTGATGGTGGATGATGACCTGCTGAGACTGATGAAGGATGAAGAGTGATGAATCTGATGAGTCTGTTAAGACTGGGCGGTGATGGGGAGGTGTGTGTGGGGGCGTGCGCATAACAGAGGCATGAAAGAGCTAAGGAAGAGCGAGAAATCCTATTGAAAAAGACAGCAGCAAGATGATAGGCTAACAGGACAGGAGTGTAGCAATGCAATTGGATCGATAATACCAGCTGATGAACAGCTGATCGCTGAAATGACAACAAGAAACTGAGAGAGCCGATGAGATGTGGGAGGAGGTAACGCAGGATGAATGAGAACTAAACTACGACCGAAGCATGCATAAGTGTTCCTGACCGAACTTGTGCTTGGGCTTCATTTCAAAGAACTGCATTGTTGGAATGTTCTTTTAACCCTGCATCAACTGACTTAAGCCCAAGAGCTTAAACCCAATCCCGTCATGTTAGCACCTTATAAAGTTGATATGGCGAACATGTTGGCAAACCGTTGGCCATTTAGCTTTGTTTTGGTTTCTACTAACTCTGACTCTCTGACTCTTTAGCTGCCTCATGCTGTTTTATGCACTCCAGCTAATAGGCAACTTTCTTAATGCAGTGTTTGGTAACAGGCAGATACAGCATACAGTGGATTAGTGAAAGCATTTCTGCACGGAACATCTGCTTACTGAGCCTGGAAATGGGGTTGATGCGAAGGCTGACAGTGAACCAAAACATTCAAGTTGGGGGCTGTAAAATATGAAGTGAAAGCACTAAATTGCTCCGTTTAGAGCTGAAAAGAACAGCAGTCTGTCTGAGGGTTATTTACTACAAGTGACCGTTTCACATTATAGATATCTGATCCATCTTTGTATTGAAATTCGGCACAGCTTTAAGGAAGATCAGATTTGACCAATGATTATCTACATGGACTTTTTATTTACCGGTAACTGTTGAAAGTGCCTCTTTCCCCATTCATTTAGATATAAGTAAACATCAACATCGAATGCTTTGAGATAGGTGCACAATTGATATGAATTCAGCATAATCAAAACATATGTTTTACCAATGTTCCACATCGTATACACCAGATGCTCAAACAAGCGACAATCTGCAAAACAAAGATATATGTTAAGTATTGGTCTAAAGACGGAGTTACATACTCAAGTTGTCTTAATTGCTCACTTAACTTTCAGTTTCTGTCAAATTTAAGTTTTTAAGGAACCAGCTAACCCTTTCGCATCACATGAACCCATTAGTGACCGCTGGCGGTGGCATGTGATAGCTGGTAGAGCAGCAGTGTGTGTCAGTGTGTGTCCAGTGTCAGTCGGACGACATAAAAAAAAAGAAAAAAGGGGCGTGGGGGGGGGGGGGGGGGGGGGTGATTGTTCATATCTTCATCTTTCTCCTGCTGTTTTAATAATGTAGCTGAGGGAGACCTGGCTGGATGCCAACAGCCCTGTGCTGCTCTTTAGCACTCTGGCTCTGCCAAGACACGTCCCCTTTCTGAGCCATCCAAACAAATCAGGACGACGTGATTTAAATCCCTCTTGTAGTTGTAGCTCGCCCACGTATTCAGTTTTATTTTAAAGTCTGTCTGAAGGAAAAGTACGAGATTTTAGTTTTGACGTTTAAAAAAATAATAATTGCTCAAAACCGTTGAAATGACGGTGATCTATGTGATACTTTAATTGTGGAGTTAGACCTTTAACTACAGCATTTTTTATAATTTTGTATTCACGAATCATGGCTTGGTGACGCACTGGAGTCATACTAAGCATAAGTCCTCACCCTTCCACAGTCACATTAGAGAAACAGGAGCACATTACATCAGCGGTTACTTCCCAAACTACAGCAAAACATTTCTTAGCTGAATTCACATCTGTTACAAAAATGCGTCTTTCATGGATGGGAGAATTTGCAGAAAACAACTCCGCTTATTTGAATTGATAGGATGAAGAAAAGGTGGATTTTGTGAAGAGCCATTTTGATGAATCATTGCCACTAATATCCGCCTCTGCAGTGACCATTTTACAAAGAGTAGTTTTTCACATTTTCTTCTGGGATCCACAGATAATCCTCTACTACCGGACGTGGCCAAAGCTGCTATCTCCCTTAACGTCCTATATCCTCCCGTCCTTCCAACATCTGTCAGTTTCTTTTTAAAAATTCCAATTTGGCTCTGTGGCTAATAACACTTTTTCTTTTTTTCTGTAGTGTGACAAACACATGCTTCAAAGATATTTATTACTGCTATACACGGACATTAAAAATTAGTCACGTCAGGAGGAGTTAAAGTTAAAGACGCACTATCTGCTCCCAGTGAGACTTTAAAACCCGTTCGTACCTGTCAAATTAGCATTGTGTTTATGCAGACGTGCCTGTGAATGATTCAGTTATAACTTGTGTTTTTAACATCTATCCTTACATTCTGAATAATCTTCTAATAATCTCCATTCATTTTCCTTTCTTCACAACTCTTAAGACCATCGAGTCTTACAAATGGGGAAAAAATTATGATGCAACACTAAAGTAATGGCGCCCACTTTCATAGGATTCCCTTCCCACTAATTTCTCTTTATTTACAAAACAATAATAACAATAACAGTAATTTTCTATCAGTGATAATTTCCTCTTCTCCTGGCTCAGACATCAGCCAAACCTCATGTGCATTTTTGGAAATAAATTGCCTGAACAATAACAACATGAGACACAGGACTATTCAAATTAGAATCATGGTCTCTGTGGGCCAAGTGTAAAATTGCTTTTACCTCCTCTGTGCTGACCTGCAGGCCAGGTCATTACTGGAAAGTGTTTTTCTGCAAATCAATTCATAAACTGTGGACATTAAGAAATGACTGTGGTTGAATTTGTGTGAAGACTACAAAGATTTTCTGAAATGAGTGATAACTGGGGCAAAGCCAACCCATTAGACTGAAAAATGTTATACCATAAAAAAGCACCTCACTCATACTACTTGTTGCAGCCACTTGTTTACCTGCAATATGAGTATAAAACAACACAAATAATAGTACACTATAGACTTATTTACTTAACTGCACTCTGTCAAATCTTTTGCATGTGCAAATGGTCTGTGTATCTTCATTGTTTTGACATTTGGAACAAAGACTACACAAATTAAAGCCTCGTTTGTCACTCATTGGCCACATCAATCAAAAGTGTAAAAAGGTTTATATATACAACATCGCTGACATGTGAAACTAGCTGCTGACATTGCTCAGATACATTAGGCCCCTAAATAAACCATTCCTTGGGAAATCATCTGTTAATGTCATTCTTTTGGCAAAAAATGTGTTTGCGTTTTCAGTGTCAGACAGTGTTCTGCTGTTAAAACAATTGGGGACCATCATTATTCTTAACTGCGCTGTAAGGGGAAGCGATTTGTTCTTGCCAAATACAAATATATCGCTCATAAACCACTGCACATTTCCAAATTCGATTTCTCATAGTGAGTTGAGTTGTCTAGTAAATAATCTCAGTTACCTCCATTTTCTGATTTGCGAGGATCCATTTGAGCTTGATATTGCCATGAAACCATAAAACGGTAGTTACCTTTCTCATTCATTATAGCGATGATTTGGGTTTATGCACTGAAAATACACACAAATCTGTGACAATAACAGTTAATCAGCAGGCAGTGGCTGACTCCCACCGAAAACATCTCGACAAGAAGTAAGCAAACAAATCCACCAGAGGCCCATCCTGCTGAACCAGTGGCTCGTCTGCTGGAGCCATCACAGCTTATGTGTAACGTTTATCTTACTCAGGAAGCTGATGAGTAAATAAGTCTCAGGGGAACAGGTCCTGGGACCTGATAATGTAAAGGAGCCGCAGTGGTTTTCATTCCCCATTTGGCAGTTTGTTTTTGGCCAGGAAGTGGCCCCTGTCCTGGAGAAATTTGACCTGGGCACGGGGGTCAGCAGCTTGACACAATTACCCTCAAGGTCCTTCTACCTCCACATTAGGAAAAGAAAAAGAAAAAAAAGATAAGTGTCTCCCAGAGATCTGACTCTGCTTTTAGTCAATCAGGGTTGTCACAGGAAGGGGAGACGTTTATCAGCCCATCAGCACCACTGCATGACATGGGAAGACAGCCAGACATTCCTCTCACAGGAGATCAGTGTGTTGGCTCGGCCTCTGTTTAGGTGGGTCCTCTGCCACTTCACTGCTGCTGATAGTAACCCATTTGGCAGCCAGACATGACTCTGCTGCCTGGAGGTGGAGGCAATATGCAAATCCAGCCATTGTAAACTTCCTTGCTGTCTTTCTAGGAATGTTTCAAGAGCTTTTCATTCCCCCATGTAGTTTCTCTCCTTGCATCTCTAACCTAGAGCTATGCATTTTAATAGAGGGCTCAGAAGTCACGGTTGCATGGAAACCTGCACACCTGTAGTACAAAGTGCTTCGGTCTGTCACCTGAAGGACAATGTGACAGGGAGCTTTGGCTGTCGCGAGGTGCTGTCCTACAGACGAGTGTTTCAAAGCACAAAGTCACAGTAAATCCTCAGGTTGCACCTTCTGCATTTTCTGTGTTTTTGCTTCAGTAAAACCTAAAAATAAATATGGCTTATAAAAGCCAAGCTACTGTTTCTTAATGAATGTAAGACAAATTTAACACTAATTATTTTAGTATCTTAAGGGAAAGAAAAGTGGGTTGGCGTCTTACCAAATGTTAATTCTAAATGTCATTGTGCTTCTTAGAACGGCCTATTAGCATAGCCAATGGACCATATTAATTATTATTTGTTTTAATCTTTTTCACCTATTGCAGTACATACATCTATTCACAAAAAGTGAAGAGAAGTATGCTTAAAAATAACTTGATTTTGATAAAGTGATCTGCGTTGATCGACCAGCTATTTTGGATATTTATCATTTATTTGTTTGGTCAGTAATATACAAGATATTAAAAAATCTCAAAGTGACACATTAAAATCCATTGTCTTGTCCAACCAACAGTCCCAAACCCAAAGATTTTCAATTTACACATCCTCACAATTTAAAACCTGGAACCAGAGATTGTTTTGGCATTTGTGCATGAAAAACAATTTAAATGATTAATGTCCTTTTTAAAATAACATAATAAGCTGTCACAATTTCTGCCCATCAATTAATCAACAAATCATTTCAGCTCTAAAATCAAGTCATGATGATATCGAGGTAAAGTTTGGAGAAAGTTATTTTGTGTAGGAGACTTCTCAGTCACGTCACTTCCCTGCAGTACGAAGGGGAGTGCAGCTCTGCCAGCATAATCATATTTTCCTGCTGAGATATTTGCCAGTTCATAGCTAATGAGCCAACAAGAGATCAATAGTCATTTACTAAAAGTTTCTTTTTTTCTGAAAGCTTGCTGTCAGATGAAGTGGGTCACACATGAAGCCTATCATTCACTCTCTGACGAGGCCGTTTGTATGCATGGCACAGCTCTCAGTCATTGTTAATCAATTTAAACTTCTTTGACTGTCCACCGTAGAAAAGTCAAACAGACGATCATGGTTCCATCGGGCATAATACATACGATGTGGCATCTATTTATCTAAAATGATATTTCTGATTGTCTGAATTTTCTGTGTTTCTTTTTACAGTTTATACTATACATGGGCTGCCGTGCAGGCTGAGAAAAGCTCAGCCAAACATCACTGTAGAAATGATTCAGATAGTGACTCTTATTTTGATTTTTTTTAGATTCAATTGAATTAATGTGTGAGTGAGACGGGGAGGGAGCGAGAGAGAGAGAGAGAGAGAGAAAGAGAGAGAGAGAGAGAGAGAGAACTTACGTACATTAGGATCGGGCCTGGTTTCACATCCACTAAGAGTTTAAGTCTTTGTGCTTGTTAGTGATTTTTTTTCTTCACAATGGGCTTAAGCAGGATGTGTCGTGGATGCAGTTTAAAGGCAATAATGTCCAAAGCCTCGATGCAGCAGAGCACATTGGATTTTAATTTCCACTTAAAAATCAACCATTGACCACCAATCAATAGAGTTTGCCATTTTCATGGAAGTGGCAGCAGTTTCCTTTGAGGATGCAGTCGAGGCATTTCGGAAAATCAGCACTCTGTTTGTTTAACAAATTGTGGGCAGCCTCTGTTTATATACAGTCGTGTGAGTAAGGCAGCTGTTTGCTACTGTGATTGGTCTGGATCAGTTTAGGCTGAGGTTTTGATTATTACTGGTCCCGGCAACAATGAAGTTTAAAAAGCTGTCTCAAATACTAATGTACTAGACTAATGAATCCCAGCATATAAAGGCCATATGGTAAATGAGTGAATAAGGAGGGAAATTGAAGAAGAGTGTATTCGTGAGACTTGGATTCAGGCTATTCCACCCTGCTCATGCCACACACACACACACACACACACACACACACTCCTGCTGCAGCTCCAGTGACATCTTGCATCCTTGCACCGCTCTGTCAGTGAGGTAATTATAACCAGAGTGGTGGGACAGAGTCAGAGCTGGAGGGTTAGCCTTGGACCTGCCCTCTGAATTGAGAAACCCCGCCATCTTCTTCATGTTGATCTTTTGAGTCGGCTGGCAGAGTTTTATAAATGACCATCCCTTTTGGTCATTCACAAACAACAGAGTGAGGCACAGCAAAAGTTCACATTTGTGACGGCTCTAAAATTCGAGTCTAAATGTTGCAAGTATAGAAAGTAATCTGTGAGATTGCTAATCAGTTTTTGCTGAGGTGCTTTTTGATTGTGTTTAGTCGATTTTATTAAACCAGATATTTTCCCTTGAATATTCTGTCAATAAACAAACAGCTGCTGCTCCTGTGGTAAAATAAAATGAATAATTAGGCAGTTCTCGCAAGAAAGGCCGACCTGACTGTGAACAGCATGCTACCAAAGTTTCATTTAGTAAAAATGTGTAGGCGGAATTGCTAATATGTGTTATGTCATTTCCTGATAGACTATAGCTTAATTCATTATTCAAAATGTCCCACATTGTGGCTTGTGAGTTTGCCTTTCCACGCAGGTGCTTGTGGGTATTAGTTATATTCCATAAAGTTCATAGTGTAAGGATGGTATTTATCCATTCTTGAATATGTTTTTGATAGTAGTGTATGCAGAACTGGCAAAAACAAACTGGCAAAATGACAAAGAAATCCTCAGATTCAAATTAATTTTATATTAAGTGAAGCATTTTGGTGTAAACATAAGCCTTGAAATAACTTGGATTTATGACAAATGATCAGGTAAACTATTGCTCAAAACGCTGGTCACTGGCATGTTGCCTTTCAATATTGTCACTACTATGGTTAGGGACAGTCGCAAAATTATTTGGGAGGGTCATAAAAGAGGCAGGGTGTTTTTTTTTGTTACTCTGTACTTTACTGTTTTTTTGGCATCTGAACCGGTGCACTAATTTGGAGACTGGAATAGACCTATGAGTAGATTTTCATTCTTAAACAGAAAGCACCTTAGCGTAATACAATTAATTTCACAATTTTTATTTGATTGGGTCCAAAGAAATATTTATAACATTAAAATGTTGCCCCACACACTATGCAAATACTTTTCTTACAGTCCCTTATGAAGCAGTTACAGGATTTAGTGACATAGTCTGTCAGACAAAACCAAGATATTAATTTGAAGGTAAAATAATATTAGCGAAAGACTCACTAATGTCAAAATTAAAATATATTTGAGAAGTAAAATGTAACAGGGCGGAGGGGAGTGTTTACCTATTTCAAATGTACCTGAGGACGATATCCATTAATTTTTGTCCCCATAGAACCAAGGAGCTATAATCTTCTGCTACTCTCATGACAAGTTTAGATCCGGTGCCTCTAGATCTTAAACCAATAGATGGCTTATTAATAGAATTTATGTGCCATGTACCGTCTTCTTAGGGATGGGCTGCCTAATTATCCAAGCTGAATGATATTGGTTTGCTTTATTAATGTTCCACGGTATTGCCAGGGACAACCAGTAAATATGGCACTGGGGATTCCACCAAATGAAATGGGAATATTTCAGTTTTTTAATGAAGCACTGTCAATGCCCACCATATATACCCTTATGTAAATACACACATGATCCTTCAAAGACATATTATACAAAGGAGGGGCAAGTGATCGTAGCTAACTTGCCTTTTACAACCGCAGAGCTGCTTTGGGCCACGTTGGCTCCCTCATCATAAGAAAAATAGCAGCATTGCATACAAATAAGATTCACTGCATCCTTTTTATTACAATGATATTGTTCACTAGGTGGATTTAATGAGCACCTCGGGGCCCTGGCATGACCTAACTTAGATTTTTGTTCAGTGTATCAATCCCATTGGAATTAATGAGTAAAGTTTACATTACGGATGGGCATTTACAACAAAGGGTCAGGACATCACAGTAGCAGCCTCGGTTTTTCTCACCTTTCATTGGAACATAATGGAAAATCAAACATCATTATCAGTACATTGAGCCATAAAAGACAAATGTGTGTGTTACTGCTCACACTCTGTTTTCCTCAGTGTTTTATGTCTTCCCTTAGGAGATGTTGAGGCTTGTTGCAGATGAACCATAAATCCCAAACTTGGTTGTTTTTTTGTTTTTTTATCGCAAAGGGAGGTTTCTGTCTGGCTGAAAATTGACCATGGCTCAGGGCTGGTAAGAGACCTATTTGACAGGCCCCACTGAGGACTGAATGGACAGCAGTGTCTGATGAATGGCCTGCCTCCTTCTTGATCACAAAGCACTCCCACCAAGTGAGACACAAACGTGAGGGTGTAGTAGCATGGGCAAGCCCAAGGCTCGCAATACACCTTTTGGTCACGATTACTTTTTGTATAAAAACAGCACCTGTTTCACGATTGTTTGATTTTGTACCCACAGTGGCAAGAAAAAAGTATCTGATCCCTTTGGATTTTCCTAGTTTTCTGCATTAAATGGTCATAAAATATAATCAAAAAGAATGTGCTTAAGCCAATAACACACAAACAATGACAGTCTCTTATGTCTTTGGGGAACACACCCATTAAGCATTCACAGTGCTAGTTTATTAAAACAAAAACAAAATCCTAATGGGTTTAATAACTGCTTAAACCTCCTTTGGCAGCAAAAACATCACAACTGCACAATGTTCAGGAGGAATTTTGGACCATTTCTTCACCATTACAGCCAAAATCACAGGATAAGACTGGTGATATATATATATATAATTTATTTTATTGTCAGTAAAAACCATGATTCTACTTATAACAACATAGTTTGTTGCCAAAACTTGACAAAGTTTATTCCTCTGTGCATAGCCTTCCACTAAACAAAAAAAACAAACATAATTCCTGTTTAGGTCATGTTTGCTAAAAGTTGCAGTTGCTAGCTTTTTTAAGAAATGACTTTGCTTTTTTTGTTTTTAATAATGTGTGTTCACAAGTATTAAATAGGCTCATGCATGAGATTTAAAAAACATTGTTTGCTTTGGTCTGTCATGTTTGTTGACATGAGGAAAAATATAGAATAATAGCAGCCTTCCCTTTAAATAAAGCTAATGTGTGGTTTTGGTTGTGAATTGGAAACTATTTTCACTATATCCTCCCCGAAGCTGCAAAAGCTTTTTCTTGATTTGATGTGAAAATCATATGTTACTCCGAGTCCCATTTAGCTCTGAATTGCAAAATGTAAATCCTAATAGTCCGCAAAAAAGGCTCTTGTCAGTCGGAAAAGGTGACCCTAAATACATCCCTCAGTGGCTGCACATTGATGAGTAGAAGCAAGCAAAATTGTCCTTCAAAGGCCGTTATTATTTGAGCAAGCTATTGCAATGCACGGTGCAGAGTGAGCCTGGCGCATGGGTTGCATTTGCTGTGCACTCCACTGCAAAATGAGACTAGTCAAGCCCTAATGTAACCAGCAAAAGCTGGATAAAAATCTATACAAACTCAATTATGAATCAATTTGAGTTTGTGTCAGACAGTCTGGTGCCAACAGAGTGGATTTTTTATTAACTTATGGTCTGGGAAGAATGAAACACTTTTCATTTGTGTACTTCAGTATGTTGCTTCATGATTCAGGGGAAGGGTGTTCACACTTTGTCTTGGAGCGACTAATCTCTCTCATGGTGGACGGGTTGAGAGGCTCAGCTTCTTGTGTCCTGATTGGGACATTAAAATTGGTTTATTTTCAGTTTGTCGCTTTGCCGCTTAAGATTGTCAAGTTATTGAGATGTGAGGAGATAGAGGAACCCATTTCACAAAGCAGAAGGCAGCTCAACAGTTGATTGAGTAATTAAAATGAAATCCCTCCCACATTGATTCATATTACCACGTTGCTGTAGTACACAAGTTCAGATGGATTTTTACCCTGCACCCCACTGTCCTGCTCAAACTAGGTCACGGAACAGACTTGAATATTCATGATCCTCTATGACAACTCCCTGCTATTCCATGTCAAGACCTATGTTAATTCTGAGATTTGCACATTTGAGCCTACTTGAAACTCTTTAACTTCACTACCTCAAATTCTCAGCACTCCGAGAGCCAGTTTGACAACTGTATCCTAGCTGAAAAAGAAAAATATTGTGCTGCAGAAAACACCCAACATCCGGTGTTTGGCAGAGATCTTGCAGTGTATTTCTTGGCTTTGCTGGGCATATGACTGCCATTTTGGAGGGCCAATCGGGCTACAGCTGTGATAGCTGGAGATGTTATTGATTTGAACAAGATAGCCAGGTGGCCAATGTGGTTTCCAGAGGATGCTGTTGTTTTGCACATGGATAGATTGTGCTCCAATTCTCATGTGTCACTGGAGAAATGACAGTTGCGAATTGAATATTCCAAAAGGGTCTTGCTCAGTCAGACCCACGGCTCATCAACATCACAATCCATCTGTCAATCATTGTCCATCACGCCATTATCATCAGTCGGTGGTCGTCTCCATTGTATTATAGTGTGTGTGCGTGCACGCGCTGGGAAAAAACATTAGCACATGCACACAAACACACACACAGGCCCCGCTGGTTCCATTAAAAGTTGCCCTACAGTAGTTTGTCCTATTTTTTGTCCCTAACTCACACACCTGCCACTTGCCAGGAATACCTGGTCCGTCCCATAAGGTCAATAAAGCGCTAAAGAATTGCCCAACAGAAATGACAGCATTTTCCCCTGACGTTTACCCTCAGTGTGTGATGACCTCTCATTAGTAAGAAAGTGGGTCATATAGGATCATGTAGTTATCAATTCTTGAGTGAGAAACGGAAGCTGTGTACACTTCATCTTGGGAAATAAAACAGCCCTCTTGGTAGTCATTTACTACCTCGCTGCCAAGAGCACCATCATTAATTGGAAATGGTGTGGAATGCTTGGCATGGACCTTTTTTTTTTTTTACAAGTTTGAGAGCTCAAGCTTTCACAGCCAGACTGTGGGTGCCACCGTTCAGGACGTAAACAGGCGAGATGTGATGGGACCGTGCCATCTTAGATGATGTGCGGGGTAAAACAATTGTAGGAAAGTTGTTAGTTAGGAGAACCATAATTCTACATACAGTATCAGCTTTCTTGAAATATTTTGTGCTGGTCATTCAGAAATACCACCGTCCTGTTGATGTATCTTGAAGATGATTATCCACTGAGATTGGGCTTCTGTAGCTGAACACGCCCAGGGGAGCCTTATCACCCCCGCTGTAATGGACAAGAACAAAAGGAGTGGAGAGGGGAGGAGAGAGGCAAGAATTCCACTGAGCTACAACAAAGAACACAGTCAAATCTTCACCCCTCCACCATCCCCATCACACCGTCTACGGCAGCCGCTCATCCCGCTCTCCGCGAGGATAGCTCGATCCTCGTCTCACCCTGGGAGAGAGCTATACTGAGGCATATTGATCATGGTCTGCTTACAACTGTCATTAATTCAGACAACTCTGAGCTTAATGAGAAGTTTTATTTCTGCTGTCAGTTCCTTTGTTACCGACTTGCACCCCCCGCCACTGCACCCCACCCACCCCTCCCCTCCCATGCCCAATCCAACATTTAAAGATTTATCTCTTAAATGAGAACCTGTGGTAAACAGGCTAATCTGTTTGGCAGCACTCACGGTCATGGCTGAATAAAACATTTGACAACGCTAAGCTCCTGAATCTTCCTATCTCTCCCTGGCAAAAGGCCTCTCTCTGCCTCCCTTTAGGGCTCCTTCATTGTTAATCCCACCGATCGCATTCTTCTGGCTTTTTCGCCGTGCTGCAGGGGTGTGGCCGGACTTTTGTCTCGTCTGACAGAGAGTTCATTATGAGATTGGCGAGGAGCTAATGCAATAACGCTCATCGCGTGGCGCTGCCGCGGCCAAGTCCAGCAAATCATGCAGCACTCTGTTCTTCTTCCTCCCCTCCCTCCCTCTGTCTTGAGGAGGCAGTCTGCCACCTCTCCTGTGGTGACAGGTTTTCTCTGAGGTATTTAACCACTTGTCTTGCAAAACCCCTTTTAATTGAAATTACCAATTGGCTGATGGAGCCTTATCAGGGATGAGATATAGTGGTTAGGGTCTTTCACGCTGCAATGTTGAGCTTGCTCCTCTCACTCTTTCTAATTGTCTTTCTCTTTCTTCAGTTCTCACCTCAGGTCTGTCTCTTTTTTTTTTTACAAATAATTCCTGTTTATTTTTTATCTGTTGCTCACATCGTTTCCTTCTTCTTGCTTCTACACCTTTTCCTGGTTTCAAGGTTGCCCAGTCAAGCATTGTGCATTGTGTCTCTTTGGCGACACAGGTGCTGTACCAGCCTCAAAGTGTGTGATATAATGCGTGATCCAGTAAGCACTTTCGTTTTTATCTGACACACACAGACCTATGAAGCTGCATGACACGCCTCCCCTGTTGTGAGCTGTCAGGACTCAGTGGTTCACAAAGCTAAAGCCGCTCCACACAGAGTCATTAGTCTTGAGTGTTATTATATCAAATAGTTTTGCAGCGCTCGAATCAGTCTGCAACCAAACTGTTAATTTATTATCAATCATAAATATTTATATTATTATGTACTAATGCAGAAGTACCATAAATAGATCAGTAAGAATCATAACTTGACAACCTCTCAAACACACACACACACACACACACTGTGAGATAGCAGATTCTGTGGCAGCAACAGAACTCTTTCTTTTTTTACTACAAGGGGGTATTTAGTGATTTCATGATTTTGTATTAAAAAAGTCATTCTGTTTTTCCTGGCGAGCGTCCGCACGAAGAAGGGTGTTATCAAGTCAAATACTTCTACAATGCATTGGTTTTGCCAATAGAAATGCACATTACTTGACTTGGGATCCAAGTCAGCAGGCTGAATTCAATATGAAAAATGCAATCAGCATAGAGCAACGCAAACAAACTCAAATGTATCTTCACAGACGACATGAATAGATGCACAGTAGGCCTTGGTCAGGACAACACACGGCTCAAACGATTGCTTGTATGTTTAACAAAACACATCACATACCTGGTAAAATAGAGCCAGGGATTTTTTTTGTTGTTGATTTTTTACATTTGATATTCAAATACTTGGGAGTCAGTGAATCCTCCTCTGTCCTGATATGCCCTGCTGAATATCATTTGATGAACGCTTACCTTTGTCGAAACTCACATCCCCCATGACACAAATGAGTGGTCATTTATAGTGAAGAGGCTGTTTTTATCACTACTCTTGCCACCAAAGAAAAAAAATCAACGTGACTACTAATTGGAATGCCTGCTGCACACAGGCCTGTATGGCCATAGTTATGCTTAATCTGTCAAGGGCACATAATGGGCAATAGATCTCTCACACTTTGTGTTTTACACGTTTGTGCTTAACTACTTGAATTCTGAAATTATGTGTCAAAGGTTGACAAGCAAGCAGCACAAAGTATGATCCACAAATGGGGGATTTCTTCTTCTTTTCTTTTTTTTTAAATACTGACGGCTATGCCATTGTTAGACTATTGAGTCTTGATTTGTTCAGATCAATTGATCATTCATTTTATTCCCTGACAACTGTGATTTCTTTGGCAGTGGCCATGATGTCTTTAAAGTGCATCTGCAGGTAACTGCTAACTTGCTGCTTTTTTCCCCCCTTCAGACATTCACCAGATGCAACAAGTAGGCAGGAGTGAAGAGAATAAAATCCATTCCGCTTTTGATTTGAAAGGTCAAAATTTATAAGTAGGTGTTTTTGACCAATTTTCAACTGAGACTTAAAATTGAGACACCCTTTGTGATCGCTTTATCAATACTTAACCAAAGGGCTTTTGGCATCTAAACCTAACCACGCAAAATACTCAGGATGTGAACCCTGGTCTACGGTGTCCCACCATTTATCGTAATCTGTTCCTCACAATCTCTGTCCATAGATATCTTCTCTAACTTTTCAAAGGGCACAAAATAAAAGCAGCAATTATACATTTTCCTCTGAACATTATTGGCAACAAAATAAATGAGTTGTAGTTTATACTTAAGTATAATTAATATTTTATTTTATAATTTTGTATATTATTTTTATAATGAGTTACTGCTCATTTCACAGTTTAACATAAAATGTCATGTTTTGTAATTGTACGGTATAGTTTTAGATATGAAACCAGTTGTTACCAATGCTTTAATATTATGTCTAGTTAGCATTAACATATAAACCTCTCTCCGGTTAAATGAAATGACTCGATTATCCAGTGTTTAATAAAAAGCAAAAATTTCGCATAGTGTTTTTTTTTCTTTATTTCCTATAATGTAATAATCTCACAACCCACATGACCTCTCTTGTGAGTGTTTGTAAGGACGACTGAACTGTATAGTTCAAACTACTGCAGCACCATTTTGCCCAGTTACAGCAGTAATAACAGAACTTACACAGTACTTTTCTGTAGAATGAAAACTTTTACTTTTGGCACATTGAGCACATTTTGATGATTTCTCAATTGATGTTATTCATAATGGAGGTGGGGTTTTTTACGTTGCTGTATTAACGCATCAAATTCGGTGAAAAATCGAAATACCACCACTGATCGTATCCGCCCACGCAACTCAGGACTTTAAGCAGTAAAATGAGCAGATTAAAAAGGGGCTGCTTAAGAAAGGGGAAAGGGAAGGAGGAATGGGCCACAGATGGAGGCGAGTGTGGACAAGTGCCAGTGCTCCGGATGGGCGTGACCTGAGAAACAACCATGTGGAGGTAGACGGGCCCGCTGAAGCCACCTGAGCCTCGACTCTGTCTGAAACAGGAGTGCTCCGTTGACAAGCCATCACTCAGAGAGTCCGACAGGGCTGTCAGCGTGCAGACCCTGGCCCTTCTCCCAACACCAGCCCCCTGACACACACGCTCGAACCCTACACCACAACGTATGTCAGCACTGTCATTAGCGTAATTGCTGATTACATACACAGTTGTCTCACCCAAGTCTGCCATGCGTGCGTCAATCCACGGACAGGCTTTGTTACACTCGCCACGATGGGCCTGAAGGAAGATTGTTCGGGGGGTTGACTTCTTATTTTCCTAACTAACTGTGTCCCCTGGTGAAAATGGAGGAATGTTTTACTTCACTGTATTCACGCACGTCCCTCTCTTGCAGACTGAAGACTTGCGTGAGGTACGACTGACTACACATTTCAGGCACAGAGATGAAAACCCATGGCAAATGCTTTCGTTTTGAGGCCTGCTGATGGATAAGTGGACGAGGTGTCACAGACAGGTAGCTCTGAGAAACCGTCCCTGTTATGCTTTTAGACAGTCAAGGTATCTGTGTAATTCAAAGAATGGAAAGTCCCTGCAGTATTTCTTGACAGCCTGTCCTCCTCAGTGGAGGTAACAATAGTGTATATTAGTTTTTTTTTTTCTTCATGTGGTCTATCATAGTCGGAGTGTTCTGTCATATAGTCTCAGAATTCGAAATGTCAGAGCATGGTCACCTGCTCAATCATAAATCAGTCTACACCCATGATATCGTATGATCAAAGCACAATTTTAATAATATCACAATTTCACCGACATACTTTGCTCCAGAATTGATTTTTAGGGGTTTAAAACAGAGCTTTGGTGAAGCTTCTTGTTAAATGTCTGCGGTTAAAACTAACATTCCTGTTCAATCAAACTACCATACCCAAGTCATTCTACATGTTTTTGACTGACAGCTACACAGAAACTTACATTGACAGTGATGTGCTTTGCTTAAGGGTACTTTAACATGCTTTTTTTCACGTATTTAAAAATAAATCTTGCCAGCAGGTTCACCTGTGGAATTAGAGCAGCAGCTGCTTACACCTTTTGTCCACAGCATTGGCTTGATCAGCTCATTCTAAGCCTGTTGCAGTAACGCTGAGGAACATCTCAATTTGTATTTGGGGACTAAAATCAGCAACACTTGTTTAAAAATGGATAGTTTCATAACAGCTCCAACAAAGTCTCACCTTTGCAATTACACCAATCAGGAGTGATATCAGAGGGAGGCCATGCTGATCCGGCCTCCTGTTGTTATTTTCTTATCATGTTGATTTCAGGCGATCACACTGAGATGGCTTCAAATGTGTTATATTTATCGCTGTTTGTGAACATCGCAAGTGGAAAATTGCTCCATACCTTTGCGCTCGCCTTTGTGGGGTGGGCAAAATCTGGTGGAGGTGGTCAGGGTGGAGGGAGGTGCACAGTCCCCCATCAGTGCCAGGTGATGAGTTTATTCATCCTCACTCCACAGAGGCCCTGAGGCCATGACCTCCCATCCATTCCCTTACGCTCTCATTCATTTCACTTTCATAAGCAGCAGTAATGACTCCGCTGCAATGAAAGGCAGAGAACGGAGGCTGAAACACTTGTTGGGGAGAAGTGGAATCTTCTTGCGGTGATTGCAATTCGTTGTGCTCTTAGAAAATGCAGCGAGGGGATATAGCTATTTCAAAGGTCACACGGGACAGGGACAACAATTATTTTCACCATCTCATGAATACACTGCTTTATGCAACTGGCACTCAAACAGATGACAAATGCCTAAACGTACACATGCATGCATGTAGACTGAATGCACACACACACACACACACACACACACACACACAGTGGCTGATGGAGCGATGACTCTGTGCATTGTAATATGCTTGGGAGCCTGTACAGGGATTAGCAGCTCATTTCAGTGGCTGCACAGTTGGCCTTCACAGTCTCCCAGAGGAGCAAGACAGCTGTGTGGGGGTCCTGTTTAGAGTGTGTGTGTGTGTGTGTGTGTGTGTGTGTGTGTGTGTGTGTGTGTGTGTGTGTTTGGCCATGTGGGGGAGGAGTTGGAGCATGGCGTATGCTTATCTGACACCAAGGGGCAAATTTGAGATGGTTCAATACCAGCTTAACCAATACACACCACTGCACTTAACTAAGACGGGACAAAGCAGCTGACTTTCACCTCTCAGGAGATGTCTTATCATATTGCTTCTCACTTTAAACAAACTACAAGTTCGTGAGGATTTAGAGTGGCTTCAGCACAGGCATGTGATAAAGCATGAGCTCATGGGCTAGAGAGGATTTGCGGTGATTAAAAAAAAAAAAAGACCCTCAGAGATCCAACTTAATTTTGAAGTGGGTTCCAGCTAATTTGAAAAGATAAACACAAACATTGGTTTCTTTTTCCAACAAAGTACTCAGGGCACACAAGGCCCAGACTTTGTTGTGATAATTACACGTGAAACCACTAACTTTAATTACATTCTGGCCAGAACAAACCGCTCTGGTGACTCCCGGTGATGGGATCCAGGTGGACCGTATTATGAAAATGCAAGAGAGGTCTTGAGTGATGAGGGGTCATGTGAAGATGTGCCGTGGTGATCTCACCCAAACCTCATCTGGAAAGAAAAAGGAGCTATCTGGAGACACCCAAACGCAAATAAATATTTAAGTGGAAATTAGCCCCTCTGTCATCTGGAGACTGGGTTTCTTGACTCCTGGCAGGAAGTGACAAGGTGTGAATTCTTCCATTTGATGACCTGCACTTAAGCCTCTTTGGTCTATGTGTTTATGTACCTTTCTTTTTTTTCTCCCATATTTTCATATTTCATTTTCCGAAGAGAAATACCGTTGCAAAATATTTTACGGCTCAGGATTAAAGACATGTTTACACTTTAACATGTTTTTTAGCATTTGTGGGTGAAGTTGCCGTTGTTGCCAGCCATATAAATGCACGGATCGTAGCAACTTTGTTGTTACAGGTTCAAATTTCATGCCTGCTGGTGGGCCGGCTTCCGGAATCCCAAAACGTCAACTGTCAGGTCCAAAGCAAACACCGCCGATTCCAAGAGAAAAGAAAAAAGGAAATGAATCCAGAGTTCAGCGCTCCAAGGAAAAAAATCTAGCAGAGTAATACATTGGGACATGAGTCAGGGACTTCACTCCTCTGGTTATTTCCCAGGCATTTTGAGAGTTAAAAAAAAGAGAAAAAATCCTCACCAACTGATGCCTCAGTTTGTAATTTTGCAGACAAAGGAACCTTTTATTGTGTTGTGTCCTTTCTATTATGTTGGGCACCATGAATCTTGTGGCATTTACATGAGAAATGGGACTGGTGGCGAGCCTGGGCTCCATCTCACAGTTAGCCGTCTCTCTAATCCAATCTAGCGCAATGGTGCTGGCGTTGCAATACCAAGGCTGCAGCAGCAGGGGACTGCTTTGTGAAGAGAGGAAGGGTGTTATAATTTTGAGACCCCCAAACCACGGAGAGGTCACTGGCTTTGCTTTACTGGCTTCCTCTTACTGTGTCGACACGAGGTGTGGGATTTAGAATTCAAAGGCAAGGTTTGCTTTGAATCACTTGAGACACGCAGGTGGGAAATGAAGAGCAAGAAATAAAAATATACTATAGTAAATGTTCTTTCTATTGTTAGGTGTGATGGGATTTTCTACTTCGGGCCTCAAGACAGATATTGTCAGGGAATGTACAATGATGTGTCCATCTAATGGACAAACGGACGAATGGGACCTTCCTGTCCTCAAACGTGTTTCAAAGCCCAGAATGGACACAGAAACGCATAAATATTTACTAGGTCCTCTGAGACAAAGTTAAGGTACAATTACTTTCCGTCAGACCTCCGTCCATTGTCGTCCTCCCCCCTTCAGCAGCGCATCTTCCGCTGAGGTTTTAATGTCTGGGTGCTGGAGAGGTATGAGAAGAGTCCGTGCCTCATTGTTCCAAACACAACAGCTGTGATTTAATGAGTCCTTTCCAAAGTGCTCACCCTTTGCCCATGTCTGAGCTGCTTCCACTGCTGCCTCCTCATTGACCACATGACCATTGTCGCCAAGGTATTCACTGGGTCTTAATGGTAAGACACACAAGAATGCAGCGGTGGCTGAGCCTTTGCCACCTCGGAGCAATGGTGGGAAAGCTCCTGAACTCAATTCCAACAGCTTATGTTTACCATGACAAACCAGTGACCTATGGGTTCACTCTAGTAATTTGGGGAGAACCTCCCACACACACACACACACACACACACACACACACACACACACACACTCACACTCACAGAAATATTCTCCCACCTCTCAATCTGCAGCTCTATTTAATCTACTTCAATGCGTTTCTGTCTCCGGATCCTAACAAGGACGTTTACAAAAAGTCTGACACAAATGATGGTTTACAACTATTCTTTCTTTCCCTCATTTTGAGAACGAATGGTGTCTGAAATGGAAAATACGACATCCTCATTCAACCTGGACAAAATAACAAGGGCAAAATTCTTGGCTCTTGTGTCTGTCAAAACATAATATCGCTGGTTTCGGAGCAAAACCGTGTTTTCTGTGATCTTGGAGCCTGCAGGTTGTGGAAAGCTGAAAAGCGAGAAATGTGATGAAATGGCCAAACCTGCTGTCTGGCAGGGGAAGTTAGGATGTTGCCATAGCAATTGAGATGAAATGCACAAGTAGTTGTTTAATTAAATCCAGCCTCTTTTGTAGATTTGACAGTGAGCAGGCTGGTGACGATGGGAAGCCATAATATTAAAAGTCCATCATTAGACAGTTCTTGTGGAACCATGCGAGTAAATTCATTTTACTTCCACACTGAGGCGATTTGACTGGGACTGCTGGAAACAAGATTTTTTTTTCAAAGAATTAATTATTCACACATATTCCGTGATCTAGGCTCATAACAGAGTTGCAAAAGAAGAAACTTACATGACCATAAACCCGTCGTACTGTCTTTTATTCCACAGTCTCCTGAGCTGAGTTACACTTGTGTTACAAGACTAAATGTGTGTGTGAGTGTTTGGTACCCGTTTATCCTTGAGGAGAGAAAGAGTGCCTGTCAACCCACCGCATATGCATACAAAGTGGTGTTCTTCTTTATTAAGGACTATGCAAACAACGCTGTATTAAGAGCCGGGAGCGAAGATGATGCTGAAGAGCCTGGAGTTACACACCCTTAACCCCAGGAACAACACAGCATGGAGCTGTCATTCCAGTCAGGTATCATTATCGCGGCAGGTCTCAGCCCTTACCGAAGGCTGACAGCTTTATGATTTGATTCACTTGTGCTGTGAAGCAATTAAAAAGGAGGCTAGCATTGGAAACACTTGAATAGAAGACACGTGAAATGGTATTATTCCTAAATCTTGTACAAGCCCTCTAGTAATGTAGCGTTTTTTAATCATACTGCATGAAGATGTCTGTCATTACATATTTGTGGGTTAATGAAAATCGATTACATGATGTATGTAGTAGTATGTTTTGTATCTGTTACACCTACCCAACAGCAAGCTTAAAAGACATTCGTAATTACCTTTTTATGGAGAATTTAATTGATCTAACCCCCTTTTCTATTACACCACCAGTATTGGAGATAATGTTGTTGAATTGAATTACAGTCGTGTGTCCTCCATACATTCCTCTGAATTATCCGGGGCAAATGTCAGTGTGATTGACCCTGGACATGAACCTCAGGGAGAGAAAAAAGGCTTGTCGAAAACAAGATGGGTCAAATTCATGATAACCTTTGCCCCCTCTGAGGTTGTGCCGGGAAGGCTCTTCTCCCCGGGCCTTCCCCGCGTCTCTTGGACATGCCATGAAAAGCGAATGACATGATATTAAAGCGCTTCCTCATCAAGATTGAAAGGCGTACACTCTCTTTTTTCTGCCTGCAAGCAGTCAATTATTTGACAAGTACACATAATGAACAATGCAAGACTAGTCAGAATTTAATCAAAAGGCAGAGACAGGGGCCCAATGCAGATGGGAAATGATTAACACAGTTAATCAAACATCCCAGCGTTAGGTTAAACATGGCAAGCCTATCCCGTCATCTGAAATATGGATGGGATCCATTGCACATTTCCATTTTTCCATTTCCTTTTGCCCATGGAACATTTATTGCATTTATTATGTTGACCCCTATTTATCCTGCTGCTTTCATAAAGGTATTTATGTTAGCCCTGACATCTTGGACTCATTTCCTCCCCTTGGTGGACCGTAATGCAGACAAATTTGAGGGAGCTAACGCTGAAGAAATTGTCAGATGCAGTCTAATCCAAGGGGTATTTATGTAAAAGTTAGGTTTTGCTTCTCAGAAGGTTACTATTGAGAAAATGTGTGGAATTTATAGCTGAAGCTCTCTTTAAAATCCGATGCATCAAGCAGGTCAAAGTATAATTGGTGAGAAAGAGTACAGACCCAGAGACGTTTATATTTGATCCATAGCTTTTTTTTTCTCTTTTGCATCAAATTGATAAAAAAATGTAACAACGAGATATTGTACTTTATCATTTCATACGGGCAAAAATAGACTTTAAGTACATATACTCATATACAAGTTCAAATTGCAGCTACTTCCTGTTTTCCTGTTTCATTCTGCTTTTATACTTGTTTGGAGGGGGAACTATTTTTACATGAATATTTCGCAGCTTTAATGACTTGTTAAGCTACTTTATGGATTAAGATTTTACCATCTTAAAAATATGACAGATAACAAGGAAGTATGTCAGGTATTATATAAATAGGATACAATATTTAAAATAGTCCCACTGGCTAACAAACACCTTGACTAACTATAACAGTTAATACTACAAATATACCATGATATAATGTATAAATACTATGTGGCTGGACGTACAATACTATCCTGCATCATGAATACTTTTACTTAAATGTATTCTGCTTGCAGTAGTTGTGATAATGTATGTTTAATTTGCAGTATTGTTAGCGAAGAATCTTAACACTTCATCAGTGATCCTCCATCAGTGTACACTGTCATATTCAAATGGATTAGTTTCTCTCTGAGGTACCGAGAAAACAACAAGAGACATTTGTTTTTATTTTGTCCTCTATAGTGTTGAACTTGTGAAGGTTTCAGTATTGCAGCAAGGGAACTTCAAAAATGTCTCTTTATTATTGAAACCTTGCGGAAAGTCTGGAACAACGAGTATTGTTCCTTCTCCACTTTACCATGCAACAATAATTAGCCGTGATTACAAAGTATCTCTTGAGAAATTGGGACGGAACAATTTAGTTCATTGTCCTCGGAAATTAGAGTTGCCCTTTCTTCCCTTCCCATCTTTTTCCCCCCATTGGATCATCTGTTCTGTTCTCATCTGTGCCAGGAAGAACACACCACTAATCAGGCAAACAATTTGATTGACTTGAAAGGATTTCATTCTGTCTCATTTTGCCTAATAAACAGTTGTGTCAAATAATTGGAATGGGTGCAATTCCACATCCATTAACGTGTATCGAGGAAGGTATTTTGGTATTGTCAATCTGTGCATACGACTTTGCACATGAGAACACACCTCTAGAGTTTAGTAGCTTAGTCATATGTGTCATAACTTTTTGTTAAAACCCTTCAAAGATTGTTTTTGACTATAATGAGTTTACAGAGTCATCCACGGCAATGGCCAGCATCAATTTGGCCATTTTTATGGCTTGGTGAGCAGCCTCTGTATTTAGAACAGCAATGTTTTATGGAAATAAGCTATATGTATTTAAAACTTATAATTGTGTTCCTTTATACTGGCACAAAGCTGCTACTTTTAAATTAGTCGAATTAATCAGAATGCAAAATTGAAGGGAGGAATGTCTGTCCACAATGATGAATGCTTAAGTAAGATTTTGCTTCAATTAAAATTTCAGGCAATTATTGTAAAAGATTATTGACCTCTAAAGGGACTGGTGAGGTCACATATTTTTCCTCTGTCTTTGCAGTATAGTGTTCATCTTCATTAGAGAGAACAATTGAAGGCGTCCTCTGCTCATAGGAGAGGGTATTAACACAGACAGATTATCCCCTGCACAGTTCACTAATAAAGTTGATTTCTGTTATTGTCTGTCCAGGTAAAGGGAGACTTTGAAATATTGCCTTCTTCACATTGACCTACTCGTCCTCATCAGTGCTTCCTAGACTCTCTCGTGTGACATGAAGGTTTTTTTGTTGTTGTTGTTGTTGTTTTTGGGTTAATGTGCCAATAGGAAGATTGTCTGGTGCTACACAACTTTTTTTTACTTTTTAAAAAAAATATATTATACTATATCAACTTGACAAATTATGATTGTGATAACAATGACCTTGACAGAAAACCTTTGGTTTTCAAATGTGTTGCAATCATGAGTAAATGGATCTTTTTTCAACCCTGTAATTTCAAAGAATATTCACTGGCACTTTACAGTGTGGATGCCAGGTCTTCTGTTTGAAAAATATGTCCACATTTACACAACACAGAGTGCAACGCAGCAAAGTAAAGCAAATTGGAACTGTTGGCCTCTGCTGAATCATATTCCTGGTGACCATATATCATTTTTTATAGGTCACAGGTGAAGCACATGTGTTTTCACTTGGCTATGTTTTCATACAAAACATTTGAATAGAGATTCTTCACCTATATCTGTTGCTCTGCTGTACTTGCTATAAACCATCACGCCTCTAATACATCAAACCTCAGAAAGAGCAAAAAGCTGTGTCTAAGAAGGTTTGATCATAGGACACAGTTTAAGGAGCTGTAAGATTCTTTAATGTTTACCTCACGACACAGTTCACTTCAAATGATTTGTTTATGTGGTGTGGTCTTTTAACGGTCAACTTATTTGACAGTTGTGCAAGCCAGAGCCCAACATACCCACACTGGACCTTGCTTTTTTCAAATTTGATCTCAAAGCCCCTCATGTGTTTGACTTCTCTTTAATTGCTTCCTGTCTGCTGGGTCAATTATAAGACCTGGGCTCTTTTTAGGGGGGAGGACGCTAGCAGCATTTTTTTTTTTTTTTTAACAGACAGAGTGATTAAATAACTGAAATTTGAGCAGAATGATGAGATCATTCATTGGGACTTGATTTGATAATATTTTACATGGTGTGCCAGCTCACATGTTGATTTGGCTTTCTTAGGTTTGTTTAATGGGGGGGTGTTGCACAGAGACAAAGAAAACTGTACTGATTTTAAAAGGCTTAAGATTACCATGACTATTTTATCCCTTATTGATTTCGGGTCAGATGCATGCTGGTGTAAATACCCTATTACTATTGTATAAAAATACTCAGAAGATTAATCGGTAGTGAGCAAGTGAATTAAAAACACATAAACAGCTTTTCATTAACATATGATAATCCATTTATTTTTAATAAGCCCCAGCAGCAGAGTAAAAGAAAAATAATCTCTGTGTCAACCTGCACTGTCTAGTTTCAGGATGCTATTAACATAATTATGATTGATGATCATGCACTGATTCAAAATGTCTGTCTACAGCGTGGATACAATTTGTAATGAACATATTCATATCAAAGAATAGTTTTTAAAAAATCAGCTGTCCTCTCATTATCAAAATCCATTCCTTACAAGCAAGTTTTAAGGGGTTTTCACATCGGGGACCCTCACGTCCAGTTTGTTTGATTAGTGTAAACACCAGGTACTGTAATGTGTTCTCAAGTATGGTTTGTCAGGTCACATCAGGTATAAACAATACGAAAACACATGATATGAAACCTATGCATTCAAACAAGACCAGTCAGAACTTTAAATTTGTGCAGACAATTGGATACTTTACACAAAAATGCTGAGATTTATGGAATATTTTTAAGATTTGCATGTGCCTAGGTACACAACACCCGCCACTCCGGCACAGTACCAAGCAATCGTATCTAATATGAAAATGCCTTCTTTCTCCAGAGCTTTATAGAATTTATTATTGAGCACATCCATGGCCACAGGATCAAGTTCAACAACCTACAGAAAAGTATTCAAACTTACACAATTAACATTATACGCAGTAAAAAAAAAAAAAAACTCCATAAAAAAATGAATTCAAATAAGCCAATAAAAGCCCTGTTACTTCTTTGAATCAGCTCTGTGCCTCCTCCATCCCGTGCAGAAACAGGGCAGCTCCTTGAGGTGCTGCAGAAGTGAGGTCAAAACTCCACGCTGCATGGTTACCCGTGGCTACATAAATATTAACCAAGTCTCCACTGTGTAGAGAGGCCTTCTCTGATTATGAGTCTACTCCGAGAGTTGGATATCCTAGGAGACCACTAAAGCCAGCTTGAGAAAATTGATGAGAGAATACCGAGAGAGTCGGTGTAGTAGCGGTGCGGAGCAGTTTCTCTTGCTGTGGAACAGATCAAGCTGCTGGATTTCATGCAGATGAAGCAGGGAGAGAAACACCACCGGCTCGCAGTTCACATACAAACTTGAAACTTCACTTTGAACTTTTGCTATGAAATGGCCGGGGGAGGTGTCACAAGGACAAAGTAGGGAACACAACTCCTGTCAGTGTCCTAAAACGTAATCTGTTATCTGCACTGCGCGCCAAACAATACAGTCGTCACACCGTGAGTTGACACAATGTCTGAATTACAGGAGCAGCAAAGCAGACAAGTACACGACACAAGCGAGTTCTGTTGCAGAGTATGTTCAGGTCAAGCTCAGAGAAGTTGAATGAAGTGGGAAAGGAAAGTAGGTCAGAAACACCTAGGAACAAACGATTGAGTGATGGAGGTTCGACGTGGCTTTGTTAATTGTGCTCTGAAGCGTAGAGTCTGGCCAAATCTTTGTCCATCACCAGCGAAAGGACGCTGATTTGTCGGGGGTCAGCCGCAGTCCTGTGACTGGTCATGTGTGCCTGAGATGTCAATCATGGGCAAATATTTTGGGAAGGAACCAATAAGCATTGTTGGGTGAACAATTGAAGGTTAAGAGGCAGGCTTGGCGCCACATGGGACATGGGGAGACATTTGCTCTTGCGATTGATGACTAAGGTCTGTCTGAAGCATCTGCTGTCATTTTCAACTGATATCAAAACAGAAAAACACCACAGTTACATAATACCCTTCAAACACACACTTGCATGTTCAGTTTTATTGGGAAAGCCTACACACACACACATATATATATATATATATATATATATATATATATATATATATATATTTGATAGATTTGATAGTTTGGGATGAATAAAAGAGGAACCGTTTATCATGCACCATTTGGTGAGCGATTATGTGCAAGATGAGCTGCCTTTGCACGATATGAGCATGTCAGAGTTCATCATAAACACTTGCACATAAACAATTTAAGTGTCAACTGCGGTGACCCGTCAAAGGAATGACTGCACGAGCTGGGGGTCACAAAAAACAAGGTGGTCTTTAATAAGAAATAGATAAAGATGTAAGTATGTACCATGTGAGTCCAGCATATTTCTGTCTTGACTTGGTTTTATTTCATCTGGATGTGAATTATGTTCATTCAGAAGAATAGCAACACAAGTCTTATGCCCTCTGTTGACAATCTGAGGGAGCAGATCCAAATGAATTCATGCAAAATGGCAGTTTAAGCTGTTCAACGCTGAAGCCATACAGACACCACATGTGTTTTTGGTCTCGACTTATAAATAAACATTTCTCCAGATATGGATATCTGCCACTGGGTGACCTTTCATTACATCTGTTTTCTCTTTTTTGTGTCCCTTGCAAAAAAAAATATGTCCGCATTATTATGTAAAATTATGCTTATGAAAACATAAGTCTGCCCCTCTCCCGCGTTCACCTTCACCTGGCAAGCATGACTCAACCTCAGATTTCCCCATAGAGGGTGAAAGACAGTTTTTATTGAAGCCAGGTGTGTACCCATGTCCTGTCTCATAATGTTTCTGGACAGAATTCCTCAACCAGATCATAACATGATCCAAGTCTTCAACAGATGCAGAAATCAACATGAAACTGTTGTGACCCCATGAGTTTTGTTTATTTCAGGCATTCTTATTTAAAGACAGGGGCTCTAGGGAAAATATGAAAATACACACCAGCTGCACTGAAAATCAGATTTTCTCAGATGGAGAAATAGGGTTGACTTTTCTTATGAGGATTTGATGAAAATTTAAATTGCAGCTCATCTTAATTTCGAAGAGAGTGTCCCTTAAAACAGTAATCGCCTGCATTTCACCAAATGGTGGATCACTGCCATCGCAGCGAATAGTGCGTCGCACGAGAGTCAACGCCGCAGCAGCCTGACAAAACTCCCTTGTCTGCCAAATGGTGTCATGAATCATGTAAAAGAAAAGTAGTGCAGTGGAAAAAAAATCCCCACTCACAATTGAGAAGAGATTGTTGGTTTGAAAAACTGCTTGGCTGCACCAGCAGCAGCAGAAGCTTGACCACTGCTGCTCAGGCCAGCATGTTATCCTGTGGGGCCAGTTGGGGGGAGGTGGGGGGGTTGTACTATGCCTGTACTTCCATGTCCCTTTTGATGCTTGGTAGTATTACAGTAAAATGAGTCCTCTTTCATTGGTTGAATAGGCTGGACTGCCTACTGTGACAGAGCATGGGCCCCTCTTGCCCAACAGGAAGGCAGTGGTGCATCTCTAAAACAGAGAAAAAGAAGGCAAAATAATGACTTCATAACCTTGAATCTTCTCTTCAAGTGAAAAAAAAGGAAAAAGGAAAAAAGGAAAAGGATGGGCCGAGTCCTGCCGGACACGATAATAAGTTGATGTGATTAAGTCCCTCGCGCGGGCTCCAGACTCCAGACTCCGAGTCCTCATGGAGTGCGGAGTCCATGTCGGGTTTTGTGTGCGTCCCGCGCTCCGACGGCTCCCGCAGCCGGCAGCCTGCTCGCCACTGCACCGGCGCTGTTGACTGGAAGCCCCGCTCCGCGCTGCCTCCTCCAGCAAGTGTCTCAACGCTGCGAGCGGGACCTTCTCCAGAGGAGAAGCCGCCGCAGAAACTTGCCCGGTCTCGTTCGAGAGGAGCCAGGAGAGCCGCGTCGGAGGATCGGTCTTCTCCCCCCCACCCCACCACCACCCCCCCCGCAAAAAAAAGAAGCCCCACTTGTTTTGCCCCTTTCACTCACTCTTGTCTCTCTCTCTCTCTCTCTCTCTCTTTGATTTTTTTTAATTTTGATTTTGTTTGCCCCCAACCTCCGCTTCTCTCCTCTTCTTGCTCGCCGTCGCTGCTCCGGGAGCGAGGGCGCACAGAGGGGCCGGCCGAGGAGAGACGCGCAGCTCCGAGGCGCACGCGGCGTGGATGAGTGGGGTCCGAGCGCACAGCAGCACCTCGGCCGACATGGACGCGTGTGTCCGGTGCAGGGGAACGAGCGGGGGCCCCGCCGCCCGATAGCCTGCCGCCGTCCCAGAGAAGGGGAGCATGCCTCAGACCCGCAGAGCCACTCACGTCGCCGCAGAGGAGTTCCCATCCGACTGTCCCTCCGCAATCTGACTTTCTAATTTTTATATATATATGTATATATATATACAATCCACATTCCCTCCCCACGCTGACGACAGTTGTTTTGTTTGTATCCTCGGCTGGCTTCGCTGCTTTTCAAGAAAGGTAAGCAGCACTTTTGCACTTCTCTCTGTCTGCAGCACCAGCTCAGACCTCAGCAGGTCACTTGACGTGCAGCCTAGTAACTTTTCTGTCTTTGCTTGGTCACGTCAGTCTGTCATTTGCTTTCTGCACTCCTGCTTATTTATTTATTTTTAAATACCAAAAGATATGAGGCGACGCGTTTTTATAGTTTGCTGCAATTCAGCAGATTACTTTTTGGAAATGGGTCAGAATCAGAACTGTACTGGTTTCAAGAGTCTTTAAACCAGCACACCCCCACGTTGTGGCAATCGAAATAGTCCGAGGAGTTTGGTAGATGGTTAATTGAAGCAAATATGGTTAATGGAAACAGAACCAGATGTGGATGGATTTGTTCTGCCGCCGAGTTTGGCTGAATGGAAACTATTACCACGCACGCGAACCAGAACATGTAAAGCGCCGTTTAACTGGAATCTCTGGCCCCCGAAGTTGAGGTTTGGAGTGTTTTTAAATCCACCGATGGTCATGTTGGGCTGAATGTTGGGATTTATTCTTTTTTTTCTTTTTTACCTTGGAGGCTGTGACCTGAGAAGCCATGTCGGCGAACTACTTCTGGAGAGCATTCACGGGCTAATCCTTTATAATTGGGGCAAGGTTATTTGTCCAAAGAGGAAAGAGGAGAGAAAAGAAAAACGAAATCAGTGAAGCCTCGCCTACCCAATGTAATAATTAGTTTTGTTGGCCAGAGATGGCCTGTGACGCAATTATGGATATCAATCAAACAGAGAAATAATACTTTAAAATAGAAAGAAAAAAAAGGGGGGGGGGGAGGGGGGATTTGGCAGTTTGGCAGTTTGGACTCAACTCTCACACAGTCGGTGGCGAGTGGCAGTAAAATTAGATCCTTTTACTGCCCATGTATTATTGAGGGCCCGCCGCCTCGCGCGTCTTGTCAACCATGTGTTAAAGAGCAGGGCAGCGGCGGAGGCGCACAACACGCGGCGCGTCCGCGCGCCTCTCCGGGCCCGAGGCGCACGCGGTCGGCCGGTGATGCCATGGCCGCCTGGAGCAGAGCAGCAGTCCTCAGTGATCGATCAGTGCAATAGGGTGTAAATCTAGCTCCAGTCGTGCCCTCAGCTTTTTCTTTTGTTTTGCTCTTTGGCTGTGCTTCAGATTTTAAAAGAGAGAGAGCCACGGATTCCTGTCTGGATCATAGTTCCATCAATAAGTCTCCATTTCTATGGTTTGGTCTCCAATATCTCTGTTGAACACGTTCACCTTGGCTGTTCTGTAGTGGGGTGTAGATACTGTAAAATGTGAGGTGGGTATTTTTTTTTGAATTGAATATGTATTTAAATGACCATTTGCACATCGACCCAGGTTCAATAGGCAAAGTATTCACAAGCTCTCCTTAAAAACACAATTCTAGAGTTTGCGCAAAACAAAAGGAATACACCGAGTGTAAGGCAACTTAGTTGAGAATGAGTCCTGGGATTTAAAGGAGTGTGTATGGAATAAGCTAACAGCCACACGCTTCTGTCAGGCTTCAGGGGCCACGCTGCTCCTCCAGTCCTGTTTGTCGGAGAACTCCATTTCCACACGTTTGTGCATTTGGAAAATGCATGAACAAGTGCAAATTCCAGCTGTTTGGAAGGAGCACATTTGCATATCAAAGTGGTCAGAGCCTTCACACAAAGGAGGGAGTCCTGTTCTTTCCTGCCACAGGTTTTGGCTGAGCCTGAAAAAGGCTCGAGGACGAGTGTGTGAGCCGGTGAAGACCGAAAGCCTCGTGTGCACTCCCCTGTTCTTGTGAGCAGGTCGGTGTGTGACATCTCTCGCATAGCGTCATCTCGCCTGAATTTCTTTGTGTGGTCGTGAGGGAGAATATGTCAGTGCTTTCACACAACGGGGGGAATTGGAATCGTGAAGACTAAATAGTGTAACGCTGAGCAGAAAGAAGAAAAAACAAAAACCCTTTGGTAGTGAGTAAGAAGAAAATCACAAGCAATTTCAAATTCTTAAACCTTAATGATTGAATGGATGACTTGGATTCTTGGTAAAAGCATTTCAGAACAATGATTGCTCCATTCGTCGGCGTCAGAGAGACAGGTGGGTGCCCTCGGTGGAGGTAACACAAACTGCTCGAGAACGTGGACTTAAGAAACGGTCTTCTCAAATGTCGGGCTGCTTGACATCTTTAGCTCCAGCATGCCGTTACGGGCATCTCGCCGTTGAACCCACACTGAGAGAGATGGAGATGGAGAGAGAGAGAGAGAGAGAGAGAGAGAGGGAGTACCTTCAGTCTGTAGCCTTGTTTCCTTGAAAGTGCGTCCGGTTTCAAAGAACTCGCAGCTGCTCTCGATCTGCTCGAGGACCAGATTGCCCCTCGTTGCCCGTGCGCTCATCTCCACCCGCTGATCAACGCAGCCCCGGCACACGTCTGTGGGGGTCTTGAGGAGACGTATCACTCTATTCTCCAATCTTTGTCACTTTCTTCTTTCTCTTTTTTTTTTTTAAATTTCTTTTACAACACACAATATTCCTAAACCAGTGGATGAGCGAGTGAGTGAGTGAGTGAGTGAGTGAGTGGGTGTGAACGCATCGAACATTTGCGGACGTGACGGACTCATTTTCGTCTGGGATATTTTCTTTTTCTCCCACCGAGAGCAGCCGCAGCCGCCGCTGAGGTTTTTTTTCTATACACTTCTGGATATTCGACTGGCGCGTCAAACAGGTCACAATGCAGCTTTCATAGCCTCTCCAGATTCTCAAATTATAACAACAAGCCACCTTCCTATTAAGTTCTCCTGTCATCAGTTTGACTCAACATGGCGTCGTCTCACGTTGTTTTTTTTGTTGTTGCGCAGTCTCACAAGCGTGGACGTCAGACCGTTGTCTCTGTTGCGAGCAGCGCTCGGCAGCCGATTCAAAGGTTGCATGGGGGTTTTAAAAGGACCGTGTGTGTAGCAGTGTTACATTGTGGCGTTATTGTGCACCTCCTTCACGGCGTACACCAAATTCCAGCTCGTCCCTTGTCTTTTTTTCCCTCCACCGGCATCTCACCCTTTGTCGGCTAACAATGTCGAAGGAGCGGGCACCAATTTCAAGTTGCGGCTCTCACAAATGATGTGCTTGCTACTTGACAGCAAAATCAGGCAAATGGCGGAGGTTGTGAATGTGTCCTGAAGTAGGGGTTTGCAGGGAGCTAAAGCGTTCAGATTTACATCCCGTTGCTTATGTGGCTCGTAAATTGTGGGCTTGTGTTTTCAGATGCAATCTTTTCTGTTTTCAAACCACCTACATGGAGCCATACTGTGCGGATTACTGTTGGCCATTAAAGGGAATAAACAAGGCTGTAAAAGAAAGCTATGGCAAATTTGATGTCATGTGCAGGCCTTTGGTGGGCCAGAATATCTCCCCTTTCATGACTGATTTTATTTTACGATTGGCAATCAGTAAAAAACCCTGTGCGCCACTGTGTCCCCCTCCCTGCCATTTTGCGAAACATTTGTTTCCACTTGCCAAAGGCCTCTGGTGCAGCGGGGGGGATTCGGTACCCCTGAAATGGCAGGTGAAACTTTCTGCTTGCCTGAATAATTTCCGAGCAGAACGTTACACAGCAAGGACAAGGGCGGCGGAAAGTAAGGGTCAATTCAGAGTCTGCTGACAAGGAACAACATGGATATTAGCCGGTGGCTCTGGTGTTGCTCTCTGTGCTTTGGTTAAGTGGCAGCCTTCCTGAGCTTATCTGACATCTCTGTTTTTCATGGCTCCACTCATTTTGTGCTTCCCTTGAAAGGTATTCAGGGGAAAAGCAAGTGCAAAGTGCAAAACTGGTTGGTGCAAACTCCCCCGCCCTGGTCATAAAATGATGCGTGTAACACATTGGCCTGGTTTTCTGATCTTGCGCATTTTTACAGCTTGTTGAAAACACCACGCGGGTTTTCGGATGAGATATGCTGCGTGCCATTAGTGGTGTGTGCGCAGGACACTCCCAAAGAATAAGTGAAGGAAATGTCTGTCAACAAAGTGTTGGGCAAAAAACAAGAATAAACAGGAATTTATCAGCATAATGGACCGAAAAAAAAAAGTGTTTTATGGATAAAAATCGAAGCCAGTGCATGAGCAATAATTATGTTCTACCGCTTGGATAATTTAGGAATAATAAGCAAATTACGAAGACATTTGTAATGGAGGGGTGGCAAAAGACCCTGTTTTCATAATTACATTTTAAACCTGGTAGTTATTTGACTTTCTCTCATTTAATTTATCTTTATTCATTTTATTTATTTAAAGACTCAAAATATCAACAAAACACACACACAAACACACACACACACACACACACACACACACACACACACACACACACACACACTCTGTCTCGGTATTTGTGCTATGTGAACAGGACTCGTCCTTATCTGTGCACAGCTGCAACACTATTCGGGGAAAATATTCAATTTCTGTGTGACAGAGGAGAACCTGGGAGGCAAGGCTCTAAGCACACAGCAGTTATTGCGGCTCTGCCACACCAGCCGAGAGCGAGGTCTGGCGGGGAGAGAGAGGGGGGATCTGCGGACGTCTGCCAGGGGAAGGAGCAATGTCTCGGCTGGATTATAGGAGAGCGAAGCACATCCGCACTTAAAAGCCCCCTTTTCCAGCACGACAGGGCTGTTATTTAGGGATGGTGTGTGTAAACACTGCAGAGCAATATGCTATATATATATATATATATATGTATATATATATATATATAGCAATATAACATAAGCGGCTGTTGTCCTTGACAATTGTGACTCATTGCATGTGAGAAAAGTTTTAACTCCCCGTGCCTTGTTTTTCTTCTTTTTTGTCTCAAAAAGAATTGTTGTCGGGATGTGAGCCGTCTTTCAGTGTGTTCACATTAACATTATACCAGCGAGGTGCAAAGCTGGTAAGCAGTGTTCAAAATTAGAATATCATTTCGCTTTCATTCAATTGGAAGTGCATTTGTTTTTGTTTTTGTATATTATTTATTATTCTTATTTATTTTTTGGTGCTGTACTTTTCATGTAGCCCTGGCTGTCTATCTTCCTTTTTTCTTGTGCACACCAGTTGTGTTGAGTTTCATACTATTTTGCATTTAAGTAAACTATGATTCCCGCCCAGAATACTGAATATGAAAATCATAAACAACCTGAGATAGATAGCATCAGTTGGAGTTAGCAACACGCCACTAAAGCGGTGTAAAAAAAAACCCAAAAGCACTTCTTGTATCTCCCAGTGAGCGGAAGTGGCAGATAGAACAAGTTATGATTCAGTGAAATTATGTGATTTGCTAGTTCTTCCTGTGCGTGTGTTCTTATTGATGCACAGAGAGGGAATTCAGAGAACTACAGTGGACGCTTAACCTAGATTGAAGTGGTGTTGTTGATGACGGAATCCGGTTTGCAAAGAAGCACTGATTCGTAGTGATCAAAAAGACCAAAGAGGGAGTGGGAAAAAAGAAAATACGAGAACACAGGTGGAAAAAAAACACGAGATGTGCGAGTAAACGCTCTTCAAAGCAAATCTGCAGGTGAAATCCTGCCAGGTTCATATGACATTTACAAGTGTATGCAGCACAAATATTTCACACCTGAATGCACATGTGGCTTATCTGGTTGATTTGGAAGTTTGAGGCTTTGATAAATGACATGTACACTATTCGGTCGGGGAGTGGGGAAGCTTTGTTCCAGTAGTCGCCAAGTCAGTCGGAGTGCAGCGTCTGGTCTGGGAGTTTCAGAGGAATATCACAGGCGTGGTAAGTTGCTAAAAAACCAAGGTAATCAACAAAATAATTGTCTGTTCAACTGCTCGCATGCCAGGGACATCAGACACAGCCGAGGTTGAAAAACCCCCCCCAAAAAACGATCAAATTATCTGGTAATGATTGCCCACGCTGACAGATGAGCACTTGTGTGCTGGTTTTGTTTTGTAGGCGACGTTTGTGATGTGGGATGACGTTTGCGGCGGTTCGCCCATACGTTGTGTTTACATTTTGAGAATCTACATGGATATCCATCATAAACTGTGGAGGAAAAAAAAAAAAGCAACCCACATGTTATCTTATTATGTGGTTTTTGGCACTGAAACAGAGCGAGCTGTATTAGTCTGTTAATTTCCAACTGTGAATCATGAATCCTGCTGCTTTTATCTTCGCCGTACCCTCCATGTGTGGTCCGCACAAAAATGTTTCTGTTCCCTCCGCAGACTAAAGTTTGGCCCCTATGTCTGCTCTCTCTCTCTCTCTCTCTCTCTCTCTCTCTCTCTCTCTCTCTCTCTCTCTCTTTCCCCCACTCGCTTCCTCCCTCCTTCCCCCTCTCTCCATCTTTCTATTTCTTTCTCTCTGTGCGTAGATACTGTCTCTGCGAATGATTTAACCGCCCTCGTCGAGGCTCCTTCCAGTAATTGAACGAGCAGAGACTGGGTGCTTTACAGGAAAAACAATAGTCATATTATCTCCGATCTCCACCACGCTGAGTGAGATTCAACAAAACTCTACCTCGGACAGGACTCTGCCGACTACTACTTCGAGGGGTCCCTTTTAATTGGAGAAGGAAATCAGGTTTGGTTTCTCAAAAAAAAAAAAAATTCAAAATGGTTGCCAGTAATTTTCTGTCTGCTTGCTGCATTGAAAGTGTTGCTTGATGGGAATGTACGCCTAGCCAGATCCACCTTGGGGTGAAGTGCAGCCTTGGGTGGTAACTGGTGGACTTAAGACGCATGCATGCAAGAGGGGCTTGGTTATAATTAATCAGAAATGTGTTTTTTTTTTACAATGAGAATGCTTGTAGCAATAATTAGTTATACATTTTTCATAATCGTATAACATTAGAATCGTATTACAATTTCATATCATACATTATTGTTTAAATAGACAAACCTCTTGACATGAAAACACCTCCATATTTAAGTGCAGTCGCTTCAGGTTGGAATTTGTGTTTTGTTTTGTTGGCAGAGCTTTGATTGTGTTGCTGTGGAGTAGAATTGACCTTGTGTGTCAGAATGAGGTTTTTACTGAGCCTCGTTCCATACGGAGCACTCTTAGACTAGAATGGCCTTAGGAGGAGTTGATCTTGACAGAGATGCATTGTCTCAGGCAGCCAATAAACCCCGGCGCTGAGTGGGTACATCTGTGAACCTCATCTCGACTACAGTGTGGGGCGAGCAACAACGCGGCAACTGTCACAGCCGCACCTGCTGCTGCTGTCTCCGCACAGAGCGTCCCTCTCCGTTGCCCACAGAACTGCATCACTCCTCCGTCCGTGACAAGCCAGAGGCAGCGGTCTCTGGCTCGGGTCAACCGGAGAGAGGCTACTTGGGAAAACATTTGAAAACAGAGGACAAAATGTCAGTCCCGAAAAAAAAAAAGGAGATGTTAAAATGAAATTTCTTCCCTGCGGGCCAGGATTTGGTTCCATTGGAGCGTGGGTATAACATTCCCCTCTGTAAAACATAGTGGGGTTTATGAATGCTGGCATGGTTAAACCTGACCACCACTTGAGCGTTCATTGTCCAGTGCATTTGTCCAGCTACAGTAACAGCGTGGGGTATGATATGACAGCACGTTGTCTCTCCATGATATTGTGAATGATGAATACAGATAAATGGAGCTGACTCGTCTGCCCTGCTTGTGTATTGAGGCCGTTCAAAAGATGATCTGATCAGCTAAGAAGAGATTCCACAGCATTAAAGGCTTTTATATCTCATATGTACTTAAATTTGCTACGCTGCTGCTCAAAGTCAAAGAGCAAAGGGTCTAGTGTTGGAATGAAATCACCAAACCTCCATATTTTATTTTTCATTTGGTTCACTGAATATCCGAAAGAGAAAAACACGGCGCAAGAAATGCAATCGAAGAAAATGACTGTTGGATCCGTTGTACAAGAAGTCACAGCCATCATGCCGTCTCGAAAAAAAAAGATTGGAGGGGAACAATGCGGAGAGGATTTTTCAGCCAGGAGAAGTGATGCAACGTATATCCACTTTCCTGCTTTGCTGCCAAATTGAATGTAGGAGTGTGAACAGCAACGCCGGGACACGGGGAGTGGGTCTGACGGGAATGCAGATAGTGTGGGATTAGCACGGGCGAAGATTGAGCGACAGTGGCCGGTGACTTCTCTTTACAGCTTTGCTTGTACAGCTGTGCCAGGCCTGGCATTCACTGCTGCCTGTTGGATCCATCTCCTCCTCCTCCACTGCCGGGGGGAGAGGTAATGAACATCTTAAATACTGCAGATAAGTTGAGCTCCCGAATGTGTGTGCGCCTAGATTCTGCATGTGCCCATGTGGAAAATTGAAATGTTTGATATTGACACCTCGGTGTGATTCTGTACGATTGGGTCTTTTTTTGGCGTTTTTTGCGCAGTAATAAAACATGTACAGGCTGCGCTAATTATTCATCATGCCTCCTCATAAATGAGGTGTGAGGCGGCTCCGCCGGTGTGAACGCTGCTATAAATCACACATACCCCGACTGCCTTTATCCATTAGACTGACCTGCTTGTCGAATTCAACTCTTCAGTCCCTAGCACTGTTTTTCTTTTCGGTAATGAAGACGAGTGTGAGAACTTCAGCTTCTACTTAACACCTGGTGTGTTATCACAGGAAGGGAAGGGGGAAGAATCAGCCACAAAATGACAATTGAGTTGAGGAGGCCGCATCACGGCGCCCTTCAATTCGGGACAGCACATGTATGTATGGTTGTGAATGCATCCGCATCTGTGGCTAAAATATTTATTTCGGGGCTGATTTAATTTTAGTGACCAATTTTTTTACAAACACGTTTTAAAATGTCTTACTTTGAGAAAAAAAACTGTCTTTTTATATGAAAAAAAAGTCATCCTCACTTGATCTAATGTGTTTTTAAATGGTTTATTTAGCTCCAAGAATGTTCTCAGTCCAAGAAACAAGATTTAATCCCTGAGTTTATCTGAAATTTTTTTAACTTGCCACATATGGCGACACGTTTCTTTTGGACAGACCAAAAAAGTGGGCATTTTATCTCCTCACCGTTTGTCAATCTATTTGTCTTTTATTGATCAAATTGAATTGTGTAGTGAGCCTTTTTACGCTGTGACCCATCAATTGCACACTAGATAAAATTCTTTTTTGGAAAGCAAAAGTTCAAGATTCCTCAAATATTCATATCAGGTTTTTATAGACTCTTTTACGCAGCTGACACTGCATAAAAACAGCAAATAAAGCCTGAAATTACTTTTGGGCAGTCTTCCCTTTCTTTGCAGGTATAAATGACACTGATTGGTCTTCAAATTAGGATAAGCATTGAAACGATCAAACGTTTTTGTGATAGTGAATCACCCAGTGATAAAATCAAAGCGCGGTTAAAAGATGACCAGACAAAAAAGCTCAGAGCAAGCTGCACAAATTACTCAAGCACTGCATCTGTGCCCGGTAACACATGTTTCATTTTTAGCATCAGCATCCGCAGCTGAACCAATGTGATGAGCGTTATTCTGCAGTAGTTGATGGGAATGGAGAGAAAAAAGGCCGCGTAAAGAGGACAGTCAAATGGGAGGCATCAACGGGGGCATTCTGGTCGTTGCAGAAAGTGGAGCCGGTGGCATTTCTGTCATTCATCAGCCCGAGCTGATTACTAGTGAGCCTGGAGTGAGCTGACAGGATGCGGCTCCCGCAGCCATTACCATCAGAAATGGGTCCAGAAGGCCCGGAGGTAGGTGGAGGAGCTGCCGCTCGGAGAGGCAGAGACCCGCCTCAAGGACAGGAAAGACGGAAAAGTTTCGCTGCAATTTGTGTTTCTGAGTTTGGTGGCGAGGTAGTATGCTCTGATTAGATGCTTAGCATGGCTTCAAAAGCTCTGTCTATAAACCTTTTGCTGTGAAAATGGCAGTGCTGGAATATGTTGGCAGACAATTTGAGGTGCGCGTGAACAGTAAGCGGGACAAAATTCTCTCAACTGAAAAGGCTCGTCGGTGTCTGTGCGTTGTGGCAAAGGGAGGCGTGTGCAGACGGTACTTGGGGACAGTGATGTAGTCTAGTGCATTGTATTGGTCAGACTTATCTGCTCGGGTAATGCGGGATCCAAGTGGATGAATCCATAAAAACTTCATGGATTTTTTGACGGTCCACCGGTCCGCCAATGTGGCGGCCCACTGGGATTTGTCCCAGTGAGCTCGACGGCCAGTACAACACGGGACATGCTGTCGTGATTCACTCTCAGGATCGTACACAGCCATCCCTGCAGCGACAGGCCATAAGAACCACAGCAGCTGCATACTTGGTATTAAACAGAAGTTAAACCTTTTGTGCCAAGACGGAAACATGTAATGAAGCTTATATAACACAATTTACACAACTGGAGCATGCAATAATAGCCCCAGACAAAACTGCTAATTGACACTGTGGATATTTTGGTGTATGAAATAAAAAAAGATCGACAGAGATGGAAAATATTCACAGGACTGGAAATTATAGGATATTTATAAGCTGGTCAAGAATTGCGCCTTTAAATTTTCATCTATATGCTCTGCATATTGAGACATCTTGAGTTCATTCTGGTTGTTAGGTCACACCTGGTCTGGTTAACATTAAAATATTAGAAATATGTTTTAAAATGATGCATTAATCCACATCCCACTCAGTTAGCACGTGCTTTCCATGTTTTGAAAAGATTGATTCTCAAGAGTTTTCTCTCTGCCACAGAGGTTAAAGATGGCACATCTTAATTTATATTCAAGGTTTGATAAAACTGGATGTACACACAGTTATCCTCGATTGTGTTAACAGAAAAGAAAAAGGTAAAACTCCTTCTGTGATATCAATCTGCCAGCCATTTCATCGTGTCAGGAGACACCTCACACAGATTCTTGTTTGTTCTTTGCTACCACGCTCACTTAATATTCATAGTGAGTCTCATTCCCCTGTCATCATTTTTTGCACAATTTAGCGCTGTTGCAATTACACTTCAGTGGATTACCTATGCACAGATACAGAGATGAAAATCTCTGATTCCTACTACCGTCGGCGCGGCAGTTCAAAGGTGTGACTCAATGAGCAATCCGCTATCATCTGGCAGTTGGCAGTTCAACTGGTCAACCATTCAAAGTTTGTTTGGGAATTTGAATCCCTTTGTTATTCAAAACAGGAAGGTCTTATGGCGGGGAGATAATTTCCAAGTAAATGTTTTATTGCAGTCCACTTTGCAGTCTCCTGCATTTGCTCCCCCCTCGTGACTTCAGATTCCCTGACTTTGGTCCAGCTGTTCAGAGAGAGAGAGAGAGAGAGAAGAAAGCTCAATTTGTTTCCTGTCTTCCTATCACAAAAGAGCAAACACATATTAAACATACACAAGGTGCAGCAGCAGTGATTGCTGTATCTGCTGTCCTATTGTGGGTGGTAGGAGATGATAACATAAGCCTTGGATTCATTTACATAATTTTTTTTAAAATCACGTCAAGCCTGAATCATGGTCAGTCGGAAGCCCGGGAATATTCTTGAAAGGAGATATTTTTTGCCTCTGTGATGTTGTGCTTCTTGAACAAAATATGCTGAACATTACATTTTCTAATTGTCCCCGTTTTGTCATCTCGTCACCGGTGGACTGCGGGTCCATTGAGTCTGAGCCAAGTGTTTGTCGGTCGACATCTCTCTCATCCAAACTGAAGCTGAAAATGTTCTCATTTAAAAAAAAAAAAAAAAAATCAACACCCACTCAGTCCCAGAGATGCTGCTCCATCGTACAGTAAAGCAGGCAGGAGCGAGATCCTATAGCACCGCAGTTGTTAAAATAGGGGGCAGGAATGGGCCAATCACTGCTTGTTTGCATCACAATCCCCCACACAGTCCTGATGTTATGCTAATGAGGACTGTGGAGAAGGCTCAGCCCCAAACCTGTCCTCTCTCTTCCACAGCTGAAGGTGGGGAGAGGGCAAGGATTAGTGACACTGAAACTGCACTAGGAAACCTAATGATGCAGCCTGAAAAAGACCCTTTGCTTACTCCCCCTTGTCATGTTGCTGTGTATGAATCAGATGCGTGCTTGTCTTTTTTTTCCCCCCTCTCTCTTTTTTGAGGTTTCATTGTGCAGCCGAGTGCATGAAGCGTTCATTTCTGATCAGCAGCTAAATGCATCTTAAGACATTGTCCTGACACGTGTCTTTGGGGGGGGGAATGGGCCAATATACCTTCATCAGGTTTAACAAGCACCATTACCTGTCAGGCCAGTACTGAGTGAAGATTTAGGGCTGACAAGTGATTGCATCCAGGAAAGACTACACCCAATTCTTTTGTCTGAGCTTCCCTGACAAGACGGTGCTATACCTTGTTTTAGGTTGACATACGCTGCTTCCCCTGTCTGACAAGCGCATTCATGCCATCTTTAAGATTGAAAATAGATTCGGCAGCGCTGGGACAGAAATGTGCCAGGATGAAGCAGGCTACAGTAGAGCGCTCCACTGCTGAAATCATTGGTAGGGTATTGCTCCTGCTGTAAGGGTACGGGCCTCGCGTTGTCTGCTATTTTGGTGAGGACAAAGATCATGCGGCGTCCCTTCTTTTGGTTGTTTGTCCTTCCTCCAAGCCACAGAAAGGTTAAAAGCCTCAATTAGACACGGCGCCAAGGTTGGCCACGTTATGCACAGTGGCTCTCATCCGAAAGAATTAGCACCCTTCAATAATCTTAATATCCACCGCTCTAGAGATGAGATTCTAGCTTCCCAAGCGTGTGCGTTTCTACGGTTTTTAAGTAATTTGAGAAAGTGTCTTTCCTGAGCAAATGTGCACAGGCACAAAACGATGTTGCAGATGCCCACGTGCAATGATGAGGTAAAAGCAAAAACAAGCATTATTAAGCCCTTGTGAAATATTCCTGGTTACAGAGAGCAGATGTCGCTCAACAAGCAAAGCAAACAAAGGAAGAGCAGGCTTTTAGAAAAGTGAGATGTGGATTGGGGCCATCACTGCATTTGGGCATTGTACATAGAATGTAAGCCGAATATTATTGGATGGATAGATAGAACCGGAAAACTATACAAGTATAAGGAATATCAATATAAAGAATGTACATAACATTAGTGATAGTATGTGCATATGAACATGGTACCAGGAAGGTGCGAAGCATCCAGGAGGATAATGACATCTTTCATTCCAGGTGGAGTTTTTTAGTACCACCAATAGTTGCTCAGTTGCTCTTTGGTTTCCTCCATGCTTTGCTAAGATGAGGAAAATCATGCGGACGGCAAAAAAGGCCGTATTCTCCTGCTCGCTTCCCTTCCATTTGAGAAGACTCTCACAAGTCATCTTCTCTGTTACCTTCCTCATGTTTTGTATTGCTGCCCACCACCTTAAAAATTAATCATCCTGTTTAATAACGCCTCACGATCACAGTGCATTATTGATGGTGAGGTCCTTAATAGAAGGACGGGGCAGGGTTTTTAACCATTTGGCTCCTCATTTTGAAAGGGGGGAGGGATGGGGGCCAAAAAAGCTGCTTACTGGTGCACAGCCGAGTAAATGCAGCGCATTATTGCCATGGGCTTAAACCAGGCTCTGTTCACCCGAAAGGGCACTGTCCCTTTTCTGCAAACAAACGCGGTGCGTGGCAACACAAACAAATTCTATAAGTTACACCAACTGCAGAACTCACTAGTTTTTCAGTGAACGTGACCCCAATGAGCAAATCTCTGACCTCCACTGTCGATGTATTTGTTCACCACGGTTCAGTCTGAAGCAGGCCGACATGAATAATTTAAACATTTCCTCCTGACACCAAGTAGTGGTGTATGGCTTTGAATGCGCAGCCGTTCATGTTTTTGTCCCCTCTGCTTGACTTTGCCTAGCCACATCGCACTGTTTTATTCCTGCATGAACAAAACAATGATGTACTCGTGCTGAAATCGAGAAGATGAGTTGGGGAGAGTGTCTGGGCCAACTGCCGAGCTCGGTTTGTATAATCCCTGATTTGTTTTGACTAATTTAGCCATGGTAAACTGGATCGCACAACAAATGTTTCTTTTATGGCTTCCTAATGTGCTCTCCGAGCACAAACCCTGAAAGTATTTATGTGCACATAGTAATTGGGCTCGGTTTCTGGACAGGGGAGGGTACACTGCATATTGCATACGCTCTGTTTTCCAAGGTGAATCATGCCGTGTCAAGGACTTATTGGACTTGATTGGCAGGTACTATCACCATGAGATGCCCATATAATGGCAGGGCTCCCATTCCTGACCTTCCTATTTATCTTTCTGTATTAATGTCAGCCTATTAATTCCTAAGCGGAGGAACATTTGGCAAAGACACCGTTTAACGGCCATAGCTGAATCAGTCTTATCTCAACAGACCTGAAAGGAATAGTTTTGTGCTATCAGCAAGTGGAAATGACATTTTGCAATTTCATTTGAGATAATCCACTTCACTTCCCAGTAAAACATCAAAATTACAACAAAAAATGTATGGAACCTGTATTAAAACTTTGTAACCATGGCAAATCATCTGGCTATAATCCATGTGGACAGACAGGTGTAGGTTTTTTTAGTGCTAATAGGATTTTTGTTGCATTGCTAAAGTGATTGTGAGGCTATGGATTTAATATACAGTATAATCAGGCAGAGGGCAATATAGCTCTCGGCGCATGGGGATACATTTGAAAACTAAGATGTGAGACCTATAAATAACATATACAGCAAACATATTGGCATTTTCTGAATGTGAGATTATTCCCTGATAACGATGCTTCTTTCACGTCTAAATCTCCCCCTGAATTACATTTCTTTCCATCTCCTTCATAATTTTTTTGACAATGCCTTCACTTTTGTCTGCATGAATGTATTGATGAGAGAGTGTTCCAGGGGTTTGGTTCACGGTTGCTTTATTTAGTAGCCATATGTTCTGACCAGTGGGGAGTACTCTAATCGATTAATTGAGTGGCTCGTAAAAATGATGAATGGCGCAAACACTGAGAGCAATGAGCATGACAAGCACCACGCTCGTGTCACACGCTCCGGCTTTTGCAGCATAAGCGCCGGGTAATGATTAATTTAATGTAAGCATTATGAGCCACGGATTCAAAAACATTTTTGTTTTTTTTCTCATTTCTCTCGGATGATAAAAGCGGCTAGATGATACCTGAAATCATAAGTAACAGTGTAACCACAAGGGATGTGGGGGGAAAAATAGCTGTCCTAATCAGACATCTCTGGAGGGTTTAGTTTTGCAATGGTTATTTTTTTGGTAATGATGATAATAAACAACACCCCCTCCCATTCTTTGCTTCGTTTTCCCCTTCTCCATTCTCCCTCCCCCCCTCCTCCACGAGAAGCCGCGCTGTCCTGTTGAGCAGCATGTTCCTGTTATTTCACGAGCTGAGCTCCTGTCAGGGTCAGGGCCTTCGTTTCGGGCACCAGCAGTCAAAGAGTGTTTGGTTGGGTGTCATTCAGCTCCCCTGGCCCTGTGCTGCTCTCAATCATTCCCCTCAGCAGACGGGTCAGCCCTCTGATTCCTCCCTGCCCCATATTTGACTCAGCGGGGCTCCGGACTCATTCCGATCGTCGGCCGCACCTCTCGCCTCTGGAGTGAGAATTTCCTGATTTTACACTTGCAAATTGTACATCTTCAGCAGTGTCGGAGCAGGAATGCAATCTCTTTCGGGAATATATTTCCTCCGCGGCTGAGGCTGAGCGTTCTCTAACTGAGCTCTGCGTGCCCAAGTATTTCAGTTTCTCCCTCAAATTGGGCAAGACAAACAGAGAGAAAGAGGAGTTTTATAGTATGTGTGGATGCAGTAGAAACCTAATGTGTCCCATTCAACCTGTGGTGGTCGGTTGGCTCTGATTTACATTTCAGTGAATCCCCGGCCCCATATTTCCCTTCCTTTGCATCCCTGTGATGTTCCGTGACAATTAACATCCCAACTCTTTCTTAAGATTTGTTGAAAGCTCAGGGGCTAATTCAAGGGTCAAGCAAGACTTGCAAGCTGTCAGTCTTTTATTGTAACTCGAGTCCCCCTCCCCCACGCGGCTTCTTTATTCTGGGTCCCCCCTCCATTCTCCCAGACCTCATTTAATAGAATGCCCCAACTCTTCTTCTATTCTCCTGTGGTCCTCTAACAGCTAGAGAGGGACAACCGGGACCTTTGTCTGAGGAGCCCGGCATTCTTTCACATCTGCCTCTTGTTTTCAGACCCCCGCTGCATTCAAAATTCAAACTGTCCTTTTTAAATCAACCCTCCTCCCCTCCCTCCTAATAACCCCCTTCCTCCCAGTTGCCAAGTCTTTTGTTTTTTTCTCTCAAGGAGACCAACTGACAATTTTGTCACTCAGTTGTCAATTATAAGCCAAATATATCAAGTATACATATGTGCAAAGCCTCCGGGCCCATGCTCCCGTGGCTTCTCCATTTCTCTGAGTGCTTGAAACATCTGCTTGCAATGGCTTTATACTTAGGCGAAACGGTGTGATGCCTGTTGACATTCTAGCAATCTCTGCTTAACAATCACAGAACGTTGCCTCGTGCCTCACGAGCAGCCGTGTTGATGTGATTGCTCTTCGTCATTTGTCTACCCGCCGTAAAAAAGCCCCAAACCCCAGCCTTGTTGCAGTCGCTTAACCTGTTATGAGATCACAACCAGCCAAGGTTTGGTCAACGGCGGTTTCTGTTACAAGGTGAAGAGAGAAAAGGGAACACCCAGCCGAGAGGGGAGACCTCGGCACGTTTAATGAGAAGGAGCAGCCAGGCAGTCTGCCTTCGGTCTGCGCCTCTGGTTGCCTCGGCATGTTAAACACTCACAGCATGATACAAAACATATTAGAGTATGGGACTGTTATCGATTTACAGATCACCCATCCCCACGTACTAGGGATCAACGTTCTGCATTTTTTTCATGGCAGGGGGTCTCAACTGCCTTGGAGGCGAAACTGTTTGAAGGCATCTTGTCTTTGTCTTCACATTCTGACACCGGAGGTCTGTTGAGCACGCTGCCTCTGTTTTGCACTAAGCAATGATGACAGGAAAGCAAGAATAATCATGTTGACTGAACACTGTTATCTCAGGCTGAGAATTATAAATATATATATATATATATATAAATATATATTTTTACATTTGTACCCATGAACACAGACATACTGCAATGGACGATTCCAACCTGTTTTTTGTTTTGTGTATTTTTTAAAGAAATTAATAAAGTGCTCAGGTATTTTATTTTTTTTAAAAAAAGAGAGAGATAAAATATTACCTTGAATGAATAGTTTTGGTATAAAGGGACTGGTTTGATTTCACAGAAGATTTACAAGATGTTCTTCAGATAGATATAAACAAGTTGGTTGCAGCACTTAATCCACGGCATTAATCTCAACCGTGAAGGGGGGTAAATCAGCGTGTTCACGTGCACATTAAGAATTCACTTCTAACTAGCGTATAAGGCAGTACAGCAATATATTTCAACTGTCTCGGAAAGACCTTAAACCAGGTTATCTCGCCTTGTGTCAAGGTCGCGGGGCCGAGCAGGCATGGCATCAGTCTTTGAAATTGCACTTGGCATGTATATCCCATAGAGTCTGTGTTTTCATTCTGTGCATGCGCCGCAGAGGTCACGGAGTGAACCAGATGGAAAGTGGGACTATATTTGATAAAAGAGTGACAAGGCTAGGGGATGGTGGGAAAATAAAACTCTTTCTTTTTTTTTTTTGAGTGACGGTGAAACAAATTTAATGCTACAACTAACACCTCGAGTGATAAAGCCTGTGTGAAACAGTGCTGCTGAATTTAATGTTGAATACACCAATAGGAAATCTATTCATTATTCACAATATACAGCTACAAAATTAAAAACAAATACCTGTTTTGACATTGAGGCTGGTCTGTGAATTACTCTTTTTCCGCTTGAATACAGCCTGTCGCACGTCCGTCTTCACATTCATTTAGCGATCAGACACCCAAGTAAACTCCCAGATCATTATTACAGAACTCTGGCTCCTGTGAATCGTGTAAACACTGTCACTTTATTTTCCGCAGTAAACTACTTTGTGCAGGACAACATAATGACTGAACGGGATTATCATCACTCACATCTCAACACGAGTAAACGTGTGCGTGCGTAATCTCAGCATTGTCTGTCTCACTAAGTGGACACAACAGTAAGAGCTGAGACTCCGTGTGCACGGATGAGGATGCTTAAGCCTATATGCTCACTGTCCTGCTTTGTTGTGGAGACAATCTGCCTAAGGCCTCATTATACTGTATGGACCTTGAATGTAGGCTGATTATTCGCAGCCACTTGCCTGATAAATTTAATTGGTGCCACATGCAGGGATCAGCAAAGCAACAAGGTTTAGGGTTCTGTCGGAATCCAGTGTTTGGTCTGAGTGATCACCCGTCATTTGTTGAATCCCACGGCTGCACATTATCCCATTGAAACTAAATACACTGTGGCTGCAGCACTCTGTTCCCGTTAACCTCTTTTAAATGGCTCTGAAATTAGAGGTCTCAGGTGAGGCGTAATGTCATACCAGATGAGCTGATTATGGCAGGCTTAATTATAACTTTGTTGGCTAATGCGTGTGCGCTCCGCATGTTTTCTCGATGATGAATTGTTGCACTGTCTGAGAACTCGAGACAAAACAGATGAAAGACTCCTCAGCCCGTGGATATTCTCCAGCGGAGGAGCCAGCCGGCGCTGACTTGTGCGCCTCCGACTTTTCATGACAAACAAATTCCTGGCTGTCTATTTTTTTTTTCAGTCGAGCTCCCTTGTCGGCTGCTGGTATGATGGACAACATTCAGTCCCTTGAATCTCAGCAAACATTTGCAGGGTGGCAGACACTGAAAAACATGGGGTGTTGTTTCTGAATGTGCAAAATAATAAGAGCGAGAGAGAGAGAGAGAGAGACGAGAAAAAACAGTTTCTAATGGGGTCCTGTGTGCCTTGTTGCCGGAGCAATGCCATATCCCATGGTGAATGTGCTAATGGTTCACGGGAGTGAGAGGACCGAGCTTAGCCCTGCAGTGTAAACACACAGACAAAAGGGAGCTGTTGGTCGTGTGAAACACATGCCTGGGCGCGCAGGTACAGGCATTAGGTTTCACCCTCACACAGCTCCAACGCTGTATCCGCGACGGGGAGGAGGCCATTTGCTTTTGTAGCGAAGGAGAGCAAAAACAAACATTCAAACACACTTGTACTAGTGGGACAGGTATGGATGAGGTGGGGAGAGAGGAATTCTGGTTTGGGGAGATGTAAGAGCGAGAGGGGTCCGGGAGGGGGGGGGGGGTCGGGAAGATAAGGCGGTTTGTGGTCACCCACAACAAAGAAGTGACCATTTGCCTTTTTTTTTGTTTCTGTAGTTGTTTGTTTGTTCGACCAAAGGTGGAAAGGGTCACAGATCAATCATATAGAGGCCGAGTTACTACTGAAGTGATGTTTAAGTTGAAGTGAAAAGTAGGAGGTAAATTCAACAACATTATGATGGAGCGAAAGTAAAACTGATCTCATTCTCACGAGACTTTTTACGATCAGTAAAATATATTATGCTGCTTCTTTAATTGGCCATATAGACTTTCTGAACATCACATAATAACTCACAATCATTTTTACTCCCAATCAGCGGGAAGATTTGTTTGGTTTTTTACAACCTAGATATAATTCTCAGCAAACGGTGACGTCACTGCTATCAATCAACGTCACTACTGATATGTCGTTTTTGTGTTTACTTTTTTTTTTTTTTTCTTTAAAAGGACCAATGCACATTAATCAACATGCATACTTGTGTCTTACATGTTAATGTGTCCGATTCAGTCACGCAGGCTAGTTGGGCTACTATGGAACAGTTTTTTATGTAATGGCTCAGTAAAGTTTTTTTTTTAAAAATGCTCTGAAAGGTTTATGTTCTTTGCACTAGCTGCAGAAAATATAATTTGACACGGCACTGATGAGGTTAGCATCACTTGCTGTGGGTCACGAGGCGACGGACAGGGGAGGGCCTTATCTGTTTGATAATATCGCTGGTCCCTCCCCGCTCCCCCTCCCTGCCAGTGAAATGGTTAACATTCAGCTGCCATTAGGGGGATTTCCCTCCTCAGGATTATTGACCCGAGCTTATTTTATTTCAGTGGCTTTGCGTGAGTTTGGAGCATGGCACAGCTTAAGGTTTGTCACATTTTCTGCAGTTGGAATGTAAATGGAGCATCAAGTGCCTTGTGATAAAAAGGAAAAAGTGTGACGGGCTGAATTCCTCTGTGAAATCACACACGGGGACGGAGCCGGCACGTGGAATAAATTTCGCCCCTGAACTGAACTTGTCCCTTGGTCTGCTCCTACAGGTGAGAGGATCAATGATGAGCATCGCTGAGAACGTTTGGCTTGGACTTTTTTAATCAGAAGCTTTTCCTCACAACACAAACCTTCCACAAACCATCAACACCAGGCGCCATGGCATGCTCCTTGTGGAAACTACACACCTTCTGCTGGTTTCTCATCACACTAGCCCAAGTGCACTCCACAGAGGGTAAGTCAAAATTAAACTGTCATCTTTGTTTTTCTATTAAAAAAAACATTTAGTTTCGATCTCATGCCAGTATTTTTTCATAGCATCTTTTGAATGAGTATTGTCTCGATGGCAGCCAGTGCCAGAAACCCCTGTCATTTTAGGAATATAAGCATGAGCAGTGAAATTGTGACTTGAGCCAGAGCTGCTGTTTTGAGTGTGAGCAGTGCTTGTGTAAGTAATGCAGCTCCGAGGACAGTGGGCAGAGGCGGATGGGGGATAATCTTGAGTGGTTTCATTAGTTGGTAAATTGTGATTTGTCTGAGATTTTCTGCTTGAAAGCGTCAGTTGTTCCCAGTGGCATCAGGGCTGGATCCATTTGTAAATTCCTCGCTGAAATGTTCCGTCTCATGGCGGGCACACAGATTTCACACCTGGAAAAGTATAAAGCTATAAAGAATGTGTTTTAATCATAGTGTATTTAGCTTTCATTAAGTCATTCTCAGCTGTATCGTAATTACAAGATATATGCCTCCAAACCATGTCTCATAAACTGTATCCTGTTCATATTAATGTTTAATCAAAGGAATAGAGGCACATTTCTCAAATGGCTGATGACTGGATTTAGCATAAACCAAAGTTGGCATCTTTTCAGTGCAATATATCCAAAAAACCATTACAGTTATGGTTTTCTGGTGCCAACTGTGGACGCTCCAGCAAACTGTTCACTATACCTGCTTTATTGATTAAAAGAAAAGTAAACACTCGGTAATGCTGGATTACTGATTCAAGTTCTGACGTTAATACTTTCTCAAGATGCTTACTTTGCACTAGCAAATCACATTGGCACGGTTTATGATATCATATGCGTTTCTCATGTATTATACATTTCATATAAGAAGCGTGCACTTTTGAGTAGTGTGTGTTCTCTAAAGGCTTCAGTGGATTTAGGAAGGACATCATAGAAATCACAAAAACCTGGCTATTTATAATCCTTTTTATTCTCAATATGTTGCAAAGATAAGAGTTTACAGATTTTACATCAGTGCATTTATAAATGAACCGAGTTGGGGGGCAGGACAGATAGTTGCAACCCCATGGAGTTTCTGTTCAACGTTGTGGCAGTGTTCGTAAGATAGCTAGTAAGCTATTGAAGGATGTTGATGCAACTCTACCAACTCCTAAAGTTAGTAAAAGTTATAACCCCCCAACTGAAACTGTGGTTGAGGTGGAAACTGGAGAAACGCCCACTCTACATCAAGGGAAGGCCCTAGTCAACACAACAAAGGACAAAGCCAATTTATTCATGACATTTATCATTCACCTTTTCCTCTTGTTGCCCCCCCCCCTCCCTCCCCCATTTCCCATCTCAGTCTCAGAGATCAGCCCACAAACAGTTCATTACAAACAATATCCCCAAGTAAACATGCTTCATTAAACTGCGTCTACCCCTAATATCTTTTTAATGCATTTTTATAATTGAATTAGATGGGTTGGCGGAATGCTGTAAATAGTTTAAAGTTTGCTTTTGTTTGTTTGCAGGAAGAGATGCACATACAGAGCCAGGATTGATACTTTTGCTGTGTGTGTGTGTGTGTGTGTGTGTGTGTGTGTGTGTGTGTGTGTGTGTGTGTGTGTGTGTGTGTGTGTGTGTGTGTGTGTGTGTGTGTGTGTGTGTGTGTGTGTGTGTGTGTGTGTGTGTGTGTGTGTGTGTGTGTGTGTGTGTGTGTGTGTGTGTGTGTGTGTGTGTGGGGGGGGGGGGGGGGGGGGTTGTGTTTGTCTCTGACCTCCTTCCATACAACGTTTCTCATTCTGCACATTTGACTCCATTAATTTGACTCATGTGCACAACTGCACATGTCTGTGATCTGTGTTTGTATTTGCTCAGCTGAGCCACCTTTCATCTTCCATTTTCCTTATTTTCTCTACAGCTTAACATGTGCGTGAGTGTACGTGTGTATGTATGTGTATACATATGTACACATGCAGATTTATATTCAAATATACACAAGGAACCCTGAGGGCTAGAGCTTCTCAACCAAATGATAAGGAATTAGTCTTGTTATACTCTGCTGTGTGTTCTATCACGGTCAGTACAAAAAAAGGAAATGAAAATCAAATGTTCTCTTCTGTAGAACAGCTACCCTTTTAAATTGAGTCATTGTCCAACTGCCAGCACTCCGAAATCCTAACAAAGCCCAGGAGAGCTTTCTTATGACATTGACACTGTAATCAGCATCAACATTAATAAGAACACGTGGAAATTATATTTTTTAAAAATCGTATGGGCTGGTTCTTAAAGGGTACATTTTGGTTTCAGTTAAATTTAAGGGCCACTCCATGATTTTTACCTATTTGCTCTTCTTTCTTTTTTAACTCATAAAAAGTACAACTTTCATGATGTAGCAGAGGATAAAATGGGCTTCGGATAAAGACTACTTGTATTTAATGAAAAATCAGCATCATGTGGACATGAAGGGAGGATCTAACTAAATACTTAATTAAGCTCCATTTTGAGTTTCAATTCAGTGCTTTTGGATCTTGATCTACAGATGGGTATGTATATATACACCCAAAGACATTCTGGAGTTCATTTCAGTTCAACAACTTAAAATACACAAAGCAGTGAGCTGTGTTGTAAGCCACAATCAAAATGCAACGTTTATTTATTTTGTAATTTTTAAGTTGCTCCTATACCTCTGTTCCTAAGGTAGTTTATGAAGTAGCAGACATCAGTTTAATCAGTATGTTTTACTTTGACCTGCTTTGATATATATTGTTTTAGACTATCACAAGTTTGCCCTCTGGCATTTGGAATGATCTTCTTTGAAGCAGCAGGTTTATTTTGTGTCCTCTGTGAATGTCACCATAGCAACCCAGAAGAAATTAGGTGTAATTTATGAAGTAATAATGTTTTTTTTTCCTGTTTTGCAATATGTAAAAACAGAGATGACTTTCACTGGCAACACATCATTAAATTGGCTCACATTTCTTTTCATAAATTAATTTAGTCAAGTCTGGTGGGGTTAAAAGGATTTGTCTGTATCAGCGACAGAATAACAATTCACACCTAGCTCAGCCGTGCTCTCTCTTCAAAGGCTTTTCCGAAGCTTGTTAGAATCATGGTGTCGCAGAATTAGAGAGCAGAGCAAGGATTCTGTGTCGGGAGGTAGGGAGAGAAAAGTTTGCAGCATGACAAAATGTGGCGAGAATATATAAGGAGAAAAATGTGTCTGCTTTACATACTCTGGTGTTTGTCAGATGGTGATCGATTACCCCTCATTGGGATCAACTGTTTTTAAATCAGTGATCAAAATGACCAGCTGATAAATAACCTGAAAAATAAAATCACTGTTTTGATATATTGGATTCTTTTGCTGGTTTTACAACACATGAAATACTCATTGAAAGTAAATTTAAAGCAAAGCACTAAAGTTCATTAAGGTGATTTTATGTAACAATGATTCATCAATGGCTGCTTCTTCCAGATTTCATGTAATGTCATTACTGTGGGCCCTGTGCTGGTTTTGTCTGCAAGGTGAAGGGTATATAAAGAGTCTGCCACGATATAAAAGCAGCGTTTCTATGGAAAAAAGCTTGTGTGAACAAGCCTGACACTGAGAATTTCTGTTCCCTCCTTAAACCCTGAAACAGCACTATTGTTTCTCCTCAAAGCTTTAAATGTTTGAGGCACTTGAGATTTCTCAAGGGCAACAGGGAAGGGCACCTTTAAGAGTCCTGTTTTTGTACCATGTGAAAGGAAGAAAGAAGAGACTTAAAGTCTTCATCTCAATGGGAATGGAATTAAATAGACAATCAAGGTGTTCTGAAATGTAATTACTGCAAGTAAAAGCCCGTGGCTCAATGTAAGACAGAACTTACTGGAACAGGATCGAGCAACTTTCAATGCTGTGCCCCAGCCTTTTTGCTCTGGTTGCCCTTCCTGTAACTACAAAAGCATATTTGTATAACTCATGAAGCTGGCCAATCATTCCGTTTCTTTACACCCTGAGAACCTTTTTTCTGACCCGACCTCATGCTGGCAGTGGTCATGGAAAGCAGATACGTATCTAACAGGTAAATTCAATCAGGTTCAGTAAATCCAGATATCATAAGCCTATTCTTATAGACACCGTCTCTGACCATCTGCTTTCCATTCTTTCCATTCTTTCCATTAGGGGCCTCTTTCTCGCTTAGTGCATTTTATCTTAAAAAGAAAACTCAAAAAACTGTCAATTATAAGTATTTTTGGAACCATAGGCACTAGCCCTTTTTGAAGTACTAATTTGTGCCAGAGGTGTATTCATGAAAAAATAATAATTCCCCACTGCGTGACCACACTCCCATTCCATAACCACCCAATTTGATATTAGTTTGAAAAGGCTAGGTGAATCATTTCGTAAGTAGATATTTTATGAAATCCAACTTTTAATTATCACTGCCTCTTATTCAAAACCGTTCAGGCCGAACGGGTGAAATCTTTCCTGGTCTCGTATGTCTTTAGTAAACAACTTCTGTTGGTTTTGACTCTCCACCTACTGCTTGATGCCATCGCAGTTGTTTGCAGCTGACTGTGGAATCTGGCTTCCCGTGGAGCCGGGCAGGCGTGGGGCCTGTGTACGAAGGCCCACCATGCTGTCATGTCTCTTTCATCACCAGCCAGGCTTGGCCAATAAGGAGATAAGGAGACAATGACTGGGAGAGCAAGCAGTGGCAAGGTGTAACCACAGCCCCCGGGTCTCCTCCCTGCTGAGCACTTCAAATCCTCATTAGGATTTTCAGCAAAGGAAGGAGGGATTTTCTGGATTAGGGCTTTGTCACAGCTGGCTCCAGGTTGGTGTTTGTCATGCAGGAGAATGGCGGAGATCTGACATCTTGACACCCCCCCCCCCCCCATACAAAGACCCTCCCTTCACCTGCATGTCTACTAAAAGATGCTCCACTAACCCAAAGTGTGTGAAACTCATAACTATTAACTCAAGGTTTTTAATGCCATTCCAGTTTATGTTTGTATCTGTGGGTTCGGGCTGTTGCATTAGCATTCTTCATAATGGTTATTTATGCCAAGATAACCTTGGGAAGCATCATTAGTTTGTTGTTTGCTGTCGCCGTCCGCAACTCATGCTGAGATCTTAGCTGTGACACCGATGCAGCAGTTCATACAGGATACATAATGCCTTGTTTCAGCTCCAGTTGCTCTCCTCCCCGTATCAGTTATGGCAGGCACAATGTAAATGGTATTATGTGAGACTATTTATCCCTACACGTCTCACTAATTTCAATGTTCCCAAGCTGTTTTTTTCCTGTATAAACCCAAGAAAGGAGTTTTTTTCTTTTCGCAGTTTTCTTTCCTGATTAAATCAGGAGTCTTGCGGACTTCTCGCACAAAACAACAAGACTGTGTGTCTTAACATGTGGCTCAGTCGCTAACATGGCCCTAAATTGAGTTTCAGACTTGTTTAGGAGATTGGTTCAGCGTGACAGGTCCTCAGAGTGTGAAACCTACCTTCTCACATCATTCTCGGTGCTGATCTTTGTGCAGGCTCTTGCTGGGTGGGATCTCAGGCCCCCTAGATTAGTCATCCATCCACATGTCCCTATCTGCCTTGTATTTTGCCGTCATGCTTTATCTCACTTTGTTCTTGCCCGGGTAGAATGATGTGGGTCCCTAACAAGTAAATCCCAAACAATCTACAAAACATGCTCTGATAAACCATGAGTCTCCTCACTGAATCCCAAATACGGGAAGACAAACATGACTTATCAATCTGCAGTGCAGTGGTCTATAACCAAAGACCTATTATTCATGGGGCATTTATTGTTTTGTGCTTCTGTTGGTTGTCTCTGATCTGGCCGTGGCAGATGTGACTAGCGGTATGTGGGCATCTTTGTGTAAGCAGGCTTCAATTTGTCAGAGATAAGCCTCCAGAGTTGTGTTTCTGCTTGTTTCTTTGTCTCACATTTATTAGTTCAGTCGTGCTGGTTGGAAGAAAAAAATGGCTTTACCCCAGGTTGACTGCAGGGCTTGATTTGAAAGTTTCTGCTATATGTAACGAAAAGAGTGTGTAGAGAGAAAAAACCTAAAGCTGCCTGTATGGTAAAATATCTTTAGTATTTTTTTGTTGCTGGAGCCTGTGTAGAGGACATCAAGGACTGCAGACAGATCTCACGCAACGACTGCTGATGAAGTGCTGTCTGGAAAGGGTAGATGAGGAGAATGTTTTTGATTATCCAGTCGAGATGGTATTTCAAAGAGGAACCAGCATGTGCACCTTGCGCCAGACAAATGAACCAGCACAGCTGGTCAAAGGGCAAATGTAGTGCAGTTTCCTGTTTGCTACTGTAACAGAGTTGAATCTTAAGGTGATTAGAGTGCAGCATTTGGGTCACATGGAGTGCAGCGTTGTGATATTTAGTTGCTATCTAAACGTCGACTGTAATGAATGAACTGTGCATCCTGTGCAGTTTTGCTTCATGCAGTGATTTCCATGTATTTATCAACGTGAGCAATTTGGTCCCCCTGCACCTACTGATTTGCGCAACAAAAGGACAACTTAGGAATAAAGGCAGTGAAGCTGCCTCATGAGAACTGCCATTTAGGAAGCCATTGACTCACGCGTGTTGGTTTTCCATTCCATATCCGCTGACTTACCCAAAGTAAACAACAACAATCTGCAGGTGTTCAAGGGGTATGTAATCACATTTTCATTGTGAGGACGATGTTGAAAGGCATGTTCACTGAAGCACAGGAGAGTCTGGTTATGGTTTGGATGACATGCAATGAGACCTGATTGCAGAACATGTAATGACAGACTCTGCTGTGAGAACATCGTATATCCAAAGGCTCATGATTTCACAGATTTTACCGTTCATGCTCAAGAGTCAGATGCAAGATATTCCGTCTCGCCCTAAGTTGAATCCTCTTTGTCCTCTTGCTTTCAGTCCTGATTTAGAGAAGCTATAAATCCTGAAGTGGCTCTTTTAAAGGAGGGGTGGTGAAACTACACCCATAAATATAAAGGATTTAGAATCAGGGCCCTTTGAAGGGACTCTGAGTGTCCATTTGTGTAGCTTGTTAACTTGAATGAAACTAACAGTTGCATTGGTACAATATTTTCCTCTTTTTCGCAAAGCTTGTCTAAAACCTGCATGACTAAAGGAAGGCTGCTAAACTATCTTGCCCGACAATAACAAGGTGGTTTTAGCCCAACGCCCCTAACCTTAAGTCATCATGGGTTTACTTGCTTTGAAACACAACACATGTCAGCCCAGGCCATTTGTGCACTGGTAGATCACAACTACTTGACCCCATGTGACTCAACCTATGACCTTGTGAGTCATAATGACCCCTGAGTGCGTCCGTATGTCAAGGCGTTAGGCCTCTGCTCTTAAGCCCCGCTCTGAAGTAAATGATGGGCTGAAGATATATAGTCAATCAAAGATAGATTTCCCCTGTGGAAATATTACAAATCAATATAAAACTTTTACCCCAATTTCAATCACAGACACACACACCTCCCCTAATTATGTTTTAAATGGTCAACAACCAATAATCAATAATTAAGGCAGATATGCAAGACAGACATCTGATAAATCCTTAAATGTGAAAGTTCTCCTGCTGTGTCAATGTGACGGCTGGAAACAGATGGAGGAGTGCGAATTTTAGGAAGCTTGATTCAGATCGGGTTGAGCTCTCCTTGCTTTATTTTTTCTATGGGGGGGGGGATCAATTCACTTGAGGGGAAAAAAACATATGCGAAGGAAGGTCATCATGATAATATTCAGCCTCTGGATTATAATGAATAGCAGCCAGTAAATCCTTGAAGAATTGAAACAAAAGTAAAAATTCAATTTTAGCTTGGCCAACTTTCTCTTTAAGTATAAGATAGAATCCTTGAACCACAGGAAATCTGAAGATGAGATTCCCTTGATTTGAGTGAAAAAAAAAACCCACACATAAATACTGTTGTTTCCCTTTGTTTCCCTAAATTTGTCAGATAACTACTGCACTGTGCAGACAAATGTATAAGTGTACAACAGCATTGTGTCACGTAACAATATCCCATACGTAGAAGGAGGCAAGTCTGTGGTCTAGTCTGAATAGGTGCTGCATAAAGAATTCAGTTGGAGCAGCAGTCGTGTCATCGGGGCATGACTATCCAGTTGGTCAGGGAATTTAAATGCCATGTGGGGGTCAGATTAAGCTCTAGGTGAATAATGTGGCACAAATGCATGCGTTTGAGTGCCGGGTGTCGGGAAAAGGGACCACTGCTGTCGTCTGCTGGAGGAAGTGCACTTTGGGAATGCAAACCAAGCAGATGGACCCTTCTTATTTGTGGGTATTGCCAGTGGTGACCCGTTGGGAAAAGCTTCCTCATTGGATTCAAGAGCATCACACGCTCCATTGGAGCAGAGAAGGAGGTCTGGGCTACCCGATGTCTCCGAGTCCATTTTTTTTTTCATCATTTGTAATGGAAACTGGGGAAATGATAGAGATCAGAGCAAGCGCTAACAAACACAGAGCAAATCCAGTCTGAAAGGTCTTTTGCAAAAAAAACTATGACTCATATTCTTAGCAACATTTAAACTCTGAATCATTTGATTCAGTTAGAATTGTCAGTGATAAGGCTGAGTAATGAGGTCCAAAGTGCTTGCTGTCACTAAAAGGCACCATAACTCGTAGCGGGGACTGGCCCGTATCAGTTCAGGGAATGAATCACAAGATCCATCCACTACAAATCAAACAGCCCACGTTTTAAGTGTAGTCACCTCACTTCCAGTTTGCACAATTTGAAATGTAAAGGTTAAACTGCAGTTCACACAACACTTGACTAATTCATCCATTTCTGAATTTACTGTGAAGGACGTTTACCCCCGGAATCTTTAAAATTGTTCTCAGTTTACCTCAACTTTGTCCTAATGAATTGGCCCAGAAGCCTTGAACCATCTTTGAGAATCTCAACATGTATTGTAATTTTTTAAGGCTCAAACCTACAAGTGACCACTTGTTAAGGACCATGAGAACAAATTTACTGGTTGATGGTCATCGCAGCCATTTCATTTCCAGAAGATGTCCTTGCTTTTTTGTGACCTAAAAAGCACTCCCCGCTTCTCCCTCTCTCTGTCTTTCTGTCCGTCTGTCTCTCTTTCTCTCTCGCTCTCCCTCTCCCCTGCGTGTGCGCGCACACACACACACACACACACACACACACACACACACACACTCCACCTGGCCCCAGGGCTATCCGATATTAGACAGTGAGATGACATTGTGTGCTTGTGCGAGTGCAGTCAGCCGACATGTGCAGATGATGTGAAGTCAATAATGCATTATGAAAAAAGGGGATTTATGACCTTGATGAGCCCCACGGAGCTTAATTAGGCCTAAAGGTTGATTTACATACAAGTGTACATGGAATTTGATGAGGCTGTGTTTTCCTACTGGTGCTCTGCATTTTCATTCTGTCTAACGGCAACACTTGATGCCTTGTTTCCATTCAAATTCTTCGGGTTCAGGAAGAAACAGAAAACACGTTAACCTTTCTTGACTACCAAACAGTCCATGTTTTGTCTGGACGCAGTAAAATCTAGTACTAAGCTACAGGATTGGATTTCTTTTCTGTGCAATGATGGCATTTCCTGTGCAGGCGTACGTGTCGACAAGTGCTGGTTCGTGATGAGGAAAAGAGTAAATGTAAAAAAAAGGCTCTGACGGGGTACATTTCTGTTTAAAGAAGCCCACCTTAACACACAGAGAGGGGAGGCAGGGTGGGGGGGGGGGCTGTCTTTTTTTCATGGTGTCTGTTCAGAAAGAAATGACAAGATCTTTTTCAGAGTCATGTACCTATATCAAAGATGCTCCTGATAGCCCCCCTGCTGTTGCTATGGAAGTAGCAGAGATGTAAATGAACTGGAGAGAATTGGATGGTGGAGAATACAAATGAGGTTGGAATGCTTGTTCCCCTGCTGCTCTTTGCCTCTTCTTCTCCTCCCAATATTTTTCTCTGGTCCTGTCTCCCTCTCAGAGACTTAACATAACCAGTATTCCACATATTTTGACCTTTCACAAAGTGACATGAGATTTTTTTATATGTATTCTTCTTTTCTTATTCAAATGTATTTAAAAAAAAAAAAAAAACCCAGACCACTATGATACATACAATTTTTTTTCAGTCTGGCACTTTGCAGCATGCTGACGAATGGATGAACTAAGATAAATCAATGTTTTTTTTCTTCTATAGAATGACTCTGGGTTCTCACCAATCATCTCACATATAAGCATGAGCCAAGATGCCGTGTCAGTCTTCTCTGTGCCACACAAGTCATCGCTTCAGCATCAGTTGTCAAAGAGTTTAATAATCTACAGATGTTCTGGGCTGAATTACAGAGGGGAAAAAACCTCTACATAAGTGACTGTCATTTGCTGTTAGCCATGCCCAAAAATGACATCAGCTTTCGACGCACAACACAGAAAAAAAAATTAGAAACACAGTCTGGAGTTAAAGTTAATGTTAAAAAAATGAAAAAGAACATTCAAATCTGGCAAAACAGTAGGGCAATTCTTTTTTTATTATGGCCACACAGAGTCAGCAGTCTATCTCATATCCTGCTGTTTGCAGGATATATGCAATATTTTCTTTCTTCTCCTCCCCCGTGTGGACCTGACTTCTTAAGAATACATGCTGTTGTAAAGGATATCTCTGGATTATAGAATCAGCACTGTGGGAAGAGTTTTGACTTAAAGGTTTCTTTTCCTCCACAGACTTCCTTTGCTCGTACCAGAGCGAGGCGGGGGAAGGGGTGGGGTGGCAGAACCTAGAGGACTCAAGCTGTGTTTCCTGTGTCTCCAAACTAATGCTATAGGCCGGACTTTTCTTTCACCCCAAATCCCCCCAGCAAGCGCCCTTGTTGGCCCGGGAGTGCCGAATAATGGCGGGCCGTGCCGAGATGCTAGCTCATTTACAAGCAGCTGTTTCGCTCCCATCAGGGCAGCGAGGAGAATCAAAGGGTTGTGTTAACGGTAGACGACAAGCGTCAGGAGCGTCCCCGTCACACTTCTCATTGGCTCTGGACAGAAAAATTATCTGGTTTCACATCAAAATAATCTGGAGACCTCTTTTGTGCTCCGGCCACAATGATGGCAGCGTGAGTGGCTGAATGGGCCTTTTGATCAGCCTCTGCTTTGCCCCTTGACTAACTCTAGACGCATGTGTAACTCAAGGTACAAAAGGCCATTTCAATTTGAAAGTATTTACTAGAATCAAGATAGCACTGATGTAAAGCAACATAGTTCCTCTGTCATTTATGTTGCACAATCAGTGCTTGGCAATAGTGGAATCATTTTACTTCATTTAGAGAGACTCAAGTTTGCCGTCCTCATTAAATGTAAGGCCGTTTCAGAAGCTGAATTTCAGCGTTGTGTGCTCTACACGTCCTTCATATCTTGTCTCTTTGATTGATCGTGGTAATGTCTAACTTCATGCGACCACATGGTAGACTGTCCCTCCATGCCTGATGAAGATCCTAATGACTCCTCGTTTCTGTGAAATAGGAAGACATTGTGTTTATTACCTCTGCTTCAGCGACAGTCATATCCTACCAGATGGTCACTTTCCAATTGATTTGGCTCATCTGTGGAAAAAAAGAAAAGATAAAAGAACAAGAATTAAACGTAACAGCACCAAAGAGACAGTACTTAATGGGTCCCCTTTACATGCGGGAGTTTCCCACCATTCTTCAGCTGCGGAATCATCACAAAGGTAACACATGGTAGTAAATGCCAGTCTGGGAAGCTTTAAATAGAGGTTCCTCATTGGTGTAATAAAGTGCTATTACCCATGGAAATAGAGGTCCTGTGCACCAATCAAAATCAATTACTAGCATGTGAGAACAACATGTACAATAAGCACATGTCAAAAGGTTTACTGATCATGTATTTTAAAAAGCAAACAGCTGTTTTTCTACTTAAACTTAATTTAAGTTTGTTGTACAGTACTTTCAAGGCTTTAGAGTGTATTTTTAGCTGTTGGAAAGAAAGAGTGGAGCCCGAACTGAATGGTTTGCCTTTTATGATGGTACTGATCACTGCCACATAGCTGATGAAGAGGAATTGGAAATGCTTTTCTAGTGGCGGTGGGGTGGGTGACCAGAATGGTTGATTAGGAAGAGTGTCAACAAGGCCATGATAAGGATCTGGCCAGTTATGTCTCTGCTGCACAATGTTGCCATGGTCAGAGGATTGAGCTTCTCACCCTGTTATTTATTGTGCCTCTAAACCATGGCTGGGGGCACAGAGCTGTATTTTAACTATCTAAGCACATGGTCCAAAGCACATGGTGCAAGTGCGTTTAGGGCGTGTCCACATCCACTTATATTATACTATATTATATTATATGAGTCTGGAGAGACATGACTGTAAACTGCGCCGGCATTTGTGTCTCTGCCATGATCCTTCACTTTCCTGCCGGTTAATTAGTGCGGAGAATGTAAAACTGAACTTTGATTGAAAGTCCTCTCTCTCTTTTCAGCCCTTGTATAGTTTTGGATGCACTATCAGAGTGAAAGTACATAAAAGCTCGTAAAATATCATCTGATATTTTGAGGAGGTCTCTGAAGTGTGTGTTACCTGTGAAGAGGAGAGCGCTCATGTTCCCCTTTGAGTGTGCACAGTGTCTGTGTAAGAACCTAAAATGAACACAATTGAAATGCAGAAATGTGGCTCTATTTTTGCACCTATGGTGTGCGCAACATGTGGCACCATTTTGTGAGCTCAGCGGCCTCTTGCCAATACGGGGAGGGCTCCGAAAAGTGAAAAGGCCCCAGAAACACAATAACACTTGCTTTTGGTTGCTTCAATAAACTGTTGAGTTCTTTCAAGGTGATTTTAGAAGACTTGTCACAGAAAGCTTCAAAGTAAAGCTAGAAAAGAGAAGTCAATATCTTAACACAAACTACATTTCGATATTCTTTGATGTTTTACTTTTACCATATGGAGAGTAAATCATCTTCATATCATGCTCTCCCTGAAAAATTATGCCCATGACCCCATGAGCAAAATAATGATTAATTTTATGGCTTATATGAATAAATAAATAACATAATGATGTGAGTGAGTAAGATGTGACTGTAAGCATTGGATGTTGTTATGTTAGATTCACTGTGATACTGTGATTCTGTTGTAATTGCAGTACATTGTTGTGCCAGAGTATGATCAATAGTGTTTTGGTTACTTTCATATGATCTACATGAAACAGGAAAACATTGTTTGTGTGAAGTCAACCCCTCCATTATGCAACATAAAATAAACAAACCAATTATAGAAGGAGCTGATTTTGATGGGTTATTGTAATTGTATTTTTATACATCTGCGTCAGTGACAGCCATGGCCTAAATGTTTTGGGGTTGTCTGTTCATCCGTATGTCCTTGTGTTCATACGTCCAATAAAACGCCATATCACATGGAGGGGTTTAGTAATGTAACGTTTACATGGACTCAAAAACATAGTGATTACAATTTGTTGGTCAAAAGTCAAGGCCACTGTTACCTCACTTCCATCTTATTTTTTGTGAAAGCAATATATCAGAAACACATGATGGGCAAGGATGAACTGATTAGAAATTTTGTGGTCAAAGGTCAAGGTCACTATGACCTCACAAAACTGCTAGCTTTATTTTTACCCAAAGGGCAAAGGTCAGCTTCATAATGCAACATTATAATGTTCCACAAACACTCTTCTGACCAGGAACACAGTAGAAATACTGGAGAACAAGAACAGCGGTGCTTAACTAAGTCATACCACTTTTATTTATAAATACCTGAATCACAAATCGATAATAAATTCACTTAAACATTTGATTGTATTGTTCGCTGCTGATATTATATGAAATTGGACAGACATGGATGTAAATCAAGGCTTGACGGGTTGGCAGGGGCATACAACCGCGAGACAGTAATTCTAGACGTTTAGTACATTCTCTGCCATGTTGAAACTTCCTGTTGCTGTCATGGTTATAGGAAGGCAGGTATAGCTCATACTGTGCTCAATGATTTGATTATTTATGGTGAACTGGTTATTTTTTGTCCAGACATCTGGGGCTTTTGAAAAATCATGATATCAGTTTTCTTTTAATGGAATTTACTGCCAGGGCCCGGTTCTGGCCATATTTCTCCCCAGCTCTAGCTGTATAGTCCCCGTTTTAGTTAAAGTTTTAACCGATTGATATTTCTGTGTATTAACATTGCAGAAAAAAAAATATTTTCAGGTTTAAACACACCGTAGTGGGAGATTTGTTTTTTGGTGAGGAAACATTTTCTGTGGAATTTTATTCTGTTCAAAATGAGTTAATCTGAACCAGGATCACAGTCATTCAATTTTAAATAAAATATCAGAAAATGAATGAGTTTGTTGTATATATTGAAATAAAGACAATAAATCTCATGTATAGTGCTGGGATATGTTGGCTGGACCAGAGTGTCCCCTTTCATTTATCTGTGTCACTCATGTCCCCATGTACCAAAAGTACCATCTGACACCAGGGTGAGAAAGTAGTTTAGCCTCAGGTCTAATCAATAGAGAGAAGCTTTTGGTCCATGATGCACCACAAACCCAGCTGGCTGGATACAATGCACTTACAGGAGAGCAATTTTGTTTGATTTCCAGAGATTTGAACACAAAAATATACCATTATTACAGGGCCTGTCAACAGCGTGGATGAAAAGTTGCTAGTGTATTTCAGTAGAAGTCATAGAGAATTGTCAAGCAGGCATTTATCTCCTCATTGCGCCAGCCTCTGTTTTCCTACTTGAGCAGAGAGACTGCATCAATTCTAAATCACAAAACCAGAAGCTGAGATTTTAAAGGCTCTGCAGAGAGATTTAAGTGTTTTAACAGTTTCCCTGGGACACGGAGCATCAGTGGGTTTGGCTGTGGATTTGGAGATCAAACTCAAGACGTTGTGCGCATGGCCAAAGAACCCGATCACTTTCAGCTACAGAAGAAGGCCAGTGCAACGAATGCATCTCACCCAGCCATACGTAACTGCTGTGACCTCTATAGTTAAACAAACTAAGGTTCAGTTAATCCTCGAATATTTTACAGGGATGTATTAAGTGGCGACAATATTCATATGTGAGCATATGCAGTAAAATGATATGTTAGGTTAATAGATGACATACAGTATGATGTAAGGCAACTCTTGCTTTGTGTGGTATATGTTATTTTCCGTTGCTTATATATTGGTAGAGACTTGATTGCCTGTTCAATTCTTCAACTTATATATTTTAAAAAGCTTTTAAAATGTCATGTATGCGGCCAGCCCTTTCCCTTTTTTTTAAGACAACTGGGTAGAGCAGCCGTGTTTCTATTATACATCTGCCACCTTCAAGTCAAGGTTTGAGTACAGAAATTGTAATGTGGCATTGACTGATGTTTTACATAGGTTCCTACAGTTCCTACAGATATTTTTGCTGACTGTTGAAGGAGCTCTGCTGGAGTGCATTGATATGAACTCAGAACTGGCTGTCAAGTCCTGTTCCTGACAAGCAAGCCGTTTCTTCTTTCTTTCTTTTGTCCACCAGGCTTTTTTTCTCTCAAGCCTACATCTCTGATTAATTGTTTGTCACCTTAAGCCTTTCTCTTTGACTCTGGAGAGAAAGGGCATGTAGCTGAAACCTATCATATATGAAAGCCTCTACTTTTCCACCACTATTGGTCACACGAGAAAGTTTGACGTCAAATATGGCAAGTGGAGGAAAAAGATCTTTCATTTATTATCGCATGCTCCCGAACGAACAAAGCATTAAAGAGGGTAAATAGGCCAAGACAGCTGCCCTCCATACATTTATATCCTATTTTTCGCCCTTAGCACTGATCACTGCAGGAGTTTAACCTGATTGGTGCACAAGTGGAAGATCAGGCAATGCAAACTGACATTTATCTTCCTTTGTAAAATAGCATTTCCTGGTGCGGGGCTCCATACAGAATGCTAATTGCCTGCCATTGCAGCATAGCATTTAATCAGACAGAGATAATTATATTGGTAGCTAACCAATTAAGCATCCAATGGGGTAAAATGAACATAGCCATCCCAGGTCAAGTCAGTGGCTTTAAGTAAACAGTTGCCCCACAAATATCACCACACAGGATGACTCACTAAAAGGGGGAGAAAAAAAAGCTTTGTAATTGTAAACCTCTGTATACATGTATTGGTCTCCCTGAGAAGCTACATGAGAAGTTGTAACAACACTTTTATTCCCTTTCTCCTGAGACAAGCCTCATTAGGGAAATAGAAGCTTGGAAACACTAACAACACAGCGACCGGCCAAGTTGCAGGAAACAAGACTGGTATTTAAAGGCACGGGTCGATTGAGTCGCAACCGAAATGCAGGGAAAATGACGGTCCACGGAGGGGCAGCTAAAAAAAAATGTTTTTGAGCTTCATGCCAGTCTCTACTAATACTTGACATGTCATAGCTGTAAAAAAGCGGCTCTGACCGACATTATCTCATACTTGGGTTGTTATAGTTTTATGTGTAGCTTTATGTGTTTGAATGTAGTTCACTTGTAATTTATATATAGCTTTTGGCACTGTTCACGTTCGCAAGCACAAAGCCACAATATTGATTTCTTTCCTATTTTTCCTACCCCCTCACCCTCCCTGACTGACACACACGCATACACACAGTGTTTTTCTTTTCCCCCCCTGCCTCCCAATGGCCTTGGTTCGATTGTCAGCACTGCAATGTGGATTAAATTGCACTCATGTCGTACGAATGCTTTTTGTATTTTTGCGTTTTGGATGGAAAAATGAGCATTGCAAGAAAACCACAAGTCTCTAGTGACTCTATGACGGCGGTGTGTTCCCATATTGAAAATGAAACCAGGAAAATCAGTATGGGAAGGGAAAAAACAGGTGGTTGACTGATAAATTCTTAAAGGAGCTATATTTTTCGATCACTTCAGCTGTAACATTTAGTTATTAGTATTGAATCAGTGTGCTTACTTTACATACTAACACCATCAGCTCACGGCTGACATCTGAATTTATTATACAAATGACTGCCAGGCTGGGATTCACTATCCACATATCAATGTGATTCATTTGACACAATGGTAACAGCCACGTAATTAAAAAAAGAATGAACAGGCACAAAAATGCTGCCTTTGTGTATATGCGGCATATCCAACTCTGATATCCTGTGTCTTCCGCCTCTCATACCATCTTCCCCTGTGTCAGCCCAACTATACATCTCTCTTCGATTTTCACTGATAGAGCTTTCTCTTTTCTCTCTCCCTTCTCCCTCAGGGTTTAGTCGAGCTGCCCTGCCATTTGGCTTAGTGCGGAGAGAGCTGTCTTGTGAGGGTTACCCCATCGATCTGCGGTGTCCAGGAAGTGATGTCATAATGATCGAAAGTGCCAACTATGGCCGAACAGATGACAAGATCTGCGACGCTGACCCTTTCCAGATGGAGAACATCAACTGCTATCTTCCAGATGCCTACAAAATAATGTCGCAAAGGTAAGTCTGCAGACGCCATTGCGCAGTGCCAAAATCAATTTCAAAAATGAGGTATCTGCCAGAGTTACAGCGCCCTTAGAAAATAATTAATATGGCTCAAGAGTTGCATAGTTGCCCTGAGCAACCATATCTGGAACACAGTCAAGCGTTAAATTTGGTCTGGTTGCCCCTGTTGGCATCCATGTTCCCATGTTTAAAATAATCTTCTGCATCCCTTGCCTTTGGAGTAAAGTCCTGCACCAAGGAGAATAACAGGGCAGGTGTGGGACTGATCTACCAAAAACGAAAATAACAAAACTGAATGTAAGTGTCGAGTGAAGGAAGAGAAAGTCAACAGCAGCCTTTCAGCATTAGTAACCTACAAGACATTAATGTCTCTCTGAGTCAGGGTAAACTGAAATAAAGAGAATAAGAAACTCATAACTTGGGAGGTGAAGCAGGGCTGATCAACAGAACAGAGCAGATCTTTAAAAAAAAGAAAGAACCAGTCACACATCACACTAATAGCGTTACAGTGGACACCAAATTCACATTTTCACAAAATATGAATACAACAAATTAACTTTTCTCATCAAAAGAAGTCTTTTAAAGAAATTGTTTCCTCATTTGAAATGCCTGGGAGAAGGCAGATCTAATCTGGCTGCTTTGAGGTAATTCCTCTATTGTCTTTTGTAATTTACTCTGTTAAATACATTACCTTGCAAATGTGCAATCTAGATTAGGCATGTTAACATTAGTCGATTACTGTTAGCTTTGTTAAGCCTTATTAGTGAAGCCGAGCAACTTGCTTTAAGTGAAATCCTTTGTGTGTGTGCGTGTGTGCATGTGTGCGTGCATGCGTGCGTGAGTTTGAAGAAAGAAGAAGCAGTAAACGCAAAAAATCAAGAAAAAAAAAACGCAATGAATATGTTATTTAACATAGGTTAAATTATTTTGTCTTTAATAATTGAATAAAGTATAAATAATTGAATAAGGTATCAAATAATAAGAATATAGAACCACTGCTGAAGCTGTTTTCCAACCTCACAAACTTAAACAAATACAAACTGTATATTGTGGTGATGTTGGATGGATCATTGATGGGTCAATACATCAGACAATAAATAATGTACAGTACTGCAGGCATTGTCTTTTTAAATTTATTTTTAAATGCTTTTGTCTTTATTCGAATCACACAAATAGTCGGATTCCAGATGGATTTATCATTGACGTCTGAAATTGACAGCAAAATTTATTATTTAAATATATATATAAATATATTATCTGGAGCCTTTTCTGTGGTGGAAAATAAACAAAGTACGAAGACACTCGTCTTGCTCGAGATGAGTACAATATTTAGGTACTTGTATTGTTTTTATTCAACGACAATTCAGTGACAAATATTGTGCTTTTTCCTACACTATGCAAATTGAATTGCTATAATTACTAGTTACTTTCATATCGTATACACAACATATCATATACACAACATATGATCAGTTCATAAAATTTCATTCAATAGTAAGTAGTGCTTTTAGTATTTTTACTTAAGTAAAATTTTGTTGGCAGGACTTTTACTAGTACTGAAGTTTTTGTAGTGTGGTTCAACCACTGGCATTTCCTCAATCTCAGCATACTCCTCTTCTTCTGTACGGGCCCTCTGGTAAATCCTGTTGGTCAGATTAAGGCCAGGTATTTGGCAGGACCAACTTATAGATGCTTCATATCTCCTGAACTCCCTTTGATTGATCACCGGCAACAGAGATGCCCCACATGTTTTAAAGCCACTGTCTCTGTAGCTATCAATCATGTGAAAGGAAGGACGATTTAGTGTCCATGTTCCGGCGTGCACACACATGCACCTCGGCAGGGTTCCACTGTATACATGAGACCTTATACATGAGACCAGTTGTCACATAGGTATGCCATCCGAGCCAAAGTGCACAGGATGGAATGACATATGAGTGCCACAGAGAGAGATATTGGACGCTATGAGACCGTCAGCAACTCTGGCAAGTCGCCTTGGGAAATAAAAAAAATAATGAAATAAAACAGTGGAGTCCTTGTATTCAGGGAGTTTATTGTCAAGCCCTGTTTGATGAAGTCAGATAGCTGACTCACATTGTCTGTCTTGAAAGACTACAGCCTGCCTGCTCCCTGCATGTGACCCTGTGTATTACACTGCCCTCTGCCTTGCTCTAACAAAAACAGACCAGTGAGGCACAAATACACAAATATCCAGCAGGAGCCGGCTGGCGAGAAAAAAAAACCTAAACTAAACAGTCTCGTCCAAAAGCTCTCCACCAGCGCCTGTAGAGGAGTCGGGTTCATTCCTCATGTGCATAGCCTAAGTGTGCCAGAGGCCGTAGTTCAGATGTTATTCCAAATGTGTTTTTAGCATTTCAATGTTACTGCTGAGCTATTGTACTCAAGAGCAAAGCGAGAAATATTTGCCCTCAGAGAGAAAGTGCTCTGATACAAAAGGTCTCTCTCAGGTGCGTGGGTTAGAAAGAAATCACACAAAAGGAGGCCCATTAGCGTGACACCACAGGAAGGAATTTAGAAGAGAATGGCTGACGCAAAATAGTGACTGGCACATATTTGCATAGAGTTCAAATACGTGTGCAAAATTCTGTGAGATATATCGCCACGGAAAGTATGAGAGTTGGAAGTTATTCTTGATTTGAAAATGGACCATAGATTTCAAAATGCACAGTTTAATTCCTACCTAGGTGATATATTACAAAAGGACTGTTACTGTAATCAGAGCAGAAACGTAAAACAGCCCACTGTCTTGAAAATAAATTTGAGTTGACAAACACCCAAGACTGCATATGAGAGTGATTTATTTTCTCCCCTCATGCTCTTTTTTACACAAATAGGCTACAATATGAAGCAAATATGATCAAACCGTAACGCTTCTGCCAAAAATAAATATCCCCATCCAAGAAATGTGGTCAATCTGTTGCCTGTTTCGGACGCAATGTTTGTTTCATCGTTAAAAGGTCCGAGCTTTTCACTTCTCCACAAGTCTTCTCCTTGTGGAGTAACCCTCTGCACACACTGTAAATGAAAACAGAGAGGTATTTCCAACTGTACAGTCACCATCAATAAAGGATTGAAGTGCCAAAAATAGTTGTTGCGATAATCACCCAGGCCTATTAATTTCAATGTGTGGGGAAAATCACATTAGCACTTGTGTGGAAAACTGTGTTCACTTTTAAACATCTGAAATTGATGTGTTCCTGAAGTGTGGAGAATTGGATTGAGGTTTCACTGAGTTTGATAGATCCTGTTGGCACTTGAAGTTGTTTTTATATCTGGCTGGCATATTATATTCATGAGCACAATGCTTTTATGAAAATAGCCTTAGGACTGTTGTGGCTCAATTAGAACATTCAGCTGCAAGCAATTAGTCGACTCAAGTGGGTGATAATCTGTACAGGAATTTTTCATGTGGACACCTCCCCAGCAGATGTGAAACTGCATGGCAGTACAGTTTGAAATAATGAATTCATTGATAATAATAGTCAGTGGGATGATTTTTCCTCTAATTCTTTTTCAGGATGTTTTGTTTTTTTTAATCATCGCATTTACTCATCTGCACTGATGATAATGATAATTGCAACCTCAATGCGTTCTTACCATAGAAAATATCTACCAGATTAAAATTGTAATTTAAATATATTTTAATAACTCTTTTGCAATACATGTAGTTCATGCACTAACCATCTGTCCATGAGCTTGATGAGTAGCAAAGATGACACAGACACATCTTGACCAATCATTTTCAAAAGAAAGAACCTATTTAGATATGCAATATGAATAACTGCCTTACATATATTGATTGCTCTTTGACTAATGAGCTTCATTGTAAGTATTCGATAACAAGGTCATTGATTGCTGTAACCTAACATGGCTGGGTCCCGCCACGCTTGAGGATCATGAGTTTTCCAAAGAGCGTATCACTTCCAAGAATGATCAATGCAGTTAGGTCTCTTAACAGAGGATTAGAGGACAGCTATGAGCTAGACTGAGTTGATTTTTATTATTAATCACTAATTAAATATCACGAAAAGGATCATTACCACGCACCGTTGGGTATTTAGAAAGTTTCCGCTTTATATGTCAACAGCTTGAATGTGATAAATATTTGCAAATATTCTTAATTATAGTTAATTGGTTAGGTAACAGCTGACTTGAGCTGTTGAAAGGACCCAGTAATATTAGCATGTAATCAGGTGTATTTCGCAAGTCCTTGCCAATAAATAGGAGGCAATTCTGAAGATTAAATGATGCCTCTTACTCTATTTATATCAGTGACAGGACTGCTTGCAGGGCTCTCCTAGGAGCCCCATTCTTGCCGCCTGACGGCACACTGCCTTGTTCTTCCTCTCTGTACATACAGTGTTGATGTTTATTTAAAGCACAGCAGATTAAGATTTCATAAAGATCCAGATTGAGTTTGGGCATTTCAGAGGGGTGTACACAAGTTCATGAGCCATGAAACTGCTCTCGACTCAAGACTCTGGCATGCCAAAATTAAAAAGTGTCCAAGCATTCGTCAGTGGTTCTCATTAAGCAAACAACTGCTAATGCTACTAAATAACACTAATGGAATACAATAGTGTGAATTAAAGGTTTTTTTTGTCATATGAATATGGGGAAATTGATTTTGATAGGTTTACCAACATACATATGTTTTATTACTCTAACAGTGCAGCTGGGTAGTCAGAGATTATGCCATATAATTTCTACTTTGAAAGCTATAACTTTAATTTCTTCAGATATTATATTAATGTGGGCAACGTTGCAAATCAATAACCAATACTGGTTTTTAGTCATATTGGATCAGTATATGGTTTTTGCACCAATGTGGGAAAGTGCCTTTGTTTTACAGATATTTGATTTGGCTGGATGAGAAAAAAACATATTCATATATCTGACTTTCAAATTGTTTTATCCAGAAACAATTGAACTTGTTTGAGTTTCCTTGTAATACAGAATTTATTACAACAGAAAATGTTATAAGAATGACCTACCTCTGAATGACACTGTGTTGTATATTATAGTAATGTGTGTAACAAGCAGCTTTCCCACCAATATTCTCAAATAATACCCTCTTTACAAAACATATAAATGTAACTCTTCATGCTACAAAAAAGTGTCAGAAAGCACTGCATTCTGCTCAAGTTTAATAGTGTCTGTTAAATGTATTATACTTAATATGACAAGTTATTTCCATGTTTTAATTTTTTTAAAACAATGATTAATGTAGCTGTTTTAAATCAAAAAATACCCCAATGTAATCAAGTGAATACAGTTCTCTACAAAGTGATCTGAATGCATTTACTAATTACATTAACTAACCAATAACAAATATAAAATGCTAAATTTTCCCTTTGACGGTGACTCGGCCACTACAGGACATTATCATTGTTGTTTTGTAGCTTTGGCTTTATGCCTGGGCACGCTGCCATTGCTTTCGGTTGTCTTATAAATGTCACATTTCGACCTGCAGAATGTCACAAGAGTATTTCCACTGACTTAATTCAGTGGCATGACGATTTACCTTTTGCTGCTTTAAAAAATCAATAGTTGATGGACGGATGTGAGCCAGACGGCCTCTGTAAGAGCCTGGAATCCCCCCGTTGAGCACCATTGTAAGCTTCAGTAAATATAGCATAAACACAAGCATATGACAGTAATTACACATTTCTGGGATGCTTTACCCGGATATTGGGTCAGACCCCAAGTTGAAAGCAGGATGCTAATGGTTAATTTTCTAACAACCTATTTCCTGAAACATTATTGGGCCACCCCCTAAGAAAATGGTTTAAATATACTGATACTCAAACATCTAATGTGTCTGCGGTGCATATGTGTTTTGTGTCCTGTTTGCAACAGATTGTATTTTTGTTTTTTTGGTGGTGGTGGGGGGGGGCGGCTTGGTCGCACTCTTTGGCCCTGGAAATGATTTAATTTTTCAATGGCCTGTCTGCTATCAACAGGCTGGCCTCTTGAGAGAGATGTCTGCCTTGATAATTGTGCCATGAACCTCATCAGCATTTCAGATGAAATGCAGCCAGACGGGTCATTTTGAGTTTAAGAGATGCTAATTTGATTGAAAATTCAAACTGGGAGCACCAGGAAGTAGATTGTGCCTTTTTCTGTAATGTGCTCCCCTCACTCATGTCACTTTCCTCCTCCAGTTACACGCCGATTGTTTTTGATGCTGCTGCTATTTTTTTTGTTTGTAATATCTTTTGTGAATTCCAAGTGGCTGCTTAGAGGTTCCTGAACTCTATGGGGTCTTGGGTGGATAGAAAGTTGAGCAATGGGGGGAAAGGCAGTCTAGGATTTAGCAATCAAGGAGCATCTTATCCATGGTTTAAGCAGTTAAGTCAGATGAGCAGCACATGACTTTCCAAACTGATTTAATTTCAAAGCAGTTCTTCGAAGGTATGGAAGCTGGCAAGACCAAACCAAACGGTTGACTTGATTTCCGAGACAACATGTTTAACAATGGGAGAGTTGAGAGACATGATTATAATAATCCATGTTTTGACATAATAATTTGGGATTTTTAAAGAATTGGCATTGTTATAGTTGAAGAATAAAATCAACCAAATGTAAGCTTTCATTTTGAGTAAATCTACTGTACACAGCATCATTGATTAAAATTGCATTTTGATCTTTTTCTGTGAATTGGATTTGAAAAAAATCATTTTTTTTAATTACAGTGATGTATGGTTCGAGTGGACCTATATCAAGTAAAACCCTTTTCTACGTTTCTTAGTGAAAATACATTTTGTAGTGTTTTTCCCACTCAAGGGAATTTATTTTACACTTGGCACACTGTCTTCTTGTCCAATTATTCATCCGACATGCTTTGTGATGACAGTGGAAAAGGTTAAATTGCATGTGGATTCATGGAATCAAGATCGCTATCGAGTGCACCTTGTTGGCAACTTATCACGCCTCACCTCAATCAGCAGGGAGTGTTCGTGTTGTAAGGAGATTTGTACCATTGCAAGTAGCAAATTCTGCGACACTCTTAATTGTCATATCTGCCTCTTCCATATGGTCAGAGGTGATGACGGGATTACGTTTGGTTATAATTCAGTGTGATTAACAGGCCGATATGTTAGGAATATTCTTGATACTCAGAATTTTTTTTTGTATTGTATCTGAATATTATTGTATTGAATAGATAGTTAAAACATATCATAAAGTTAATGATACAGCCCTATTTATCTGGTCTAAAGCATCTTTTTGTGGATTTTTAAACTCTAGTCCTATTTATCAAGTGTTTTGTAATGGGAAACCAAATATACATTTTAATTTTTTAAATTAGACATTCATTGGAGAAAACATATTCCAAATGTGATAAGTGTAGTTCAACCAATTAAATGAAAAATTACAACTATATCATGTCTTAGTTTCCACAGATGGTAAAGTATGTTTTTTTCTTGTTTTCTTTAAGCATCACAAAACAATTACATAATGTACCTGCCCTCCAACAATGTTTGGCTTAAACATACTTCATATTGAGCCCCTCTCCAGCTGGCTCGTTATTTTTCTCTTGCATTACAGGATAAATTAAATTAGTCGGCTACTTTTTCCACTTTAGCGGGAGTGAAATCCTGTGAGCTGCCAAGGTATTTAAAGAAATGGAATGTTTCACTCTGGAGAAAAGTGTAGAAACGTTTCCTTTGACTTAATATTCATTATGTACATGATTAATTACTATATAGCCTCAGACTATCAAAAGATAGTCAGAGATATCATATTTTACATGTATTTAATTAGTGTGCACTTTGAGACCTGTGCCCTGGCAGGCCCAAATGCTGAACTTTTTATGCAAGGAATTTCAATTACACGCGCTCTCTCAATCCACGGGCTAGGTCTATACATAGAGTCATTAGGGCTTTTTCAATTGGTCTCAGGAGATGCCCGAGGTTTCACAGATGAGACGGAATAAGAGTCATGCAATCCCATAGATCATGGTGCCCCTGCTCCACAGCTCTAAAATTAGGGCAATATATCAGCAAGAGCTATCAACACTTATGTCAACACTGTTTCAAAAGAAATATGAGGTATTTTTTCCCCCTAGTGCTTATGTCCTGTTGTTTAATAGATTTGACTGAGAAACGATGGCAGGTCTATGTCTCATTAGTGCCATGAATTTTATTTTTGATATCATTCTGTTTCATATGCCGAAGATAAACCCGGCATTCATTTCCTGGTCTCATTGGGATCTGTTAGATAAAGCCCTGTAATTTATATTACTCCTGCATCATATGCTTATGCATGAGAATACGGAACGGAACCGTCAAAGTGACCATATAATATATGGAAAGCACTGCAGAGTCATGAAATATTACCCACAAAAGCAAGCAGCGCATTATGGGCCCAGCATGAGGTGCATGTTTTAATTCCAAAACGATAATTCATTTCCATAAAAACAAATACAATATGCTGATATCCTCATCTGTTATCACATGTGAAGGTCATTAATAAAGTTGAATTCCCCTTGAGTCCTCTGCTAAACACAGATGCACACACAGAGACACAAACACAGATGTGTTGTTATGGCTACGTGATAAAATACACCATTTCAACATCACCAAAAAATATTTTTATAGGCATAAAAAAAACTATTTTATAGGCATACATGCTGACTGGAAGAAATAGAACAGCAGGAAGAAGCGGATAGATTGCTTGAAAGTAGTAATGGAGGTAATAATGGGTGCTGTAAACCTGTATATAGTGCATTCTTTCATGTATGCAGCTAAATGGTGGTTGTTTTCAATTTGAAACCTAAAGAGCGCCAATTTCCAGCCCCTTGTGTCTGATCAATGAAGAACACCTCAAGAGTAACCAACTCCCTCCTCGTCCACTGTGCTGCCTAATATTATATTAATAACATTTGGACACAGAGCAGCGATTACCTCGGCAGCACACAAAAGCAATGACAAAACCCAAAGCACAATACAGTGCAACCAGTAACATATTTTCCAATGATCTGTTGGAAATTGATGCACAGGCCCTGCGATGAGAAGAAAACAAATATCATCTCTGGTCCCTGCTAAATCAGCAGAACAGAGTTATTGATCTGGCTCCTCACATTGCCAATAGAGCTTCTTTTTTTTTTAGAACAGCTTTTTCAGTGTATTGATGTCATTATCATGATTTCAGTACAGCAAAGGGGTGGTCACCTGCAATCCCCCCGGCCTCCGAGTGCACCACACGCTCAATTAGAATGTCTGCTCTCCAGATGTTCAAGGCAGGGACCTGAATTAACTTTTGACACTGCGGCAAGGGACTGCTGATATGACAAACAAGTACATACATAAATATGATGGCTAAAACAAAGGATTTTCAATTTCATAAAAATATAATTACCTGCCTCCTTTTTGCACCAGCAAAAACAGTAGTGCCCATATGTATCCCTTCTCTGTTCTTAATACCATGTGATTCTGAATTCTCATTTTGAAAATTTGAAGAAAAATCATTCCTTGATGAGTATTTTCTGCCTCTCTTGGTGTAACATTGTGGAAGCTGCTGTGGCTCATCTAGCTACTCGAGATGTGGATGCATCCAGAGAAGGAGATAGCTAAAATCAAAAAGGTCTGGACATTTTCAGTGAAACACCCCAACATTGTTTATCCCGTGCAAATGCGCCCCACCACTCACAGACGTGGGGATTGGCGTCCAGCATAAATAAGACAGACACACACACACACACACACACACACACACACACACACACACACACACACACACACACACACACACACACACACACACACACACACACAAACAATCATGTGTCAAATGTCCTCCCTCCATAGGGTCTATACTCAAAAGGGTCCTCATAAAGATATAAGTACAAGAAATGCATCCAGTAGCTGGTTTGGATTTAATTTCCTCACAGCTAGCATGGGCAACGTTGAAGAACAGAAGGACTGAAAGATTCTTTTCTACCCCGACAGATGCAACAATCGGACCCAGTGCATCGTGATCACGGGTTCAGATGTCTTCCCCGACCCATGCCCAGGGACCTACAAATACCTGGAGGTCCAGTATGAGTGTGTGCCCTACAGTAAGTACGACTTGTCCGTGATGAGTTCAAAACTTTACCCCACCGTTACATCCTCGGTTTCTATCTCCTTCACGGCCCCCTCTCCCTGTCTTGTGTTTTATCACATCCTGTCCGGTTTCTTCCCACTGCCTTGTCCATACAGTTTTGCTCTCTTCGTCTGCAACACCTTCCGGCACCGTTTTCCTCTGTCTCTTCTCCTTCCATCTGTGTCACACCATGAACTTTTGATGAAATATGACCTGTAAAAAACCCTGTGGTCCTTTTCTGTACTGCCTTTATTATTGATGTGTAAACCGTGTGTCCAGCCGACCAACGAGGCTGGTCATGAGGCAGCAGAATACAGGGAGGGTAGAGGAAGTTGGACTCACTCTCCATGATGGCAAGCGAGTGGTTCATGACTCGAGTCTTGTATGGAGAAGTCTATCAGGCGAAAACACATCAGACTTTGATGGCTTAATATACAGTACATCCATACAACAGGTGTCAAAACATGTAAACAGATGTGCCGTTATGTAACGGAACAAATTAGCTCCACTCGTGAGCCGTCAAGGTAATATTTCATCTGAAGAGATAGTGTTAACATTTTGTCTCCTTCATAGATACTGAAATATTCATTGCCATTCAGCTTCCAAACAATCTTTAGGTTGCCCTTTGCATTAGAGTTCCCCTTTGTCCTTTAAGCTGCCATGTTCATTTGCAATTTGTGAAGGAAATTCCCCCCATGTAACCTTTACAAACTGATTAATGACAGGGATTAGATGAATTGTGAGAATCACTAATCAGGTGGAACTGAAATAATTAGTGGTGGAATGATGGGAAGATTCAAATGATCGCCAGCTAATGTATGTAGAGTCCTATTCGTATGATGGATGTCTTTCGGGTATGTTTTAGTTTTTAAAATTCCAAAACAGGAAATTATGCCTAAACATAAATAGTGCACCTTTATGTTACAGTTCATCTTTTTTTTTTGTATATAACACATCACTTCTACATTGCTCATTACCGGTTTAGCTGTCCACGCTGTTACACCTCGGTGTTGAATCAGATCATCATTAGATGGTGAAACTCATTACAACTCAAAGGTTAACCTCTCTAAGGCTTTGAGGACCTGTAATTATGAGCCACTACACTGAGCAAAGCCAAATCCTGTATGTCGAACACCAAACTACTTGTTCTGCTCTTTTGTTGTATTTTTTTTTATACACACTTGCGTCATAGTTAAGTGAAGTATTGATTCTGTGTCTTGCTGTGTTACCTCAAACCTTAATAGTAGGATTAGCCCCAAGGTGCACTCATGTCCACCCACTGCTATGATTATCTTTTTCCTCCGTCTTGCACCAAGGAGACAGTCCAGTCTGCTATAGTGTGCTGAAAAATACATTTCTGCCCAAGGACTCCCAGTTCTGGCAAAGTCTGTCTAACAAAACAAACTCCAAGCAGGTCCTCTCGTCACTCTGAGCAGTTTCAAACATACATGTCTGTAGCGCCGTCTTTTTGCTTCTCAAGGTCCATGCCCAACCAGAATAGGACCAAGAACACAGAATGTATCCTATCGCAACTGCCCTGGTAAGTGCTTGGTGTTCCCCCAGTCTGACCCAGTCCACACAAGCCCAGTCCAGCCTCTCCCACCCAAGCTCTGTTGTAAACTGTGATAGATGTGGTTTTATAGGCTAGTTCTTTGTTTTGTTGCTTTCCTCTTGAAGATCCTATGTCCCCTCTTACCCCATTTTGTAGAGTCAGACTAGCAAAGAGAAAAAAAGGACATCACAGGGGAATATTGACTGGGCTTTTCCAAACCGTAGCAAACCCATACTACAGTTTACAGTTGGCATTGCAAAGATCTTACTACACTTTTCTAGTTTTCACATGCAATAGACGATATGCCAAATACCAAGATTTGTGATTAAAAACATTGCAGTGGATCAGGAGCTTAGGATCCCCAGGATTTGCTGGGATACAAGACTTGAGAATTTTGTTTTGCAAGAAAACGTATTAAATCCCCATTAAGCTGATCAGCGACGGGACTGCAGACAGTGTCCTCATTTTGACTTGTAACCGCTGCCCCTCAAAGTCTCTCCGTCTCATGTAATAGAAGAACCAGTTAAATTATATAATGTAATAAACTGTTGCTTTTCATGCCACCGACTGAATGTTATGTGGTATTTAATTCATTCATTCTGTTGTCTAATCCGTTGCATAACCACGCACGTAATTTTGGATTTTTTTTTTGTGCAAGCGACCTTTGCAACAACTTGAATACATTTCCACCATTTTCATCCCTTTGGCTTCATAATTTGGTTCTTGTCACTAACTGCCCTCATTAGCAACATTATCTTCAATTTTCTAGCCAAGGATGTAAATTTTGCCTTCACTGAGTCACCCTCTGAATTGGCTCTAGCATTGGTTTGAATCAGGCGACGTAAAAGACGAGATGTTTTTCTTGATCAAGCCTGTTCGGTGCAAGCTAATTGAAATGATAAAAAAAAATATATGAATAAATAAATACATAAAAAACATTTGCCATCCCTATTTAACCCTTGTGAAACTGTTCAATCGTGCCAGTGGGCAAAGACAGTCCCCGCTGCTAATATTTAAATTTTTCATCACATGCTCGTGCCAGCAAAGCATTAGCTCCGTGTGACAGTGATGGCCAGATTATGAAAACCAAAGTTAAGCTGTAACCCCATGTGTTTTGGGTCCCCTTTGGTGTTTCTGTACTCACTTCTATTCCTTATTTTTATTCAGTGTAGTCTTAACACAATGCATTCATTTCACACTGGAGCTACTAACTGAGTCCCTAGTTGACAGCTTATCAAGACGGAACACCTGATTAATCGTGTCTTGATAATAAGATTATGATTAGTTGATGGAAACAGAAACTCCCTAGAACAGTGGTTCTCAACTTTTTTGAGTCACGACCTCCCAGCATAACAGAAGGTGTAAACTAATTTGTTGCTCATAAACTGTCTGCAGATTTTGTAGATGCTGGCAAGTGGTTTAGTGCGTTTTTTTCCTGTGTCCAATTGTTTTGGCATATGTGCTGTGAAGCAGTGAAATGAGAATGGCTAAATTATGGGGTGTATGTGTAGGTTTTGCGCTGTCCATATTACTGAAACAAAGTGGAGGGGATCTATAGACAGACAGACATACAGACAGACAGTTGTCCTCATTGTAGCAAATCACAGACAGAAAGGAAACGACAGGGTAGTGACTTTGAGTGATTATTGTGAACGCGCTGACTAATAAGCGTAAATATATAATTAATAATTCTTTGTTTGTGATGATAATGATGCAGAAAGTCTGTCTGATGTTTTTCAAAAGCTTGTCGAGAGCCCAGGGCTCTGTTGGAGGCGGCACTTCCACAGTTTCACAGTGCTGCGGTCACACAATTCATTTCTCCCCCCTCTCCATAGTCGTTCCATTTGATAGCTAGTAAAACTGGCTATAACTGCTTGGTTAAGCCCAATATTGTTTGTTTGTGCCAACATGAAGGGGGTGGGGGGTTCTTGTGTCCAATCAGAATGTGCATTCACACTTTGTCTCTCACAACCACAATAAAAACTTTTCTAAGACAAATTAAATCACAGGTACAGTCAATTTAATTTAAAAACCATTCCCTGGTCAAAAATGTTACTTTTTCTCACAACCACCTGGTTACTCCCAGAAATGATCTTGTGATCCCATGGGGGTCAGGACCCCCAGCTTGAGAACCACTGCTCTAGAAAGTCTTGTTTGGTGGGAGAAGTTTAGGTCTTTAGGGTTAGTCTGGGTTGGGAAGTGTCTTACCTTTGTTTGTTTTACTGTTGCTATATTAAAAGTGTCTGACTCTCTTCCCTTCCCCCTGTGCAATCTGCAGGAAACCTCCTCGGCTATCTGACTCACGCTCTTCATCCACTGACTGATTTCTGATCACACTGATTGCTCTTTCAATTTAACCCATCTCCACTAACGCCATCAGGTCTTCTATCGTGTGTTCTCCTTTTCTTTCCAGACTTGCTCCACACCTCTCTCTGACCTCTCCTCGGCTCCTCTGTTTCATATGGCGGAGGCAGCTTCTGTGAAAACCACTGTTGTTAATTTGTTTGCTTCCTATCCTTGTTTGATCTCTTAGTTAGCTGCAAGACACTTGAATTTCTTCTGGAGAGTGGGGAATTATTTTTTGTAAATCTTTTTTTCTTTTTTTCTTTGTGCCACTGAAGCCTACGTCAGACTCATCATTTACAACAGATCCAAATTCTCTTATGAACCTGCACTAATTGGAGCTTGAGGGTTGCAGGATTCAAGAGGAACCTAATTTAAGATTGCTCCAGTTATCCCACAGTGCAAACTGGCCCAAAATGCAAGATTAGGAATCTCAACCTATGAGAAATAACTGCAGTATGTGGTCTCTACTTGTGTGATTAACATCTTTAAAGGTAATCAATTACTGCATTGTTGAAAGAATAAATCTCAGATTAAGTGACACTCGATAGCAAATGGCCCAAATCAGTCCACATTAGAAGAAATCACTTTTTACGTCAAATAATGTTCATAGCAATTAAATTCAATAAATTACACTGTGTTAAATAGCTCTGAACCATTGTTTTGTGATGATAGCTTTCTCGAGCTTTTGTGTTCACATAGTGTTAAGAAGTGTTGTTGAATGGCTGCATTTACTTTTCTGTATTGCTCGTCTCTCGTCACTCACATTCTGTCAGCAACTTGCTAAATGAACAGCAAACAGGCCAGTCGTGACTCATTGAGCTGAACTGTCGCGAACAGTCGATATTCTGACGTTGGCTTCAGACTAACCTGACAAGAATATTCTGAAGAATATGTTTTGCATCTATGTGAACTTGTCATACATATTTTTTCAAGACACTTTCCAGTCTCATTGTTGCAGTAAAAAAAAAAAAAAAAAAAGCTGATGCAATGCTGATGCCCATGGTCTCTTTAAGTCTTGTGATATGTTTTATAAAGCAGCCCCTAACATCTCAGATTAATGGACTGGCTAATGATTCCTAGCGTAGTGCCTTGTTTGAATGTGCCCATGTTGGCTAATTTATAGTGGATTTGCATTACAAAGCACAAAATAGCTTAACAAATTAAACACAGTGTTAATATTAATGTATTTTTTACCAGTGATTTACACCGATTACCTGCTACAGGCCAGAGTTGAGTTGTTATTTCTCTGTACATTTGATTATTGATTATTATTATTATGCAGATATGTCAGGTGTCACATTGGTCCTGAATGGTCAAATGGCATATTTTATTATTATAGAAATCTTTTTTTTAAAATGTCATATTATATTAATTTTAATTTTAATTATATAGGCATACGCAAAAAAAATGCAGCTGTATTTTTTCACAGAACTAGGCTCAGTCTACAGTGGTGGGTTGATTTAATGAGACCACAGTTTGAAAGCAACTTGGTTTGACTTTTCAACCAAACCAGGGTCATGCAAAGTAAAACATTATATTAAATATTTTTAACAAATGTCATTGAAGTGACAAAGTAAATAAAACTTTATTACTCTGTTATATCCACAGGATTGGCCTTGAGTTTCAGAAAAATTTGCTTATTGACATATAATGATTTTCTTTTTTTTTCTTTTTCTAAAGGGAGATAATTTCCCATGTGAATCCCATAATTGAATCCTGTATATCAAACACAAATTTCCTTTATCTGTGAATGCCAGATGTTTAACCTGACTGGATTTATGCAATCAAATATAGTACATAGTTAATTAGTTAAAGAAAAAAAGAAAAAATCCACCCACCACTGTGCTAAAAACCAACTGTGACTATTAGTCATGATCAAAAATGTGATCAGATCAACGTCAATCTTCTAATCTGACCATTTTTCTAAGACAGGACCGCGGCGGCTGTGTGTCAACTTTCTCTCAACTTTCCTCCTTTTCTCTGAATAGGTGTACCTGTCTTTGTCCAGGTCTCATAACATGTTTCTTCATGTGTAAGCATAGCGTTGACAGTTAATTCATATTAATCTCTTTTTTCCCCCTTGCACCCCTCTCATTCTCTCTACCAACGCTTAAAATAGAAGTGGAGCAAAAAGGTAAATAACAGACACGACCCAAACCCTAGCTCCTTGTTTTGTGGCATCTGGTTGTAAACTAACTATTTTTCCATGGGGGCCCGTACAAACCCATCGCAGACGTTATCTGTAGAATCCCCCAGCTGTAATGTTGGTGGCCGATGTAGTGCAACGAGCTAAGTAAGGCTGGCCATAAAAAGACAAGTCAAAAAGCAGCCAAAAGATGTAAATGGGGGTATATTGGCTGCGGTCCATAGGGGCTTCCTCTCCTCATTCTCCGTGGGTGCTTTTTCTACTCAGCAGAATATCGTACTGCCTGGCTCCCCTTTTCCATAGCATGCCATGGTAACAAGTGTTTCTTGCCCCCCCCCCCCCCCTTTTTTTTTCTCAAGCTATTGCTTCCTACTATCCCTTTGCTCTCCAAGCCCCCCTCTCTCTCACTCTTCTCCCCATTATTCTCACCTGACCACTTTGCTGCTTTTCTCTGTTGAATCGTATGCCTCCTATGCCTCAGAGCAACAGCAAAAGTACCTCAAGAGACCCTTAATGAAAGTTTCCTTTTTTTTTTTTTATTTTAACAGTTGTGACATTTGCACCACTTGTAATGACAAGCCTCTCAGGTATATACCGTAGAAACAGCTGTGTGTAACCGAGACACACCTAGGCACACACACACATTTTGCAGACTCTGCCGACTCCTGCTCTCTCATAACCTCTCCCGTCTGTTGTGACTTTAGTTGTTGTTTGCAGGACCAATCGTTTTGTTAATTTTTGTTTCTGTTCTACTTCCCCTCATTTGTGTTCTATTCCCAACAGTAAATGTCTATGAGGCCAAGCTTCATTTTTTTCCCGACTTCTTTATATATTTAAACATTATGCTTTGTAACGTTCCTGTTTCCTTTTTTCTTTCTATGCACAACACCAAAACCCTTATACTGCTTGTGATTATTGGCTATATAGCTGTTAGCTGTTATCGCCACTCTTTACTGTGTGTTTGTCCCCACTCCTCTTGGACAACCTGTAAAACAATATGAAGACATTAGAGATTTTATTGATATTACATATAGTTTTATATTGTCTTGTATTTCACATGTTAACCCTGTGCCTGTTTTTTTTTTTATTCTACTCTTCTTCCATTACTAGTTTTTCTTTGTCCTGGGACTCTGAAAGCTGTCGGTGATCCTTCCTTTTTATTTGAAGCGGAGCAACAAGCTGGTGCCTGGTGCAAAGACCCACTGCAAGCCGGCGACAAAATCTACTTCATGCCTTGGACTCCTTACAGGACAGACACTCTCATTGAGTATTCCTCCCTGGATGACTTCCAAAACGCCAGACAAACCATCACCTACAAGCTGCCCCACCGGGTGGATGGGACTGGATTTGTGGTCTATGACGGGGCTGTGTTTTTCAACAAGGAACGTACGCGCAACATAGTGAAGTTTGACCTGCGAACTCGTATCAAAAGTGGCGAGGCGATCATCAACAATGCAAACTACCACGACACGTCGCCCTACAAGTGGGGTGGTAAAACGGACATTGATCTGGCGGTTGATGAGAACGGGCTGTGGGTGATCTATGCCACAGAGCAGAACAATGGCATGATGGTGATCAGCCAGTTGAACCCCTACACCCTACGTTTTGAAGCTACCTGGGACACGGCCTATGACAAACGCTCCGCCTCCAATGCCTTCATGGTTTGCGGAGTACTGTATGTGGTCCGCTCCACCTATGAAGACAATGAAAGCGAGGTCAGCAAGAGCCTGATCGACTACATTTACAATACAAAACAGAACCGTGGGGAATACGTTGACATCCACTTTCCAAACCAGTACCAGTACATTGCAGCTGTGGATTATAATCCGCGAGATAACCAGCTCTATGTGTGGAATAATTTTTACATCCTGAGGTACAATCTGGAGTTTGGCCCACCTGATCCAGCACACGGTAAGAACCTAGCCCCCCCAAGTCATTTCTCCTGCCGACAATAACGTTAGATTGCATCGCTGAAATCATGATTTTAGTTGCCGTCAAGTGCACTTTGATATTCCTTCGGTATTCCCCATCTATGTATCAAGTGTCACAGCTAACTGATTTTTAATTTAGACTCTAATATGTGCTAGATATGTTCCGAAAGCTTCGAGGTGTAGGAAATCATCTCGGGGGGGCCTGTGATAAACAACACCTTAAAGCCAGTTACCATATCATAAGGGATCAGTATCACAGGGATTTGGGCAGGTTTGCTTTCCAGGTGTTCCCTGAGTCCCTGGTGCTAAGGCTCCAGGGAACCCTGCTAGCATATTCCTTTTTTTAGCCAGTGTAAGACAGGGAGAGAGAAATATACTCTCACCTCTGGAAACATGCATGCCTGGACAGGTGCAAAGTCTCGCCTGGGGCAAATCTCCATCGGCCATTTAAACATATATTTCACACTCTGTAGGAGGATGTTAGGATTTAAAGTTCTGTCTGAGTGCAAAAGAGATGGTAGACACAGGGGAGAGGGATCAATCACTAAGGGTCATATCATTAAAAAGCATACACTATGTTTTTAATGTATCTGTCAAGAGCTGAGTGGAGGCTAGCCTAGGCTTGCTATAGTCCTTACACCGAGACTATAATAACAGTAATTATCCTAATCCCCTCCATACCCCGAGTTCTAAATCCACGTAATGTTCAACGCAGTCAGTAATGAGCCACGGAGGTCAAGCAACTTTTCACAGATTATCCAAGAGCTCAATATTTATTAATGTGTTTGCTCGTCTAATTTTGTATTGACGGGGCATTGGGCCAATGTGGTTAAATCCAGTTCAGCCAGTGGAACAGCATCAATCTAGCGGGACCAAGGCGAGATTGACTTTAACAAAGATCATAGTCAAAATTTGAAAGGAGCATTTATATGCAGGAGTTGAACCGAGTTTATTCATGCAACAACCATGAGGAACAAGATAAAGAAAAAAAAAGGTTTTATTTTTCCGACTTTGAATAACATGGTTGAAGTTAGATGATTATTTTAAATGAAACATTTGCATTTAACAAGTTAATTGCGAACAGCCACGGAATATGCCCCATTCAGATAATTTCCTTATTAAAGTCGTGCCCAAAAAAATTATTTTATACATTCATGCAGAGAATTTCAAAATGAGCGTAATTTAACCAGCACCTTAAATGTGCAGACAGCTTCTGTGATTTTGGTCATAATATTTCCTAGTCTGCAATATCATAATAATAAATCTGAGAATGTCTTTGCATGGCATTATATGTTTATGTACAGTAAACTGATTATCAAGCAGTCAGGCAACAGCCTCCACAACACCCTTTATCTTCTGCTTGGCTGTTATGGATTCTCTGAATAAGCTGTGTTTAGATAGGCTGCACGCTCTATGGATTTATTCATTTGTTGAATTGACGCTGATTACCGATAGCGAAATCGGAGGCCCCAAAAATGATACGCTCCGAAAGAAGACTACATTCAAGTTATTCTTGAGTCTTTTGCCTCTGTGCATGAGAAACATTCCGTCTGAAAGCAGCTGCAGATCAACGGTTGTCGAAACTGCAGTTGCAGTGACTTTGATGATCGGGTGCATCACAGTGATGTCACATAATGTTGCCTTAGGAGTAAATATTTAGAAATTATTTTGAACAGGGAAAAATATAGTTACTAGTTATGAGAAACTGTACTGTATTTGTTCCCATATTCACACATCTTTATTTTATCCACAACAAAGACTCTTTTCTTGACGAATGAGTCTGGCCCCGCTGCTGACTAATGTATGTCGAGATGCAGTTGATGTGTCGAAGGGAGAATGGTCCAAGATGATCATCAAGATGTCAATAAACTTGTCCTCCCACATGGCTGATGTTGGCACATAAATGATGGCACTTTTTTTTCTGGCTGTCACTGGACGCCCTCTCTGCGATATCTCGGTGTCTGCTTCACTAAGCACTCAAACGAGCTATCAAAAGGCTTCTGCGGTGTTAAAAGTCGAAAGTACGTGTTTTAAATGGCCCTCTGCCAAAGAGAAGAAAACTTAAAGTAAAAAATAAAAACATTTTAGCTGTGCTCAAATTATTAAGCACATCATGTGAAAGCTTAGTACATTAGCATGCGGAAAGCACTGTCCACACAACAGAGCGTGGATGATCATTAATGCAGATGATAGAGCCGTGTTAATTGTTTGGCTTTTCTCTTCAGAAGAAAAAAAAAAAGATCTGCAGGTATAACCACAGATTCTTTCCTCTTCAAGAGAATTTCAAAGCACGTACAGAGGATTAGTCAAAATTGTGGAGGGTGAGACCGTTACTGTATGCATTTGCTATTGTACATTGCGCCTCTCACTTCCTTTTGCATCCCGATTTTTCAAGCAAGGCACAAACAAGTCTGTCACATGATCCGGTCCGTCATGAAGTGCAGTCACGTCAAAGCGATGCTGAGACCCTGTGTGGCAGACAGTTGGGTACTTGTCAAGTCCAATAACGTTGCTCGTGTCGAGGCAAGATCATCTCTTGTAGGATTATGGGGGAGTAGATGGGGTCACATCCAACAAGCGGCTCCACTGGAAGTGGACATTAAATGGGTCAGTAAGTCCCTCTCTTGGCTTTGACCAACAGCGCAATAATCCACTCATTTAACCATGGCTCCACGCCTGTTTCCCCTCTTTGCATATAGGAACTCATAGAAGGACATATTCCTTTGTCGCATATTGTAAATGAGATGATTAAATTGATTTAAATGAGGTATTCCCAGAGAAAAAACCATTATGCACCCATTTCTGTTGACCGTTCATTCATGCCAAGCTCTAAAATGTGGTCTCAAACCACTGAGTAAGCATATCAAAAGCTATTTTTTTACCAGAAGTATGCACAAACAGAACGATGGGACACAGGTGAGTCTTTTATTTATCCCTCGTTGCAAAATTATATTCCGAATCACTTCCATACAAAAGCCCCCAGCGCTGCAGTTAACACCCACACAAATCAAGACCTCCTCTCTAATTGTTCAAATGTCAATACATTTGCATACAGTTTCAATCTTTGCTGCGCCCTCAAATTACGCATTTGCACGTGGGGGTCGTAAGGAAGAGAATGACCCAATTTGTTTTAAATTATAAGGTGCGGCTCAGTGACGCGACTTGCCAATTAGCTCACAAAACTCTGCATGTGGTCAACACAATGCCCCGTAGTCGTGTGTTATGAAAGTGCTTAACAATGCAAAAATGCTCAGCTGGTACAGATGCTTGCGAGTGGTGTGCGTAAGCGGCCGCCCCAGAGAGCCCATACCTCCTCCGGTCTGATGAATATACCACTCTTGAACAAGCGCCACCACGATTCATTTGTGTCGTCTGCGGTGCCTACGCAGACGTCGACTCATGCGTGGCAACATTTAGAGAGAAGAAAAAGAGAAGAGGGACACTTTCAACGTCAACGTGAAGCTTCCACAGCCTTCTCCGGTGGCCAGGTAAAATGGCAGGGACTTCGGGCTGCTACTTGGTGGACAACGGTGCAGGAGGAGGGATCAGGATCTCTTAAAAACGGCCAATTTGTTTGTTTGCCTTGACAGCAACCCCCCCCCCTTCTCTCGCTCTCTCTTTTTCTCCCTCTTTCCAACCCTCTGTCAGCTGCCCAAGTGGACAGCGGTGTGAAAGGAGAGTGTATTGGTGTGGAAAATCACCTTTTTTCTTTTTTTCCTCCTGTCATATTCTCGTTCTTGCCATTTCTTTTTTCTGTCTGCTTCCATCGCTCTCTCTTTCATTATCTCTCTATCACAGCCTTTGTCTGTCTGTCTTTCTCTCTTTGGTCACTCTTTCTCTCTCCTCTTTTTTTCCTATATTCCCTTCTTCGGCCATAATGTCACTCATTGTTCTTCGCAGCCCTCCTCCTCCTCCTCCTCCTCCTCCTCCTCTTCCTCCTCATTCATCCGTGAGCGGGTTTTACATCTGGACATGTCCTGCACATACCGTATATGCGTCTGTTTGGCTTCTCTCGGGCTTAAGTCTGGGTCAGACTGTTCAAATCATGCCCGAAGAGAGCTGTGCAAACTAAATGGCGAGGGTTTAAGTAAATCCTTAGCTGTGCCTTTGGTAAACAGTACACACACACAGACACACAAACAACTACAGGACAAAGATGACCATCAGCCACAAGATGATCAGGGATCACACGCACAACCCCGAAACATTCATTTACTGGTGGATCAGCTTTTAGGATAACAATATTTATATTTAGAGGATATTATTACACAAAAAAATCCCGATTTTTATTTTTTGTCTTTGTTGTAATTGCATATGCTTTGGATTGAGCCAGACTTCATGAAAATTTCCCCTAAGGATTTGCTTCTGATGCTTCTTGCTGCGATAAGCAACTTTTCTTTTCCGGTCCTTTCCTGGGCTCTTCCCGCGTTCATCATAAAATCCTGTTTGATTTGTCAGGTTCACACTGATGTTGACTGACCAAATCAAACACCACACTGTAAACGGCAATATGCACCAAACAGCTCGGAGTGGACGTGAAAAATGATGTTTGGATGTTGTTGTTTAACATGAGATGACTTTAAGCTTGTGTGCCGCTTCCCTAGCAGGGATTCAACTGGTTCCTTCATTTTTTATTTTATAGCGCTTAAAGCTCCTTGGATCTTTGAATTTGTCCGATGTTAAGATACTATGGGGGGTGTATCATCAACAAAAGGCATTCCCCTTAACTGCTGGACTATTGTATCTCCCTATATGCCAGCCTCGGGTCTTTATTTCTCCCATATAGCATCTTTAGCAGCCGTTTTATGACACAGTGTGACGCTGTTCCGTCTACACCATGACCCACTGGTCTCATTCTTGGTTACGATATAGGGGGGGTGAATTTAACCGGGGCGATAAAAAGAGGGGAAATCCCACGATGGGGATTTACAGTCTTGTTCACAGTGTCTCTGATATTACATCGTGGGATAATACCTAACCACCCTGGTGTCTGGTGGCAGTAAAGGCTATTCAGCACATGAGGTCACTGGGTCACCTGTTTCCTCTGAAATCCGATCATGATCTCTGCCGCTCCTCCAGCGCCGGGCATCATGAGACAGGAGGGCCAGTTGTTGCCAGTCCAGGAAGCTCATTTCATCCCTTCATCCAAAAGAACACACCTCAAGATAATGATTTCCTCGTAGTCCCGAGCTGCTAGTTACCCCTTCTCCAGGAACGTCTTGCCCGCTGGTGTTGAACTGCTGTGCACAGCGTGGCCAAATGATCTGCTGACAGCGTACAAGTATGTGGGCAACAGCACAAACCCGGGGTTATGATTTAGAGCGTCACAAAGAGATGCTTGACATGAAAGAGAGAGGAGGGGTGTGATTTTGGTTACGCTGAGCCGTGTAGCCAAAGGGCTCCACAGGCTCTTGTTTGATTACAGTCGATCAGCCTGAAACAAGGCATATTAAAAGAAGTATTACTCAAACCCCACCTCCGCAGCCCACCGCGCAGCTCCCTGACACGCGTCTTTGAGGAGGTTCCTTTCACCCAGGGCTGGTTTCTGTGTCTTTGCGAGTCCGTTCCTCTAATCTGCGTTTATGTGGCCTCGCTCGACTCTGCTTTATTTGTGCTGCACAGCTGTGTTAACGTGTGAATGTAAATCTGTGTGCCAGTGTGTATGAACAGCCCTGAAATAGACACCCTCCTGTGTGCACAGCATTAAATATCAGTCCGCTTGGCACACTTAAGAGTTAATGCTTGAAATTTGAGGCACGTACTGTACCGAAAGAGCTGCAAGGAGAGGGGGGGGCAGGCTGGTGTCTGGCAGCTGCTGTGTCTGTTCTCTATACTTTGGTGTCATTTTGTGTGTGAGCGTGTACGTGAATGTGTACATGTGTTTAGAAGAATGTCTGTGCTTGCAAGTGCATGTGTGGGAGTGCACTCTGACTGACTGTCTGCCTTTGTCCGTGTGAATCAATGTGTTTGTGTTGTGGGAAAGAGAAATATTGGACACAGCAGTACATAACATAATCCAGCCATTAGGTTTTGTTCCCCGCGACATGGACGTACACTGTGCACACCCTCACAAGGAGATGACTCGTGGGAAATTATACGAATTTTCTCTCCGCTTTCTTCATATTTACTGCTGATGCACAAGCAATCATATGCCATGTTCCCCCCTGCACAGCGACAAATGCGGCACGGAGTGAAAGACGTGTAATCCAATTTCCTTTGTGTATTATTGTTATTATTGGGAGATATCAAAATGCATCGCAAATGTATTATGAATCATCGAGCTATTTCATACTCAAGAACAGCTCCATTTCCATGAGCGAGGGCAGCATCTAGAGAGTACCGAGCGAGTGCGTGTTTGAAACGGAGATGTTTCAGTGGCGGCGTTAGCAGAGGGGGGGATAATTTACTCCTTGTTTGTTTTTCACATCTCAACACCGTATTTCAATTAATCCACACTCCGCCGAATGACTTGAAAACTGGTGGGTTATTCATTTATTGTCCACCCACCATATTTTCTTGGTTACCGCACAAAGACTGAGCATGCCCCCCCCCCCCTTCATAACGGCACAAACACACTTTGAATTGCTTGAGGTTTCAGATCATTTTTGGAACTTTTGCACAAAAAATGCATATCCTGCGGAAATGGGAGCAAATAGGTAAATCTCCTTAGCGACCTTGAGATCACCATGACATTATCCCATGCGATAGGAGGGAAAGGGTGAGATCTAATAATTATTTTAACTTTTGATGTGGCAAATTGCCTACAATAAGTGCTAAATGTGCGTTCCGTTACGCAGGGTAAACAGCACCTGAGAATGTGTTTGAAACATTAGCCCGATGAACAACCATGCGGTGCCGACTAAGAGTGAAGCCATTACGCGTAATATGAAAGACACACACGCTGTCAGTTTTCATTTGTCAGCCCGGCATGACTACTGAGTCCTGGTAATGGCTCATCTGGGCATGCGTGGTTGTGTGTGGAGGTTGTGTGTGTGTGTGTGTGAAAAGCTGACGTGTGTGCATGTGCTCTGCCAAAACTCGAAAAAAAAAAAAGCCACGCTCCTCTCCTGGGTTCCTGTCTCACTGTCTGTCACCAATCCGAGACCCTCTAACCCCAGTGGTAATAACAGGACCACTGGGGTACAGTCAGGTGCGGCGATGCGCGGGCGCGGAATCACACAAACAGGTTAGGAATAAGTGTATTCCCGACCGTTCGGGGTGCTTTGGAGGATAACTCTGCATGCGCTCACTCTGTGACAGCTAATTGAAGGTTCCCCCCGGGCTGAGTGCAGCAGAGACATAATAATCAAGGAGCCTGTCCTATATAGCCCAAACGTGGGATTTGCTCCTTTCGTCATAATCAAAGGAATATTGCACGGTATTCAGCGGCGGCGGGCTCGTGTTTCCACGGTGGAGAACAGAGATATTTGGTCCGTGTTGTGCGTCCCAAAAGGTATGGAAACTGCAGCAGCAGCAGCAGCAGCAGCAGCATCACTTCCAACGGATCAGTACGCATTCCCTCTCAGTCGAGACCCACAGTATGAACGTGTCCATTTGGGCATGTATGTGAGGAAGTGACTGCCCGGCAGGAGTGACCCTTTTTAATACCTGCGGGTTGACTCCTCGCAGCTTTCATTGGATTAAATTAAACCGAGCTGTGTCACAAAGGTAATAAGATTATTGTGTTGCGGGCAGGATTACGGGCTGACACGCATATGTACGCATGGAACAGCAGCGGTCAGGCAGGCTGCATTGTTTCTGCACGGATCTCTCTGCGAAGCATAGCCCGCACTCACATTAGCCTCTTTTTTTGTCACACAGGAAAGAGGATTAGTTTGCATCACAAACATGAAATGAAACCTCCCGACGGGATTATTTCAGCCCTCCTACTTATGTCCTTTTTCATAACGTCTCTTGTTAATGAAGCTCTTTAATGTACAGCTGATGGTACGCGCCGAGAGCAACAGCTTTTAGCAATGCCAGCGCAGGATTTTCTTTTTTTTTTTTTCTATTCTGTCTGCTGCAGCGCAGACATTGGGTCAGCAAATCCACATCGCACCCCTTTTTCCCAAAGCCAGAGCCATCCATTTCGCCGTGGGCCAATCCCCCTCCAAAGCTTTAGGAGAGCCAAACCCATTAGTTCTAGCCTTGTATTAACCGAGTCGAACATTAATTACCTCCACAGTTTCGCTGCTGATAGCAGGTAGCCAGTTAAAAAAAAAAAAAGACTTCAAAGAAATGTCATTGTACATGTTGTAACTAGAGCTCGGAGCTCGACGTCCCAGCAAGCCGCGACAGGCAGCCGTCTCGGGTGAGGAGTGTAGACAAGATACAGTTGTTAGTTGACATGCTGAAGGAATGTTCCTGGATCACAGCAGATGCCTCTTTGATTTATCGGCTGTAGTCGCGAGCCCTTTATCTTGCATCGAGCGGCCGAACAGTGATTGATATTCATTTTATTTCTGTCTGGATTCTAAAATTCCCACCCATAGAGACTGGGCTCTTATCGTTATCATCTTTCATACTTTTGGAAATGAGAAACCTACAAAGGGCCCCCGCGGTTTCTGGGGGAATCTTCTGGAGGTTTGCCAGGCAACTCTGACCCAGATGTTTAAATAGAAACAATGATCATAATTTACTCGCTATGTTGACACACTTTCATTTCCTGCAACATTTCATGCTGTAGTGTGAAATGTGCAAGGGTTTTTTTTTTGTTTTTTTTACTTTCACCTCTGTGAGTCTTCTGGGTGAGTCACGGGAAGAGGAATGAAACCAAGGGTTATCGCAATAGTGGGGAATTGGTGCAGAATAGAGACCGGCATTTCTCCCAGGCAGCTAAATGCTAGTGCTGAAAGGACACTAAGCACAGGTTTCTCTCTCCACCGCTGTGACAGGACGAGCAGCCGAGAATTTCACCGCTGCGTTAAAGGATGCAGGTGGGGGGGGGGGGGGGGGGGGGGGGGGGAGGAGGCTAAGGTGAAGCCAGCCAGCCAGATCTGCCTTCAGCTCAGTGTCAAAACAGCCAGTCAGCTGTGTACACGTTCATGTCACATGCTTGTGTGTGTGTGTGTGTGTGTGTGTGTGTGTGTGTGTGTGTGTGTGTGTGTGTGTGTGTGTGTGTGTGTGTGTGTGTGTGTGTGTGTGTGTGTGTGTGTGTGTGTGTGTGTGTGTGTGTGTGTGTGTGTGTGTGTGTGTGTGTGTGTGTGTGTGTGTGTGTGTGTGTGTGTGTTTGGCAGTTGCTTTCAGTCTGACCCATTATCCAGTGTGAGCAGCTCCTCCAATCCACTGGACGACAGCAACTGTCTTCTCCTTTCTCCGACTTGACCACATTTGTTTCTGAATTTTCCTGTCATCCTTTTCTTTGTGTGCATCATTTCCCCCCACCTCTCTCTCTCTCTCTCTCTCTCTCTCTCTTCCCCCCCGTCCTGCCTCTGACTCCCTCCTCTCTTTGTCTCTTCGGTGTTTTCACAAGCGGCGGTACTACTGAGAACGACAGTGCTCAGCTCGAGCAGTGTAACAGCACCTCTTCACATTCTCTGCATGCTCCGCAGGCAGCCTAATGGAGGAAATCAAAGTGCTCAAATGTGATTAGATTCAGTATGTGCATTGCATTGCAATCAGAGCCCCTTTGACTGATGTAGCTTTTCCTTTTCTTTCACGGGTGGGGGGTACGCTTTATTTTGTCACTCGGAGTTGTGAAGTAGATTTCTACAAAATAGTTTTGTGTATATCAACCTTTCCTCTATGGAAACTCCCTTCTGTTCCACTTTTACGATATGTAATTACAGTGCTGCTCACACATCTGACATGAAAAATGTCTTTTCCTCAGTGGTTCATGTTAAATGTAAGGAGAGCAGTATGTGTCGTCGTCGCCCCCCCCCCCCCCCTCCTGCAACATATTGTCTTTGCCCGGGGCACTGCATGAGTTACTGCACACCTGTTTTATCAGAGTCAGAGTTGTTGGGGAAAAAAGCAAATGTAAACCGAAGGTTCCGGCACCACTGCCACACTCGCAGGTTCTGCGTTGCGCCGGTGAAATTTAATCAGCCATGCCACGAACCTCTCCCAGGCAAGAATGATTGCCATGCAGGAGGACGTTACTGTAATTATTGTCTTGTTCACTGCTGACTGAGTGCCTTGGGTAAGCCATAGTCAACGGGAAGGCAAATACGCTTGTTGCACAAAAGCACATAGCGGCAATTTACACGACAGGATACTTCGATGTATAAGCATTACAGCGTTGAACATTTTCAGGGATAAAAGATTTGGAACGGTCCTCACTGGGCGCGCCATTAGATTTTTGTGGGCATCAGCCCACCAGAAGGTCAAGGTTTGAATACCAGCTAAAGAATTCATACCATAATACGTGATATAATCCACATCAGGGGTGCCGCACTAATGAGTCAACCTCACACTGCCACCGCAGGCGATACTACAATTTGGTTTTTATTCCAGGCACTGCGTCGTGTTTCTTTCAGAAAGACTCATAAACATGTGTCCCGGTGACAATCAAACTCCACTCTATGAGGAGGCAACGACGTTTTCACCTTCGCGTAATACCGCTCCGCCCCACATGTAACTCGCGATCCCTCTGTTCACAGCTCCGCCGCTGTCAGAAGTCACCACGTCCGCTCAGCCTCCGAGAACTACAACCACCACCACCACAACCACGGCGCACCGGGGTGTGGCCAACGCCACTGCCACAACAGGGCTGAAGGAGGGCAGCAGGGGAGCGCCCAGGCCGCCTCCTGGGATTCCACAGACTACTTCCCCTCCACCCCTGGAGTCCTTCCCGCTGCCGGAGCGCTTCTGCGAAGCCACCGAGAAAAGAGACATAACATGGCCTCAGACCCAGAGGGGCATGCTGGTGGAGCGACCGTGCCCCAAGGGAACCCGAGGTAAACAGCCACGCCCCCCCCCCACACACACACACACACACACACACACACACACTGCTTTCAATGTGACCTGAGGTGTCCTGTGAGTTTGTTGGATCTGTCTGATATTCTGGCACACAATGATGTTTCAGTGGGTGCAGTGAAAACAGTAATGGTGTTCGGTTTTATCGGTGTCATTCCAGGTCGAAGCATGATTAAGAAATCTGTACCGACTGCGTTGCCTTTCTCTCTCTGAGCTCGCGGGGAGACATGAGCCCTCATTTGACTGTGCGTGAAATAAGGGCTAATTACGAGGGGATAAAATGTTATGATGTTGGAGCAAAAACAGGCACAACGAGCTGTTGATTTCTTTTCATAATTTTTTTTAGCTTTTTTTTTTATTACAAACATTTGTGACTCTATGTGTTTGGAGTTCACTGTATCCAACAATGTCAGTTTAATCTTTCCCCCAACAGCATTTTAGCAGACTTTCCAGAATAACAGTGAAAAAAACTAAATCTGTCTTGGCTGATATTTGTGTGCAATATACACAAGCAGACGTTGTGGCTATTTGTAGGATATTACAACATCTGCGTCTTGTAAGTATGTTGTTTGTGTGCAATTTCTTCTCGATTTCTTTTTTTTTTTTTAAATTTCTATCCTTGGCCTTTGTTGCCCTGTAAAAGACCTCGTGGGAATATAAATAAGATTTGATTTGACTACTCTGCTTGTTTTCCCTGTCAGGCACAGCCTCTTATTTATGTGTCCTCTCCACTGGGGCCTGGCACCCGAAGGGCCCTGATCTCAGCAACTGTACCTCCCACTGGGTCAACCAAGTCGCCCAGAAGGTTTGTGTGGGCAATGCCTTACTGTTTTCCTTCTAAGTAGAATGTGTTTCTCACAAAAACAGAGAGAGAGAGGGTGGACAAAATAATGGAAACGCGTCCTCAGGAAAGAGTTCAAACCAGAAATAACTAATTCACTGTTACAAGGGGTGGCAGTAAATCTGGGTCAGATTAGCTTGAAAGCTGAATTTGGGAAAGACATTATGAAAGAAGTCTGGAAAAGAGGACTTTGACATGAGTTTCGTACGACGACAAAAACACTGCGGAGGAGAGTATATGAATTGAAATTGTAGACAAGGGAAGGGAAAGTGGGACACAAACAGTATATAAAAAAAGAGATGGATACTGTGTATATTAGCGGCACATGTAATGATATGCCTTTAATTTGACCCAGCTTTTCAAAAATGTATTTGCCTCCAAGTCACATTAACCATTCTTATTTCCCTACCCTGAGTATAATGTTCTATATTCTAAAAGCATCTCACTTTTACCAGTTTGGTTTTTTTGAACTTACCACACAGTAAAAAAAACTGCTGCCATGGCAACGTCTCCCGTGTGAAGAAAACATAAAACCCTCTTTTCATAAATGGCATTTCAAGGACTCATCCAAGTGTGATTTGATGTCAGACACGCGGCTGCAAAGAACCATCCGAGTCCGTCTCCTTTGCTTTTCTTGTGAGCCTCGTTCACTCGCCTCCCCGCAGATTCGCAGCGGCGAGAACGCAGCTAACTTGGCAAACGAGTTGGCCAAGCACACCAAAGGCCCCATCTTCGCCGGGGACGTCAGCTCCTCCGTGCGCCTGATGGAGCAGCTGGTGGACATCCTGGATGCTCAGCTGCAGGAGCTCAGGCCCAGCGAGAAGGATTCTGCAGGGCGGAGTTTCAACAAGGTAACTGCATCCACCAGAAAAAGAAAAACGAGCCTGGATGAAAGTGTACTGTTTTCCGTTAAATACCTCATCCAGCTCCACTTTCTCACAAATGATCTCTTGCCGAATCACTCTGCAGTCGGAGCTTACAGCCTCTTAGGTGCTTATCTTTGCCGTGACTAATGCAGAATTTTATTCCGCTCCCCCAAAACAATGTAGAAATACAGTCTGTAGCTGTTATTGTTTGTCACAGAGAGTGTGTCCCTTTCTCCCTTTCTCCTCAAAGTGAGGAGGGGCTGTGAGAGAAACAAAAACAAAAATCATTTTAGACTCTTGACAAGGAGCAGGCATCTGTATCCATGGCGGTATGTCCGTACATTTGGGGTGATGGCCATACTTTAATGCAGCATGTGATGCCCAAAGCACGTTCATTCCTGAAGCTTCCTGTAGAGCAGGTGAGCAGCACACCAGGGCACTGAGCCAATGAGACTGGCCGCAACCATGACTGAATAGTTAGTCAGGACCTTGTTTTCTACAAAAAGCCTTTACCTGAGCTCATTAACTTGTGCAAATTATGTGTCTATTTTTATCTGCTCTTTTTTTTTTTTTTTTCTTTTCTAATAAAAAAGCTTCAAAAACGAGAAAGGACATGCAGGGCGTACATGAAGGTACTGGAGCAATGCTTCCGCCCACTCTTCTTGCTGCTGCCCCCTCCCCTGTTCCTGTTCATGCCCCGGCCCACAGTTACAACAGCATGTCCTCTGCACTGTCATGTTCTCCCTCCTCCCTGTGCTTCCTGCTTTGTTTTTGTTGTTTTTTCCTTTTCCCCGAGTAATTGCCGTACACACAGACACAATTGTACCCAATGTGCTTTCTCAGTCAAAGAGAAGTCATCTCCAATTACTGAAGTGGCGTCTTTTCATGGATGTATATGTGTGTGTCTCTGTGTCTGTGTGTGTGTGTGTGTGTGTGTGTGTGTGTGTGTGTGTGTGTGTGTGTGTGTGTGTGTGTGTGTGTGTGTGTGTGTGTGTGTGTGTGTGTGTGCGCGCGTGTGCGTGTTTCCCCCCCTCTGCGTTGACAGCAATGGTGTATTTATTTATTTTTTTCCCTCCTGTATATTTTCTAAGTGTTTAGTCAAGACTGCACGCCTGGATGCATAATACCACAACACAAACGGACATCTTGTACTTACATTCCTCTCATTATTCATTTGCTGTTGTTTTGTTACAATTTTTTGCTTTTTTTTATGAGAACTCTCTTCTGTGTAAAACACCCCGGATTACTGCATCTAACTGAATTCACTGATTTAGTCAAACCAATTTTATTTTTCCAAGGACTGTGACCTGACCTTTCATCGCATGCAATGCGAAAAAAATTGTGGTTCCTGTCTCACAAGGACATAAGTTTGAGGTCATGGAAGTCGTTTGTCTGTTAGAGGTTGCACATCTGTAGCTCTGTCTTGTTAATAGGGTACGTCCAGGTCAAATAGGTTTCATTGAATGCTGTCAGGTTAGACTCACACATCCATGTATTTTTCTCCATATATATCTTTCTACCTTTAGGGAGCTCATTGTCCTACACCTGCCACCAAAGTCACCCCCACAATCCACATCTCTCCTTTGGGAGGGTATTAAAATGGATCGAGCTAATTAGCCAGTCAATGGCCGTGCGCTCATAAAAAGAAAAGAGGGAAAAGGAAGAGAAGAAAGAAAAAAACGCACACGCATATTTAGTGTCACATCATCACTTTGGTTTTTAATGTCACAACATGTCCATTTTGAAGTCAGAGGTAGTGACGGTATGAGAGAGGGGCTGGTCAATGTAAACGACGGCACTTATTGGACAAATGAGAGCCAGAGAGGATCTGGGGACACAGATTGTTGAGTAGGCAGTATCCGACATCTGACATCACATTAGCAACCCCCCCCCCCCCCCCCCACCACCAGCCGCCGTCTGCACTGATGACCTGATTAGACCCAATGATTTGATTGTCATTTCCTGAAGAAATCCCAGTGTCGAGGTAGACAATGTGCACAAGGAAAAATGTGAGCATGGAGGAGACAGTTCACTTAAAAAAAGAAAAAAAAAAAGAAGAGGATTTTATTTTGCATACATTTTATTAGGGGTTTCTTTTTTCTGCAGGGAGACCGCATGACTTACTGTGCAGTTGAGCGGGTCAAAAGTTAAAGAAAAGAAAAGTTCCTAGATGCCGAGTGATGAGCTCTTTTTTGCAATTAGAGAATCTGGAGCTTTTGGTACCTTGACTTCCATCAGGCCATCTCTTCACATCTTGTTATTGGACAGACCCGATTGGCTCAATACACCAGTGTCCTCGAAAAAGAAACTGAATCCGCGCCAACGTCAATGATGCTCCTGTTCCTCTGCGTCTCTTCTTCGTTTCTTCATCATGATCAATAGAGTTTCAAAAAAGAATTTCTTTCTAATCCATTAAATATCTTTTTTTAATTGTTCCTATATCTATATATATATATATATATACATATAAATATACATATACACAACATGTTTTCCTTTGCTTCTTTATTTTTTTCTTATGTTCATTTTAATCCCAACAGATGTTATTCTTCAAGCACGGCATTTCATTTCCGTGTCTGCATGTCACCGCTTTATGCTTGTAACTTATTTTTTTTTTTTCTCCTCCTGTTCTTCCGAGTTACTCAAGTATTGTTGTGTGCGTTTGTATTCTCTGTATCTTGGACACAGGCCATTGTGGACACAGTAGATAACCTTCTGCGACCGGAGGCCTTGAAGTCCTGGCAAGACATGAACAGCACGGAACAAACGCACGCAGCCACCATGTTACTGGACACCCTGGAGGAAGGGGCCTTCGTCCTTGCCGACAACCTCATGGAACCCGCCTTTGTCAAAGTTCCTGCAGACAATATAAGTAAGTAAGGCAAGAGTTTGTGGTAAGCAAACGACAAAGCGCTCTCGAGTGATGCAAGCTCAGTTAATTTGATTACTTTCAATTTGTCGAGAGAGTCACTCTTGTGATAGGAAAACGAGGCTGCCACTTGAAAAAGGACTTTGTTTTCATAATAAGCATTTAAACCTCGGGGGAACTGAAAAACAACGCATATTAGGTTTAACGAGTCGCTTACTGACAAAGTGATGAATATCAGACAATTAAATAGACTGGATTCTCTGATTGCGCACGCTCACTTTATAAATGTGCGCGTCTAGACCTTGTAACTCTATACATTAATGTGAACATTAGCCTGCTGTGGAGTCAGAAGAACGACATTGTTTATCCACCGCCTCCTCTTCCCTCCCTCATTCTCATCAGCGTGACGGAAGGCTCTCTCTGGGCTGCTCTCTCGGCGCAGCCTTGCACGTGTTAGCAAGAGTCTCACCGGAATAAAATAAGCCCCTTGTGATTTACATTCTTATCGTGAAGCTTTTTGAGTTGTTGATATATTTCCTTTGGTCTCGGCAACAAGTTGTGTGGAAATGTCAAGAAAAAAAAAAGCTTTGGCATAAATATATTCCACAATAAAAAAACTTTAAAAAAGTGGAATCGAAGTAATATAATGACAGATTTCTCTTTCTCTTTTTCCCTTCATCTTTCTTCTCTAACCCACCTGCTGCCTCCCTGCGCCTGGCAGTCCTGGATGTGTATGTACTCAGCACAGATGGCCAGGTTCAGGATTTTAAATTTCCGCAATCCAGCAAGGGTGGGATCTCCATCCAGCTCTCCGCCAACACGGTCAAGCTCAACAGCAGGAATGGTAAGCTCTCTTAAATGTGCCGAGAGAAAAGGGGGGTGGGGGACTCACTCTAAGATGATGAAGGTCGTAGACACAGTTTTAGAAAGTGTGTATATATATATATATATATATATATATACACATATATATACACCCTTGTGTATTTGACTCCCATTCTTGTTTCTTTCAAAAAAGTGTATTTGTGTAAAAACTTTTTCTCAAAAAAAAAATCCAAGCCCTGTAATTTGACCCTAAAAAGTATTCACATTGAAATAAGCGTAGTCCCCATATGTTGAGCAAATTTTTCAAACCTCAGTTTTTTTCTTCATATATATTTTTTTAAATTGTTTCACCCTCTGATGCCTGTCTCACCCTCTGATACCTGTCTCACCCTCTGATGCCTGTCTCACCCTCTGATACCTGTCTCCCCCTCTGATACCTGTCTCACCCTCTGATGCCTGTCTCACCCTCTGATGCCTGTCTCACCCTCTGATGCCTGTCTCACCCTCTGATGCCTGTCTCACCCTCGGATGCCTGTCTCACCCTCTGATACCTGTCTCCCCCTCTGATACCTGTCTCACCCTCTGATGTCTGTCTCACCCTCTGATACCTGTCTCACCCTCTGATGCCTGTCTCCCCCTCTGATACCTGTCTCACCCTCTGATGCCTGTCTCACCCTCGGATGCCTGTCTCCCCCTCTGATGCCTGTCTCCCCCTCTGATGCCTGTCTCACCCTCTGATGCCTGTCTCACCCTCTGATGCCTGTCTCCCCCTCTGATGCCTGTCTCACCCTCGGATACCTGTCTCACCCTCTGATACCTGTCTCACCCTCTGATACCTGTCTCACCCTCTGATGCCTGTCTCACCCTCGGATGCCTGTCTCCCCCTCTGATGCCTGTCTCCCCCTCTGTTGCCTGTCTCACCCTCTGATGCCTGTCTCCCCCTCTGATGCCTGTCTCACCCTCGGATACCTGTCTCACCCTCGGATACCTGTCTCACCCTCTGATACCTGTCTCCCCCTCTGATGCCTGTCTCACCCTCGGATACCTGTCTCACCCTCTGATGCCTGTCTCCCCCTCTGATGCCTGTCTCACCCTCGGATGCCTGTCTCACCCTCTGATGCCTGTCCCTCCGCAGGAGTTGCCAAGCTGGTTTTCGTCCTCTACAAAAACCTGGGCCAGTTCCTCAGCACGGAGAACGCCACCATAAAGATGGCCAACGAGGCTTACGGCCGCAACGTATCGGTGGCCGTCAACTCGGACATCATCGCCGCCTCAATCAACAAAGAGTCCAGCCGTGTATTCATCAACGACCCGGTGATTTTCACCCTGGAGCACATTGACGTGAGTCTCCCCGCTGGAAGTAGAGGAGAGGTCATATTAGAAAAACTCCAGGAGGGAACATCTAGAGTAGACAGAGATCTGCAATTTGAATTGTAAATGTCTGGCTAGGTCAGTCGGCAGTTTATTTAAGTCATTGAACATCAAATTAAAGGAGTCTTTAGAACCTAAGTGAATTCTTAATGAAAACTAATTCTTTAATCAACATTGGGATATAAATGATGCCCATTTTCTTTTATAGTGGGGGGAATTAGCTCCTAGATTAGCCATACAATCTAGGATGAAATTACTGGAGCGCCAATTATCTTCCGTCTTTTAAAGTTGTCACTAGAGTTCCCAGAGGGCCATGTGTGACTCCATTCTTTATCAGAGAAATTGTGCAATTCCAGAGACATGCCGTCAAACAATTATGCCTCTCTGTTATTAAGGCCTCATATAACCAACCATGCTTGGGTTGATTTTGTGAGCATGTGCCAAATGAGATACAACATATGAATTGCCTCGTAAGAGCCGTGAAGTGAAAAATCCTCATCCATGTCGTCGTGGAAAAATACGTTGTATGAGTGGGGGGTAAATGGCCTCTGTGTTCTGCATGTACTTCAATTTCAGGCAGTCAATTATTTGGACACTTAACCATATCTCTTGTTATCTGCAGATGGAGCACTACTTCAACTCCAATTGCTCCTTCTGGAATTACTCTGAGAGGAGTATGATGGGCTACTGGTCCACCCAAGGCTGCAAACTCCTGGATTCCAACAAAACACACACCACCTGCTCCTGCAGTCATCTCACCAACTTCGCCATCCTCATGGCGCACCGTGAAATCTCGGTATGTCACATCGAGTCCTTCTTTAATTTTTGTTTGTTGTATACTTTAACTTTTCTTTTCAAGTTTTTAAACCTAGTTTTAGTAATGAACCAATGTACACTGGTTGTCACCCTCGTTCACATGTTGTGGCCTCAGTATAACCAAGTTTTTTTTGTTCCCTTTTTAAGCACAGATTGTACTTTTAATCTAGCTGTAACTATTATAAAAATATATATATACATACATTTTTTTGTTTTGTTCTTAACCTGTCATTCATTTAAAAAGCTGAAGACATTGAAGTACTTTTGATTAGGTCACATATGATTTGGTAAAAAATAATATTGTTTTATTCCTTCCCCACAGACCTCATATGAAAACACTTTTTTTTTTTTCCCCCATTCAAAATCGTATTTCATCATTTTTGAATCCTTTACCTCTCCCAGGTCACTGACCGAGTCCATGAGCTGCTTCTCACCGTCATCACTCGCGTTGGGATCGTGGTGTCGCTCGTCTGCCTCACCATCAGCATCTTCACCTTCTGCTTCTTCCGGGGCCTGCAGAGCGATCGCAACACCATCCACAAGAACCTGTGTATTAATCTGTTCATCGCTGAGTTAATATTCCTAATTGGTATCGATATGACGGAACCCAGGGTAAGCCAGGACGATTGCACCCTATTGATTTTTTTTTTTTTGATTCATTCCTTCTCACTTTATCTGCCCTCACTTCCATAACGGAAAAAAAGAGGCTTTCAGAGTGAAATTGATGAGACTTTAAACATTGTTTGTTTCTAACCTTCCCTGCTTGTCCCTGACACGACGTGAGTTGGACAGCACCATTAATATAGATTACTTAAGGGGCCATGTCTTCCACTTGACAAGTCGTTTTTCCTCTTTCACTTAAGGCCACAGTTGCCATGGCTGCATCCACATCAATTTTTTGCTTTTCTTTCTGTCTACATTTTCACTTCAATTTCCAGGAGCACAAAAAGATTTTTCTGTGTACAGCTGCGAAGCAAACCTTCAAATGCCGTGCTGCACGATTAAGTCTATTAACTCTAACCTTAAAATTCAAATGGCATTCAAATACCATGCTGTTGGAAAGCCAAACCTGTAAATAGTCACAACCCATGTGGTGAATGAATACAAATTAATGTTTTAAATCAGTAATTGGGTTTGGCAGCAGTGGACAATGTCGTCTTTTCAGGTTTCAAAAAAGGACAAAAGATGTACAATATACAATAAATTAAGTTAGAGACACTTATTTTTGAATTACATGTTTTTTATTATGGACACTCTGATCATATTGTTTAGTGATGTTGTACCTTGCGTACATTCTGTGAATGTCTCAATCTGTTATTGTCCCGACTGTAGATTGGATGCGCCATCATTGCGGGGATCCTTCATTTCTTCTTCCTGGCCTCCTTCTCCTGGATGTGCCTCGAGGGGGTCCAGCTGTACCTCATGCTCGTGGAGGTCTTTGAGAGTGAATACTCGCGGAAGAAGTACTACTATGTGTCCGGTTACCTCTTCCCCGCCATCGTGGTCGGCGTCTCCGCAGCTATCGACTACCGGAGCTACGGGACCAAGAAAGCGTGAGTGCAGCTCTCTGAACAAGTCCTTGGAAATGCAGAGCAGATGCTGGACCGCTCCACTGTGTGGGCTTACCTGCGGTGTCTGTATGGGGCAGTGTTTGAAAAGTAAATCTACCCATTGTGATTGCCGGCACCGTATGTCCATCATGGGAGACTTCCCCAAAACATTTAAGCTCCTTTTTTGCCAGGCAGTGGCAGCTGTTCAATATTTCATGTCATTTGGAAGTGGCTGACAGACTCAACACTGTGGTTTCAGAGGGGCGCGCAGCTACATTAATGCCTCTCTGCTCAAAGACCCTCCTGTGACCTCTTGTTCGTAAAGGCTCCCTTAAAGAGAAGAGCTCGGTGCTGAAAAAGCCTTTTACATAGATTAGTGGCCATAGCTCAGCTAAGACCCAGCCATCAAGAGGGGCTGCTTGAGGTCTTCACTCTGTTTGGTACAACAGTGTTAATGTGCGGCCCGTGAAAGGAGAGTTTGAAAGTGCTCCAAGTTAAATATTGACGAGAAATGACACACCCAATGTGATAAGCCCAAGTCACCAACAATTAATTTCTCCCCATTAATTCAAACTGCAGGAGCATAAATTCAACACTGATTATATGTTTCCCAGTGTGTGTGTGCCGCCCCAATCTGAAGTGTGTCTTTCTTTGTCGCAGGTGCTGGCTAAGTGTGGATAATCATTTCATATGGAGTTTTATAGGACCTGTCACCTTTATCATCATGGTAAGCTGTTTTATTTTTTTCTTTGAATACTGTGACTGACAGAGTGAGGAAGGGACTGAGAGGGGGAGATGAAGGAGATGCCGGAGAGAGATAAAGGAAGTGAGATGGTTGAACCCAAGGAAAAGTCAGCAGGATTTCAGCTCTGAGTCTCCTGAGCGATGACAGGTTAATTTTGCGGCAAAGAGAGATTTGGAGGCCTCCTTCAATTCTCTCCTCTCGCCGGGCTGACAAGGATCAGGATTTGATAATGTACTTTTTACGCATTTACACAACTCCCATAAAGTCTCGCGCTGCAGACATTGCCAAATGGCCTTCAGGTTTACAGTATTTATGATTAAGGGGGGGAAAAAGATTAAAAATGGCCTCAAGGCTCAATTTTACAGCACATACAGTAAGATGGCACGGCAAGGTTTTACAGCTCCCTTTTTCCTCCTCTGCATCTGCCTCCTTGTGTGTTTGTCTGCCTGTAGTAAATAGCAGATGACAGCGTCAGGGAAAAGAGGAAACGCAAAGGCGCCTCTCTGTTTGGTCAAGGACCGTCAGGGGTGAAGGACATATAGCATATCATATTGGCATATGTCCCATTGAGGCATGCAATTATTTACTGGTCGTGACATTATTATCTCCCGCTCCATCAGAGGGGTTCAGAGGAATGAGACCTTAGGGAGTCTTTCCTCCCTGCACCAAAAAGAAAAGTGAAAAAGAAATAGCAGGTGGTATCCTCAGATACAGTATATCCACTCAGTCCAGCGCACCATGAACAGCGTTGCCCTCATGCACACGGAGAGAAGAGGAAGCTCTGCAGACTTGTCTCGCTGCCGTGCAGGGAGGGTGGTATTTGTTCAGCACTGTGTTCATTATCCAGCATAATGGCTGGTACTGTATCTACAGATGCAGTGACCCCTGTTGAACATCAAACTGACACTGGAAATATACTGGAGAGAAGGGGCACCCATGTCAAATTCCAGCAAGTCTCCGCACACCATTGGCAGCCTGCTAGGGGCTCTCAAAGTAAAGATATAGTGCAGCTCTTTGTCTGTGTGGTGACCAAATAAATAAAAGATGAATCTGAACAGTGGACTGCATTTCACAGTTTCCCTAAAGGAGAGACATTGCCGCTCGACGTAGCATTTAAAGACGGAGCAGGAAGCGCACAGAAGACGTGACGGATTTCGATGTCGGTTGAATAGTGAAATGCCTGTTCCTCTCCAAAGTCACTTTGCATGTGTGATCTTATAATTGAGGAAAAGCTAATGTTGTACTGAAACAAACACGCAGCTCCCCGTCCCAGCAAGTGCTTTGTCAGCCACACAGGAATGTGTTTCCTCTCCCCTCAACTGGGCCCAGGTTGTCTTTTTTCCTGTCGCGTTCGGCTCCCACAATGATTTGCATGAAAAATGCGTCCGCAGTGTAAATGATGATCGGGATCCCGGCGGTGATGGCCGGAGAGATAGAATCATGACCCCGTGAGGAGCCTATGCATTGTAGCAGTGCTAATGTGTGACAGGAATAAGGTTTTTTGCAGCAGTGGCTCGGGCTGCGCGCACTGCTCCTCGGATTCTGTGCAACAATTGACTCAAAAAGACAAAGTACTGTGGAAGGGAGCATCTCGGGGGAGCATGCAGGAACAAGGTTTGTCTACGCGATCCGTGACCCTGGTTCCTCTACAAATTGCCTTTGTCCTTGTCAATGAGGGAGAGGGAGAGAAGGAGAAAAGGCACATGAGCGAGAGAGAGAAAAAAGGAAAGAAAACCGTGCTGCTTTGGCTCATGTCTACATTCGCCACCCGGCACCCCAGCCATGTTTGTTCCAAGGAGCATTGGTTTTGACCTGGGGGGGGGGGGGGTCCTTCTCATTTCTTCTCTTTTTTTCTTTTTTTCTCTTGGCTGCAACGGGTCCTAAACACTGATGGAAAACAAAAGCCGGTGGAAGGCAATTAGATCCTCGTTCTCGGGCAGTGGTTGCCCTGTCTCTGGGCACAGGGGGTATTAGCTCCATGAAAGGGGAACATGGAAGTAATGAGTGGTGGGGGGAGCCATTAGTATGCTTGAGATAGCTTCAACACAGGGCCTCTTGGATCATGACATGTCGCGAGCAGTTCTTATCACTTGGACAGCTCCATCTGCACCTTTAATATTTTATCCGCGGCAGTTCATTTGGAGTTCAGTGTGTAAACACACGGTCCACTTCTGGAAGAAAAAAAAAAGGAAAAGCTTTCTCCTCCGTCCCAGTGTGGCGAGGTGCTTCTGCATGGCTTGCAATGATGATTCGGAGACAGAGTGAAGCATGGGGGCGAGGCAGCGCCGCTCCGGCAAAGGGGGGATCCCCCCGGGAGAGGCTGCGAAAGCATGTCGGTGGGGGTGGGTACATGTGCCGTGCTGCTAGGTTACTTTAAAGTACTGTGTCCCTCTCCTCTGTCTCATTGGATCCATGTCACCACTCCAGGCTGTGTGAAAGGCTTTTTCAAAAGTCCTCGCCCGCCTGTCCCCCCTCCGCCCTCCCCCCTCCCTCACTTTCTGACTCATGCAGGCGACTGACAGAAATAATGGCTCGTGGCTGCGAAACAAAACACAGCTTCAGTGTGCCGTCTGCGATATAAAAGAGGGTTCACCATTCAGGAATTCTTTATTTTCTAGCCGTCCCTCTCTTTCGCCGCCTGGGTTATTGTGCCGCGGCTCCGTGAGCTGATTGCATGTGGAGGGGTGATATATTGATCCCAGGCAGTCTTTTGATAGCAGCGTGCACCGGAACACGGATCATTTCTGTTCCATGAGTGAATGGCCGTGGTCTTAGTACAGCTCATAAAGGTCATCCATTTATTTCATGCCCTTATAATGACAAAGCATCTCCATTTTTTTTTTTTCTTCTTCTTTTCGCCAATATGTCGGTGACATGGCAACGCTGAAGTGCAGTTGTTGTTGTTATTCACCTGCCACAGATACAGGAGCTTATTTGTCTGCTGTATTTTTGTATCTGTCTTGTATCCTTTGATACACACAATCGGAGACACGTTTCTTTTCCTTCTTTTTTCCCCCCTTTCTCTTTTCTCAGATATTCCCTGACATCATTTATACATGGCTGGCTCGCAGTACAAACACAGTCTGATTCATCTGCTGCGAGTGCATGTACATGCTGCGTCAGGGACTAGTTTGCCCCAGAAGAAATGTTTTTGAAGTAAATTATTTGGAGCGGCTCCTTGCTGGCCCATCCAGCCCCTGTGTTTCTAAATCACAGTATTGATTTTTTTTTAAGGTAGCGAATAAATGCACCCAGAAACACAGCGCATAGTATTCTTGTCTCAACCTGATATGTGCCACTGGCTCCTCGAGATGTAAAACATTAAAACCAGCAAGCCGACGTCGCCTCCCTCCCACCCCCCCTTTCCCCTCTTTCTCTTCCTCTGTCCGTTTTCTACACGAACTGGAAAGAAAATGAGATCGTACCTTGTTACCTGGTTCTACCTTATAATATTTCACCAAGCATAAAATGATATGCATGCTTTTTTTTTTTTATACCAGAGGGTCTCTACTTTCATTCCATGGTGACGTTGCCAGGCTGCTGCTGTGTGGCTGAATCTTTTTTTTTTTTTTTTTTTACTGTGATGGATTTTAATGCATTTCCAAGCTCTTATTGATATAGAATGACACTAAATTTGGCGCCAGTCAGCCCGTCTGAGCCTGGCTGGAACGATAGATGTTTATTGGATTAGTCTGTGGACATGCAGAGATTTGAAGGCTCTCCCCCTTTTAATATATTTTATAGACAAATTAACAGGTTTTTTTGGTCGTCGTCCCCCCCCCCCGTCTGCTATATCTTGAGTCATACATCTTCATGAATTAACACTGCCATTACTCTGTTTTGACAGCTCAATCTCATCTTCCTGGTCATCACAATGTACAAAATGGTGAAGCACTCTACCACCCTGAAACCAGACTCTAGCCGACTGGAGAATATAAAGTAAGTAAAGCGTCACACGGCGAACACTGGTGTAAAACTACACAATGAAACACTACCCCCAGGAAAAATAAGGCTCTTTTACAAGTCATGATGTTTTTCATTTTTTTGTTTTTAACTTTTCTTACTCCATAATATTTCATAAGTACAAGTCCCACCTCAAAGCCAAATTTCAATACTGGACTACTGAGTGAATGATTAAAATATAAGCATGAATGTCTTTTTTGGGGGGAACCAGATCCAATGAATTTAACAGAGGGACACGTTATTTTGACTCCAGAGATTTTCAAATGCAATACAGATTTTGATCTCGACTGTTGGCATGACTTTGCACGTCATGACGACCACACTCCATGAGTGGTCTTTTTTTGTCCTCCGTTTTGCTCCAAGCCGCTGCAGCCACGGAGCTGCAGCCTGCCGGCATGACAAACGTGGCTTTGGAGCTGCAGCCTGACTATGAACTGTTTGGCTCTGGTCGGTGGGGTACGGGAGGGAACAGCTACCATGTGTGTTTGCCGCTGGAACATATTAAACCTTTTTTTTTTCGTGGATTCCAGCTACTAAAACCCAGAAAAGAAAAGAAAAAAATTCCTTTCCTCACACGGCCGCCTCTAACCGACCGGCACCCCCCATGCTTTCCGAGTCGCCTCAACATTTATGATGTGCTGTGCTTTGAGTTTTCTGAAGCACTAATTGTTTTGTTTTTTTGCACTTATGTGATAACAGGATTCATTACTCACTCTTTACTGCAGGCTAAATTTAAGGGCCCCTTCCATTTCGGGGTTGTATTGTTTTGTTGCTCACAGGAGCATCTCAGTTGTTATATTTCATCTTCCACAACTTGGTGTATAGGAGCAGCGGGGTTGCACTTTTAATCCAAAGTATTTAGACCTGTGGTTTTATATGACTATCCTCCTTTATCACGATAACCACAACAGAGCTGAACATGGTGGCACTCAAATTGGTTAAGTTAGAAGTAATATTGCCTAAAGTTGCTTATACTGCAAAAATGCAATGTGTATTAATAGCTGTTTCCCTTTTGGTGGGGTTTTTTTCCCCTCTTTTTTTTTTTTTCCCCCCCCGTGCCAAAGTTTGGTTTAAGTCTGTATTGCACCAGTGTCATTGCATGTTGCATGTGAAGGCAAACTTAACGCACAACCCTCTCCTTTCTCTTCCACCATTCTCCTCCTCTCTCTGTTCCGCACCAGTAATTATCGCGTTTGTGACGGCTACTATAATACAGATTTGCCTGGGTAAGCTTTTACTGTACTCCTCAGATCATTTTACCCCTTAGAACATCACCCACGCATACAGTGGCATGAATGCAAATTCCACCGCAGACAATGTGACCAAGCGCTTCATACAGAATTTTTGTAATTGAATCTTCACCAGCGGGAAAAAAAAAAACATACAACTCTCATTTTTTTGTTAGACCCTTACTTTAATTGCCTCCCGTGATCTCTCTTGGATCAAAGTTGAAGATATCGCACTCAAATGCCGACTAACCCACGCTGTTCAGCGCTCTGATCTAATTGTGTTTCTCTCTTCCCGCTCATCATGCTTTCTAGCTATGAAGATAATAAACGGTTTATCAAGTAAGCACATGTTGCCCAGAAGTCTCCTCTTCAGCCTGTAGTATATTCTCCCTCCTCGTTTATTCTTTTTTTTTTCTTTCTTTTTTCTTTGATTTCCTCTGGTTCTTCTTTGGCCGGTTCAACGTCTTCAAAACTGCAGCTTTAAAGCTGCTCATCAACTGCCCATGCGGCTGTTCACTCTCACCCCGTTGTTGTTTGAATCCAGTGGTGGTGGTAATGTTGTTGTTGTTGTTGTTGTTGTTGTAGTTGTTGTTGTTGTTGTTGTTGTTGTGGTGGTGGTGGTGGTGGTGGTGGTGGTGGTTGTGTGCTTGAGCACTGAACTGTGACCTCTGCCGGTGTCTGAAGGCTCCTCGGGACCTCCACACACCAGGCAGGGAATCTCCCCTTCTTTTCCATGAACTCTTTTCATGTCCGCCTAGTTCTCCAGTTCTGATAACACACATCTTAGATAATATTCAGTATCTGATCGTATTGAACGCTTTGCAGCTCATTTATAAACATGCTGTGCCCTCTGATTATGCCTTTCTCACACGTAAAAAGTTATTTACAGAAAACCATATTAAGGTGACGCCTCAGTCTTGTCTGTTCGAAGACAGGAGCTGCATTTGAGTTCGGGCTGAGAGTGTGTGTGGGAATGGAGGGATGGGGACGGAGGAGAAGTCCTTGGAGCAACAAAACAAACAAAAATGGAGCACTTGAAGCTGTTTTGCAATTTTTTTGCTGTTGGTATTCGCTAAATGTTTTTGTACTCGCATGATTCCTGCACTTTTTGGTTGATATCTTCATGGTTGAATGCACTTACTGTAAGTCGCTCTGGACAAAAGCGTCAACTAAATGATTGTGATGTAATGAAGTGTAAGAAGGGGTTTGTGTTTGGAAGTTTTTGGTATTGGTGATTTAAAAAAACAAACAAAAAAACAGTCATTATGCTGTGACTGAACACTTCTCATGTTGGACTAATCGTGTCCTTGTGTTTGTGGTTGTTCTTTTGTTATCTTGCTGTTGTTCAGATCATGGGTCATGGGTGCTTTCGCCCTGCTGTTTCTCCTGGGTCTGACGTGGTCCTTCGGCCTGTTCTTCATCAACGAGGCCTCGATTGTCATGGCGTACCTCTTCACCATATTCAACACCTTCCAAGGAATGTTTATCTTCATCTTCCATTGCCTTCTCCAGAAAAAAGTAAGTTTCACCGCCTTGCTCTATACGACAGTGATTTATCTTTCTCAAGGTTAAGGGGCCCCCACCTTCACACTGGCACCCGAAAAAAATTCACGGGCCACCGCATGCTGATATGAAGAACAAACGCCGCTTGCTTCAGGATTCTCGGCTAAGTCATATGTAAAGTCAACATCGTATGTAAACCCGCGGCTGTTTGCTCACGCAGGTCCGCAAAGAGTACAGCAAGTGCTTCCGCCACACGTACTGCTGCGGCGGGCTGCCGGCCGAGAGCTCGCACGGTTCCGCCAAGACTTCCACCACACGGACCAGCGCACGCTACTCCTCTGGTACACAGGTAGACCAGCATCCCCAAAAACACAGAAGAACACAGTCACATACACCGATCAAACATACGCTTTTTTATTATGATTATGATTATTATTATTATTATTATTATGAACCCTGAAGTGTAAACAATTGTTCACGAGAATGCACTTTCATCGTGAAGCATTTAGGCATCACACAATTAATGCACATCTTGCATTTTAGCGTCAGAGCTAGATCAAGAGACACAAACATTATGCCACATTGTTACAATCAGCATCTGCTGTACTGCATGAGTACCTTTCTTCTGCTCTGCCCCTTCAGCACTTGCTTTTATCTTTTTTTCTCACTAACGTCACATGCATGGGAAACGGTGCCGCACTGTTTATAGAGCATTGCGAGCGCATTTGACTGTGGGGAAAGACGAAATAGCAAAAAAAAAGAAGAAAAAAAACATTTGCTTGAACCCTTTGTTAATAAAGGCTAATAGGCCTTATTAGACGATACATCCAGATGTACTGAGCCTATAGAAGAAGATCCACATCACACTTTAACTTCAAGCCGTAGGCTACATCCATACTACTACGTTTCCTTTTTTTCAAACAAAAGCATTTTTAGCGCCGTATCAGATGCAATAAAGTGACCAGAGTGCAGTTTTTCTACTCTGCAGTCGGTTGCTTAGTTACAGAAAATGCAAGAAAACAGCAATTGTAAAAAGTAAAGGAGGGGGATTTCTGATAGTAAGTGTAAACAACGTTTTGCTTTGGAGTCGTGACGGCAGAGAACGGATGCGGGTGACCGCGTCGTCATTATTGAACGTCTCTGTCTTTTCCCCGTCCACGCAAAAAAAACGCTCCTCCGGAGTTTTCGGACTACGAGCAGGGCGAGCAGCGCTTCCAAAATCCTCGTGAAACCTCCGGAGCAGTGTGGACGGCAGGCGTAAACACAGCAGCAGCGACGCGTTCTAAAACTAAAGCGTAGTAGCGTGGATGTAGACCTTACTCCAGATACTCGTGACTGGAGCTCGGGTCGTTGAACGGTGGATTTTAATGAAATAAGTTCCCGGAAGCATCAAGCAGAGGACGTTGGCAGCGGTGCTACCCTCACCTCACTGCATATCAGGAGGAGTGACATAGTCAGGAGTATGTACATAGGAAGTAAATGAAAGTTGATCTGCAAGGTGAGCGGGCTTGTATATAGTCCTAATGACTGTCCCTTGTTGACCTGACAGAGTCGTATCAGGAGAATGTGGAATGACACCGTAAGAAAGCAATCCGAGTCCTCCTTTATCTCAGGTGACATCAACAGCACCTCCACCCTTAACCAAGGTCAGTTCACACCTCATTTCTCTCCACATGCACACCTATGCACACATTTCATCATCCAGCTAAAAATATCTCTGCGAGTACCAATGATCTCACAACGGCACACAGGATCCGTCTCTGGTAATCGTAATAAATGCCTTCTGCTTGAAAAGACAGAGCAGTGCCGTTCGGGGGGGGGGGGGGGGGGGGGGGGGGGGGGGGGGGGGGGGGGGGGGAGGGAGGAAATAAAGCTCCGGGACTTGAGTTTAGTCTCCCTGTTCTGCCAGTGAAGGATTACAAAAATCCATCCTCAAATACCCTGTGCGCTGTCATCCTGGCTGGTAACGTCACTCTCAAATTGGGGCAAGGCTGGGAGAGCGTTTTTATTTAAGTGCTGGCTGTCTGTAGTTCATACCCGAGCTCAGGGGAAACGTAGACCAAACTAAAAACGGGGGGGGGGGGGGGGGGGGGGGGGGGGGGGGGGGGGGGGGGGTGAAGTTTTATTTCAGGAAAACCTTAACACGCAGGCAGAGGCCATTTGTTTGCCTGGCATAAGGTGGCCTCTCTTACTTTACAGGGGGATTTATGAGGGAGGGAGGGGAGAAAAAAAAGACTGTCATTTATTATTTAACTTGAGCACAAATATGACGATGAGAAGATGATGTTCAACTCTGGCTGACCTGGAGTGCTCAGTGTGTTGTCAGACTCTCTGCTGCCTCTGAAATGGCTTTCCAAGCATGCAAAGGAAAAGAGGGTTTTACACAGAGGTGGTTTAACTCCGCTGCTGCCGCTCCGCTCCTCTGACTCCTGTCGCTGCTCCTCTTTGCCTTCTCCCCCCCCCCCCCCCCCCCCCCCCCCCCCCCCCCCCCCCCCCCCCCCCCCCCCCCCCCCCCCCCCCCCCCCCCCCCTTTTTTTTTTTTTTGCAGTCTCTTTCCACAAGGTTAAAACATTACACCTTAGGCTTCGGAGCATATTTTGACTCGCTGAGACATCAGTAACAATGTAGATGTACTGTATCCGGGGGATCTTAATGTAAAGGCTGGATATCGATCACTCTGGGGTGTAATAGCCTAGTTACCCCGGAGAGTCCGCGCACTAAAGCAGGGCTCTATCTCCTGGAAGCACTTCCCTGTCATTAAATTCATCCCTGGAGACTTCCCAACATGACAGATGGCATTTAACACAGGTGATAAATGGCAGTAGAAAAATCTTTAGAGCACCACCGCAAACTGGGGGAAATAGCTTAAAGCAAGACGAGGTTTCACAAATTAAAAAATGGACAAATATGAGTTTAAAGTCTAGAGTTTGATATCACAACTTGGAAAGATTCCGCTGTTTGACATTGGGAAGATTCTGTATTTGGACCCAGTTTAAACGGCGAATACAGAATCATTCTCAATCAAAAGGCTGCGACTTTTTGTGTTTTGTAAATGATACGTTTATATGACTTGTGAAATGCAGAGACCACATGATGCAATAATCAGGGCAACACCTTGAAAATGTGTTTATGACTGTAATGCATTCTGAATGACCCGCAACTCACATGACAAATGATCGCTGTGAGCAGGGCCTGCACTTATTTTTGGCATTTGCAGACGAAGCTGCTGCTCAAACTCTACTCTACATTCTCAACTTTGAAATAAACAGCCTAGTTTCAGATTTTGCCCGATACCCTGGATGACGCCACATGCCTCAAGAGACAAAAACAAATCTTCATCCCTCCCCCCATTTCTTTTCTTCAAGACTCTTTTCAGTCACTGTTGGCAGACGACGCCAAGCTTATCTGCTCCTCTTCTGTCTTGCCATTCCAGGAATGACCGGGAATTATCTACTAACAAATCCTCTTCTGCGACCACAAGGCACTAACAACCCTTATAACACCTTGCTGGCTGAGACAGTCGTGTGTAACACCCCCACGGCTCCAGTGTTTAACTCGCCAGGTGTGCTTCTTTAATACTTTCACCAATGCGTTCAGCCTTTTTACTCTCTCTCTCTCTGCCTCCTGTCTTTCTCTCCCTCTTTGTCTCCTCTGTTGCGTTTACAGCAGGCCAAATTAATAGCAGGATGTGCTGCAGTATCGCCTTTCCCTCTGAATCATTGTTTCCCAAATACTTGATACGGTACTAATTTTGTGTGTGTGTCGCACACATGGACCATAAATGCATTGTGTGTGAAAATATGCACGTTTTCTCATTTTTTTGCGGTTCGTTTCGATCCAGCCTCTTGTGTTCTCATATTACTCTGATCCAAACTCTGAACAGGACATAATGATTAAGATGGTAAAGAGATACTGCACATTCTGCATCCAGATAATGTAAACAGTGGTGTAGACTTGAAGCTATAGTATAAACTGCATGATTATTAAGATTTATGGCCCTGACTTTATCAGGTGATTTATTACTTTTTGTGTTTTAGTGGACGTTTTCCCTTTAAAACATGTTGAACTGCAAGTAAAATCTATGTTGTTAGTACAGATCCACTTAATGCAAGTTTTTGCATTAAGTTGTCCACGTATAGATATATTTGTAGCTGATACACATAAAAAAGCTTTTAAAAAAATCACTTTATCTCAGTTGCACATGGCATTTAAGCATATATCACACTGAAGACTGTGCTGTGATTATGTCTCTATTTCGAAACTGAAATGGCATTTTTCTGTCTTGTTTTGTGCTTTTCCCCTGTGCTTCCCTCTAGTGACCTACAGAGAGACAAGTATGGGAGTAAAACTTAACTTTGCCTATCAAATGTAAATTCTTTTCAGCATGCTTATTAAAAACAACCAAAACCCTGGCACAATCACTGGTTTACTTTAGGCCATTAACACACACTCAGTGAGCAAGTGGTTCACAAAATTATCTTTCCCCAAATTCTAATTCTACAATCTGAACAGAAATGACAGATTCCTTAAGGCGTTTCAAAGTAATCTTTGAGATCTGACAGCTTTATCGCAAATACCCATTACTCTGCTTCTCTGTCGCTTCTGCCTAATTTGTGATTTAACAGATCAAAATTGTGTTGCTTTTTTCTTTTTCTTGAAGAAAGGAGCATTTATAAGAAAGGTTTATTTGCCCTTTCTCTTTTCTTTTTTTTTTTTCTTCCTTTTCTTCTTTCTTCTTTGCTTTTCTCCCAAAATGTCTGTCCTCCTGTGGCATTCAGCAGTCTCAGTGTCCAGTAGTATTCCCCTCACACCTTTCCAGACAACACCTGTCTGGGCACTAAATTGCCTCCTAGCAGGCGTAAACACATGGATGTCATGGCGGCGGCTGTTTATTTTTATAATTTTTTTTCCTCTAATTTCCAATACGCTCTACAAAATCTGCTCTTTTAACAGCCCTATTACAATCTCAACCGCCCCCCCATTTTTTTTTTTGGGAGGGCGGGGGGGGTGTTGCCGTGAAAAGATCCCATTCGTCTTCATTGTCATTTCTACATCTGTTGTAGGCATAACAGCCAAAGCAGACCACATTTTTGTTCCTTTATCTCCTCGCTCAATCACGGCACAACTAATATTTATCCCTTTTGCCGCTGTTTTCCATGACCTCCGTGCTTTGAGAAATTCCTAACATGACCACGTCTGACCTCTTCAGCGGTGGTGTTATTCTTGAGCCGGTCTGCTAGTGACCGGAGTCTCACTGGGAACTGTCACTGTGACGGATGCCAAGTGCCGGGCTGCGGGCAATCTCTGACCTTTGCCAGCTCTGGGTACACAAGCTGCCAACTAATGGACAAAAAGTTTACAGATAAAACCAAAAATAAAAGGAGAAAAAACACGTCCAAAAAAGGAGTCGTTGGCATCGAATTCATGACAGAAGAAGCATTTGTGCTTGCTGATTTCCTTTGCTGAACCCTTGCTCTTGCTAAGTTGCACTTAAGACTTTTACTTTTTGTTGTGTTGTTCTTTTTGAGTGATTTTCCTCCATGTTACAATAAATCATTTTACTTTCTTTTGTACATCAGCTGCTCTTAGACCAGATAGCCTGAGCAGACAGACATGATGTGAGTTGTCTAAAGTGAGTCTTTTCACCTGCTGTGTGTGGTGATGGTGGAGTGCTGCTTGTGGGCTCCCCTTGTAGTGAGACCGACGATGGCTGTCCCATGTTGACACATGACTACTTTCCCTTTTCTGTCCATGTAATCTGTTCCCATCTCTGTCCGTTTCTTTCCTTCGGCACATTCAACCTATTAGTTGCTAGAAAAACCTCTAAGTGTTGTAGCTTGCCCGTTTGTGGCTTCATACTTGTGGACATCTTACCTTTGCCTGGTGTGTTGTGACGTCGTTTGCTGTTTCGGTTCGTTCCCTTAATGTTGTTTGGGATCTTTTTCATTGCTTTGTCACTTGTGTGGCAGACTAAAACAACACGACGCTCTGCTTATTTTAAAGCAACTCTCAAAAGGGAAAGTCAAAATGTATCCATGAGAAAGTAAAATGATTTCTCATTGCAAACGATGCATGTCTGTATATTGTCTGTTGAGGATTGTGCCTACTAACAGATTTATGGCATGGCTTCATTTGACTTGAGTTTTCCATGTGGAACTGCATCCTAAACAGCATTAAACTTCTGTTTGTTTCTTTCGTGGTTACTGGTATTGACTAATGCAAAATCCCCTCACGTTTTCCTCTCTTCCCAGGGCACTCACTGAGCAATGCGGTGAGGGATACAAGTGCAATGGATACTCTACCGCTAAATGGTAACTTTAATAATAGCTACTCGCTCCGCAATGGGGACTTTGGCGACAGTGTGCAGGTAGTAGACTGCGGCCTCAGTCTGGACGATGCTGCCTTCGAGAAAATGATCATCTCCGAGCTCGTACACAACAACCTGCGTGCCTGTAACAAAAGCCACCGACAGCAACAGCAGCAGCACCCCAGTTTACATCACCCGCCCCACCAGCAGCCTCCGCAGTACCACCATCACCACCACGTGGAGCGGGCTCCGCCCAGGGTGACGGTGATAGGCGGCAGCAGCAGCGAAGACGACGCCATCGTAGCAGATGCTTCGTCTTTGGTGCACATGAGTGACACGGTGGGCCTCAAGCTGCACCATCAGCAGGCGCTGGAGGCGCCGCTGATCCCCCAGCGGACTCACTCCCTTCTGTACGCACCCCAGAAGAAGGTGAGGACCGATGGGGGAGTTGACACCTTTGTCAGCCAGCTGACACCCACCAACGCTGACGACAGTCTGCAGTCCCCAAACAGAGACTCCTTGTACACTAGTATGCCTAATCTTAAGGACTCGCCATACCCAGAGAGCAGCCCCGACGTGGTGGAGGACCTGTCCCCTTCTAAAACAAGCGAGACGGAGGACATTTACTACAAGAGCATGCCTAATTTAGGGGCCGGACACCAGCTCCAGGCCTATTACCAGATAGGCCGAGGGGGCAGTGATGGTTACATTATTCCTATAATGAAAGAGGGCTGCATACCTGAAGGTGAAGTGCGGGAAGGACAGATGCAGTTAGTGACAAGCCTTTAAATGTATTTAAATCATCCCCCAAACCTCTTCCTGCACTTCTGCAGCCCTTACCTCTTGGAGAGGACACACCAGGGAAGGGAAGAGAAGGGAGGGGAAGGGAAGGGAAGGGAAGGGAAGAGTTTGTTTTATGTTTGAAGCGAGCCTATGAAGCCCCGTCATTCACGTCAGCCATTTGCAAACCTCCCCTCCCCCCATCTGCATTGCCATCTCCTTCTACCCAAACGTGCTACTCCTACCTACCACCCTCGCAGACCAACAGACTTGGTGCACAGCGGTGGCAGCGTGAAGTTTTGATGAGACTGTACATAAAATGCAGAGTCTGATTTCAATTTAAAGAGACAAGCCAACTATGTATTTAAATGTGCTGCTGCTGTTGAGTAATTGAGATGAAAAAAATTTAAGATACGAAAAAATAAAAGACCAAAAAAAAAATAAAATAGAAGAAAGATAATAACCGGCTACATCTGATCAGCAGTTTCCCGGTCAAAAGGTTGTACATACACTCCCAAACATCCTCGTTAAAACCTGTTGGTTGTTTTTTTTGGTGTTTTTTTTGTTTTATTGTAAACAAAACAACACCTCTGGACCAGGACCTGGACAATATTTGTGAAATGTTCCTCATCAGACTGTGAGAAAAGGAACATGAGGTCCTGGTTGCCAAGTGTCGTTCACCATGAAGTTTGGATTGTATAACCACTAGCAATCAAGCCCCTGGCCTTATATTTTCTCAACTGTACATTGAACTGTTGTCAAGGAAAATGGCTCAAATATATATTTTGTTGTATTGCTAGTGTAAAATAAAAATTCATGGGAAAATCGTAAATATGAAGAAAACCTTTTAATTGCAAAATTTTACGTTTGAGAGACTATTGTGTAGAAGTTGCACATATGTTATACAGCGTGTTTATGGTTCCAACACTTCATTCATGGTAGTACGTTTGAACATTAAAAGCTTATGAAAAGAAAGGAGGATTCAACAAATTTACAAAGATGCATTACCACTTTTTTCACTTGTGAGCAGTGTTTTTTGCTTCATTAGTTCCATTGATACCACCCATTGCAATATGTTTATTCCGCATTACTTCAGTAGAATGGGGATGCAAAACCCCCCGAAAAAGTGATTTATGCATTGCACAGTTTTGTTGTGTAATTTTGAAATAGATCAATTTGACAGTCGTGGCAGAGTGATGGGCACGCAGCAACTGAATTGAAACCAACTTTTGACAAGTTTCTTTCATAAATGTAGTTCTTCCGCCTGGTTCTGGACATTTTATTTATTGAAATCTTTCCAAAAGAAGAGTGGGATACGTGTGAAAGTTTCCCAGCACTGGTATACATGCTGTACTGTAGCTCATGTTTTTTTATGTAAACATGTTACCAAGGGGCTCATCACTTAAGACTGATGTAAAGTTCAACACTTGTTTAACAAATAAAATAAATGTGAGATTTTTTGTCAAATGCCAGTTGCTTTTTAATGGTTTCTGTTTTGGTTACTATTCGAGGAGACAGGCTTGATTATTTTTGCTATGGACAACATACACTTTTGACTCAGGTTCTAAGTAAGTCCCGAGCACCTTGCAAGTTCAATTTGGTGAAATTGTTTTCTTGGGGATATATTAGCTTTTTTTATTTCTGCTTTTCCTCAATCGCTGCAGAGTAGAGCTCATTTCACCATATGTGTTAGAGAAGCCAAATCTTTCCATGTGATTCAAAGATGAGAAACTCAGGTAGGAAAATTGCATTGTAAATGTTCCTCTGTGTGGTTGTAACACTAATAAAGGTTCAAAATGACACTGGTTCACAGCATCGTCCACTTAGTATATTATTGAATGAGCACTAGTCCTGGCACCATTAAGAAGCCCGGCGCGATAGAAATCTTGCAAGACGTTGGCTTTAATGCCAACCTGGGAGTGGAAGCACGTCCGTGGACCTAACAAGGGGTCAATGTTACACTTGGCTGCTGTTGTAGAAATATATTACATATAATATGTCCGAGTATGACACGTATTTGCTCTAATTAATGTCTGCTGCTGCTGCTGCTGCTGCCGCCGCCGAAGCCCACAGTCAGTTCCTCTGCCGTTTATACCTCAGGTAGGCTAACACTAATTTATGAAGCATTGTAATGTCACACCAGTTGAGGCAGAGTGACAGTTCTCAGCAGGGGGGGTGAGAAATTGCACTGTTTACCATTTGGCATTGGAAGGAAATGACTCAGACATTTGCACACAAAAAAATTGCACTTTATGTCAGCACCGGTGCACATAATTCTGTGTGGGCTGCGTGTTGTTTTGACTTTTTCAACAATATGTGACATTTTGTGCAATTATCTGGGGCTCCGAATTGTCATGAAAGAATTCTGTTTATTTTTTGTGTGTGTGTGTGTGTGTGTGTGTGTGTGTGTGATCACACCCCTTCAACGTCAGTAAGGAATCAAGTGTTGAGGTGATTGTTGACTGCTGAAATGGCAGACATAACGATGTGCATAATAATTAGGAGGAGGGGGGCGAAAGAATTAGACTGATTTCCACCCTGTGTTGTAAAGCGTGCAGCCACATATATTGGTGTGAGAGCCCTTGTTGTAAAGAATTTTCTTCAAAGATAAGCTATATTATAAATGAGAAATATTCAGCCAACGGAAATAAAACATACTTTAAACTGCTCACTAGAGTGTTTATAAAGAGCCAAACCAGAAGAAGCTTGAGCCCAAGACACACATAAAAATGTTCAGTGCTGTAAACACTAAAAGCAAATGTCTCTTCATTATTCTAACCTGCAAGTTTGCCTTTGTTCTTTGTTGATAAATCACTCCAGCAGCCACGTCTCACCAGCTTTATCTCTTCGCCTGGAATAGAAAAGACCTCTCTGCTCGACGCAAGATTCTTAACTGCATTTCTTAAATTTCTATGGTAAGTGTCACTCGTCCCTCCCCCTCGCCAGACAAACAAATAATCGCCACCCCTTTCCTCACCCCTCTCCCTAACGGCTCTCCAACTTTATTTTCATTATTAAGAGCAGAGAAATATGATCTTGGATTGGCTATGTGTCTGCGACAGGGAATGTGGACTCGGCACCCTCTAGTTTTTGCGTGTGGTCTCCTCACCGTGCGAGAGCCTCTCTAATTCGCCATCCACTGCTCAGGGAGAGACCTGCCCCTTTGTCAAACATTGATTCAGAAGTAGGCCAGGAGCCGAGGGGCCGAGAGCTCGGATGCTCCCACAGAGGAGTAAGTCGGCCCCTGGAAACCGAGGTAGAGAAACACTGTCAGCAGAATCGGGGGGAAACTGCTGAAGACTATTTGTGATTGTCAAGTCAGAAGTAATTTTCAGGATCCGAGGAATTTCCTTAGGATATGATGGAATTGCATGAAAGAGTGTTTTTTTTCTCCTGTAGATGAAATATTTTTTTACTAGTTTTTTTTTTTTTTTTTCTTTCCCCCAAATCCCAAAATGCACTGACGCTAAATGTTTCCGTGTCCTCTCCAGAAGACAATGAGGCTTTTCCTAAGATCACTTGATATTTTGGTCACATACAGATTTTATAAACCAATCTGATAACATCATCTATGATCAGCTTTATCAACTCCAACAATCAAATAATTATGAAGTGCTCCTTTCAATTAAAGATCATCACCGCTTTTGAGACTTTTTAATTCTACACCCCCGCATTTACAAACAAAAAAAATAATCTTTTGAAAGCCTCCAAACCAAATACTTCATTGTTCTGTTTCAGAATGTAGAGCGATGTGACTGTTCCAACAAGTTCTCGTTCATGTGTTTGTTGAAAGTTCAGTTTAAGAAGTTCCATTTCAAACCCTTGGAGATTTGTCTGAGGGTTATCAATCGCTTCTGCAGCAGTAACTCATGTGAAAGGGAAACTGTGCCAATTATAGATGCCATCAACGTGGCGGAAAGCGATTGTGTACACGCAAAGGAAAACCTCTCAAGCCACAAACAGTCGCTGGCAGTGCAAAAGTAACTTCCCAAAGAGTGGAGTCAAAGGGGACCCTTTAACTGCTCACTCTTTTCTTCCCCCAGACTCTTTTGTCCTGTCCCCAACTTCAAATGTGCAGATTTGTGGCCCATGGGCGACTTAGATCCGGTCCCGTTGAGGTGAAAAATCCAATTAACCTGCAGCTCCAGCTGCCTCCGTTATAATCCCTTACCATAATTATGAAATTACCAGATGCAGGATTTCAAATGAAAAAAGGATGAGAGCGACCGGCTCGGGAAAAAAGATGAAATAAACCATTCCCTGCCCGTATACAGAGTTCCAATTTACCTCAAGGGGGAACGGCTAATTCTCCTGACTGGGTTTCAAGGTGAGACCTGCAAAAGCCCTTGTAATAAGAATAAGAAGTATCCTAACAAACATGAGGGGGGTTGGATCTTGAAATAGTCATAGAGATAAAGGGATAGGCTCCTGCATGTTATTCATTTAGACTTTGGATGTGACGGTATCAATGCATCACGATAAGTCTAGACAAACATTACACCCAATGATACATATAAAAACACAGACGCTAATACTGGAGGAGTAAAACCCTTGAAAAAAACTAACTATTTAGTAGACTATTTCTTTGTTTAGATGGTAAAAAATAGGGTTGTTGCATCATTTGTTCATGCATTTACAGTGATATATTCTATAGTGTATTTTGTATTTTTAAAAAAGATAGGTCTTTGGTCGTAGATGCAGGCCATACTGTAGCTATCGGCTCTCTAAACATTAAAACCCTGAGCTTCTGTTGTACACAAGACAAGTTATTGATTATCTACTATTTATTCAGTTTTTGTTTTCCTCCAAACACAAAACATTAACAAATCATCCCGCAAGCTGAACCCATTTTCATCTTGTGACCAATTGAGCTACATCATCATGTTCTGTCTGACAGGAATAAAAGAGATAGTATATTTGGATAATTGCCATTTAGTTTTAGATTTTATCATCAGAGTGAATAGTTTAACCTCTCCCTTTTTGTCCAATATTATTCACTGACTGTCCAGAATATGTCCAACTAATACATACAGCTCCTTACACACACATATCCACTGTAAGACTATCTGATATACCTACTTATGTAATATACGAGTTACAAATTGTTTCTCGGTAAACAGGAATAATGCTTCCTGTTCCTTTGCTGCAGAGATGCCATCTCATCAGCGAATCTAACGTTCGTCTGATAAACTCATCGACACTTGCCGTGGGGGAGCCTCGGGCGATAACTATGGGCTCTCCTGCCGTGTACCAGCTTCTGCCGGCCAATATAGATAACTCACACTCACACTTCACCTACTGTATGCTCAGAATCATGCAAACGAATCCATTATGCTGCTGGATTCACAGCGCATCAGCATCGATGTTCACGCTCAATCATTCCACAACTTAATGGCTGCTCACCGAGGCCTGCACTTTTTTTAAGGGTAACTACTTCCATTTTTGACATTGTTATAATAAGCAGGTTCAATGATCCAATGAACAACATGTGAACTCTCAAATTGGAGCAGGCCTGCAAATATCTACATCTGAACCAAAAGCTAAACCCAACACAAGACGGCCTCTTTTCCCAAGTTGTCTTTTACATTTCACCGTGTTATTGTGGCAGCTGTAGGACAGATGAGACGCAAGATGGACTGTCCTGTAACAAAGGCTTGATATTCATAACGTGTATCCATCACCAGCCATATTCCTCATCAGAGAAACTTCAGTTTGTCCTTAGAAATGAGAGGAAAATTTGTCCCCATTTGAAGGTCACTTTCTGAGTTCAAAGTCTTTGGGAATCACTTGTCCCACACTCTCTCCGACACGTCTTACTACAGATTCTCCCTGCTCTCTAAACCTGTCTGTGAGGTAGTCAAGTAAAGGAGAATTAATAATTTGTAAGAATCTGCTCATATGCTTCAGGAAAAAAAAAATCATAAATAATTGAAAACTCTAAAGTCTATTTATTTCCTCGGGGAACATACAAGTAGCTGTATTAGTGTAATGTAAGACTTTTCATTGAATATGTTAATTTGCAAATTGTAATTGTTGCTGCAATATCTATGTAAAAATATGCACATTTTCTATTAAAAATGATTATTGCATTAGTATCTATTGATGGTAGTTTGGCCATGTCTCATTGAAATGCCTTGTCTGGAACCACAGTCATTCACAATTGGAAATCCACGGGATCCATAAAGCTGGCCCGCGACTGTTTTTATAATTTATAGGTGGAGGGAAAACAGTTGTAACCTTGAGTGTAGGTGTGCATTGCAACCAAATATTGATCTGAGTTTCCTTGCTGATGGGAAAGGTGCAAGGTGACTCTGAAAACATGGTATGATATATATTATGAATGTTTCAGTCGGGGCTTTTGCAGAGAAACCTTGTCATGCTAATTCTGGCCAAGTGGTCCCACAGGGTCCCAGCAGCTGTGAGCGAGCGTACATCTCCAATAACTTCTTTATTAATCTATGATCTTTGTCATATTACTCCCTTTTCCTTTTTGTTGTCAGTGTCCTATTTGAGTAGTAGTGTGTCTTAGTCAAAAAGCTGGTTGTGAATCTATAAAATGCACACATTTTTCCACTTCCCCTCTCATTTAAAAGAGCACAGAAACAGAAGTGATTGTCTGAACAAGAACATTTTCTCTTTACAATCGGTTATGATTCCACAAGGTTTAAGGCTTACAAACATCTCTCCTTGTTTATGAAATGATTTGAGTTCAGGTCACTTGTTTTATTGATGAATAATCATCTAGTTGACATGCTCAAATGCTATTATACCCAGACCCAGAGCAATCTGAGGAAGGGAAGGCGACAGAGGAATATACAGCACACTGTGCAGTATAATTTAATGTCTACTGAACCGACAGGTCAGTTTCAATATAGCCTGAGTGAAGTGCTGTGAGATCTAATCTTATTTCATTTTTATTAAAATGAGAATGCTTTTCTAGGAATCAATTGCTCTTTTTTCCTGATTTGCAGCAACAGTTTATTTACCGAGGGCCAACAGTACCAGCACACATCGCTGCTGTGTTGGCTGAGTACTGTATTTGCAAATACACATTACACCGAAGGTCTGCAAAATTTGATTTGCATAACCAAGATGGCAAAACAAAAAAACTAACTTCATATGGACCAAATGTTGATCATGAAATGAGTGTGAATAAATGCTTCTGCACTTTGAAGCAAAGTGAAATAAACTGAAGGGTCTTGATAATTGTGAATAGTTTCGGAATCACGGCGTGATTGGTAGTGGTATGACGGCGCTACAGGAGAATATGATGAGCACAGCCACTTTGTTTCTTTACTAAAGGAAAGCACTGAAATCTATCCACAGTAAATTTCTTAGCTGATGAAATTACTGCCGTGACCTTTAAAGCTTCCTCTTCAAACTTTTTATCTCTGATGTCTTACAAATGACAAAAAGATGTCTTGCCAATCATGTAAATTACATCTCAGATTCAATGGATCACATTGCGGATAGGGAAGGGAGAAAAGCATTATGTTGACTGAAATAGGGAGGACAAGCAATTAATGATATCTGAGCCGGGGTTTCATATCTCCGACAATCAAAATAGATTTGAATGATACGATGGGCTAATGTCAGGCGAGCTTCCGCCGTCCCAGCCATTTCTCTGCTAATACAGAAGGGTGAATTGCTTTGAGCTTATTTGTGATAATCACAGTATTGACACCAGGCGGTATGAATGGTGCCCATTATATGTTCTAGCAGGAACCCTGGAAATAGACTTTTAATTTGAATGTATTTCAATAACATTGAGGCTAATGGATTATGGTGGCACTGCCGCCTGATTGATTAGTTTCACTCTTTATGTACAGCAAAAGTCTGGCCGCCACTGCAAATGTCCTTACTGGGATAGCATTTTAATGACTGTGGCTTGACTGCAATTCAACGCATAACCCTTCAGTGCAGTGCAGTCATTATGGTTAATGCTCGTTGTGCTGTCTGTCTTATGTAGACCAACAATGTTTCCTTCCTGGACATGAGCTGTTCAAGTGCATTAAAGCAGAGCCAGGGGGATCCCGACAGATGTTGAATGGTTGTTATTGTCTTGCGTACGTCGGGGGCTTTTCAGCTTGAAGGTGATATGAAGTAGGAACCGCATTACGACTCCGCTTTGATGTTATAGCTTACAGCTGTGGCTGGCAGAACAGTGAAAAGACATCATCAGTAGGTATTTGGAAGGACCACAGGGTGGCCAATATTGGGTGGCCCCCGCAAGGTTATGCGTCTGAATTCCAGAGGCCACAATCCAGATGCCGTCACTGCCCGCACCGAATTGTGGTTTGGTATGAACATGAAAACTGTTCTTTAAATGGGTTTCATTTCACAGCAGAACTGCCAATCATTATTTGGCATGAAGCTTTTTGGTGTTGCAGTTGTTGAGATCTGTTCTCGGATGGAAACACGAAGTTGCTTTCATTTGTATTCAGAGGGCAGTTCCAGTATCTGCAGGGTCTGTCTTTATGTGGCCAGTGTGCCAGCAGCACTAGAGGACAACCAGATGCAGGGAATAACAAGCGGAGCTGAGGCTACAGCCAAGGTATCAACATGTGTCATCTGGATGGACGTGTCAATTTAAGTGTGCCACATGCAATATGTTGTGCCTTGAGCTGCGCTCCCTGCATTCATTTCCTGTTGTCTGAGTTCAAAGTGTTTGTCACCCAGTGTCAGTCACATTGCCGGTTTCTCTCGCGCTGCTCAGGGACCTCGCCATGGTTGCAGGAAATGCTGTTTCCTCTTAACAGTACACTGGGTCACTTGGTCAATAGTGGCAGAGGGCCGCTGGGGTCAGGGCAGCTAACAGGGGTGCCCCACTGTCGCCACCGCATGATAAAATGCTCAGAGTTAAAGCTAGACTGATGAAGAGACAGCTGAGTGAGGGAGGAGGTAAAAGGTGAGGTTGCAGAGGAGAGTGGGTGGATGTCGAAAGCAGCCAAGTCCAAGAGAATTTCTTTTCTGCACAACTCTGCAGGGATAAATGCATAATGACCAAGTGAAAGTGCAAGGCACACGGGGCAAACTAGGCGGCTGGACAAAAACAAATGTCCACTTGATTGAAACAGAACTGCAGATTAACCAGACTCTCTGTACATATTTGCTCAGAGGCATTAATCAACAGTGGATAGAGCACTCTGAATATTAAGCAAGGTGATTATACAGCATTGAAAGTCCACTCATGATCGTGATTCTGGGCATGAACTGGTTTACAAGCCACTTGTTGGCCGATGGTGATATAACAACGCCAATTTTAAAATACACTAGTAAATCAGTGAGTAATCAAAGTGTTTTATTTATTTCAAATTTCACAGCTTCCATGAAAACATGATTTGATTAATGGCTAAATTTAGCATCTGTGAAAAATAATACAATTTGAAAAGATTGAAGCTAATGGACATGTTAATATGGGATTAACTGTTTAAAGAATTTGAACTTAATCAACAAATGCGCCAAAATTGCTTTACCATTAGCTTTGATTCTTTCTTTTTTTACAAATTTGATATCAATTTTAGGTCCGAAAACGTTTTTGTTTTTGCCAAAATGTTTCCGCAGCATCACTGTGATCATCACTGCATGAGGATTTTTAAATATGCCAATGATTTTCTGCCTGACATAATTAACCAGAGGAAGCTCTTCCTACTTTTATTATCCAGTCTAAGTTTTTGGTTGCTCCACAGTTGACATGTAGTATCATCAATTACTGTGCATTCACCTTTACCCAACAGCTGTCGCCACAACTCATTTTATCTTCTAACACCCAATGGAAACTGGTTCACAGTGAAGGTAACGCACAGTAAATAAAAACACTGGGTGACAGCAGGCTCAGAACAATTTACTATACTTGTAAAACACAACATCATAAACCTGCCAACCCGAGGAAACACACTGACTCATAATATCTATGTAATTGGCACAGATTTGTAATCTGACACCTTTCATTGCTAGTTGCAATTTGTCGATGGGTTTGATAATGAAAAGGTATCATTTTAGCACATCCTGTAATTAACCTCATGAATATATATTGGTTTGTAAGTTTTTCCAGCATCTTAGATTTTCACCTTTGCATCTAATCAACACCCTGAGCAGGAATTCTGTGTTATTAAGCCCCATCCTAGTGGAAAAAAACCTGCTGACTTATCCTTTATGGTAACACCACATTACCCTACATACAAAAAAAATGACTGTCGAACAAGTAAGCCAAATCTCTCGAGATAAAGTTGACGTACTGAGGCGGGGTCGCTCTCAAAGTTCCTTGATGTCTCGTATTGACTGACAATGATCGCTTTAAATCCGCCTCATGGGATTGGACTGCTCAAAGTAATGGCGGTAACTACTAATTGGGGTCATATACTCCAATGCTTAATTCCCCAGTGTTTACAATATCATGTACATGCTACTGTATCATGAGTCTGCTCGGTGGAAATCTGGAGAATCCATTACATCATTTAGAAAAAGTTGACAGCAGTCAACTACACACTTGTCCGTCGTAAATTGGAATTGGCATTGGAATTAAACCTTTTCTCTGTGTCCTCCTGCCTCTCTTGTCCTATTGTCTTTCATCATTTGATGAACATTTATGACGAAAGAGACAAAAGAGGCCTGAAGTTGCAATGTGGGGGATCTTTCAATCTCTGGAAACCCTTTGCAATCGGGAAATCTTTCAGTTTATTTTTTTTACATCTCAATTTGACATTTCCAGTGGGTTAAAATTATCAAATTTTGTGTTTGATTGTTTTTCTGTTTCCAGTCCTATTTTATGTGAAGAGATTTTCTGTTTGTTTGTATCCTTGTATTTGAAGGATGCTGGTTCTAATTCTGGTTCATGTTGCTTGCTCATTGATGTGACTCAGCTGTCAAAAGCTATATGTATCCCATATATCACATGGTCTGTGGCATTTTGTCCTGAAGAAAGGGAGGTTTGCTCATAGAATTAAAACCTCTCACCTTCTTCCTTAGATCTATCTTAGTCTATCTGCACGCCAGCACTCTATTTCGAAGGACTTGCTAGAAAGGTTATGTATTTTAGTTAGTTCCTCTTTACTTCCAAGTGCAATTATTCCCCAAACTCTAAATAAGGACAGTGACCGAAAAAGAAATTAATAAAAAAAATACTGTATCCATTAGATTTGGCTATCTCAACAGCCCCAATGGCTCGTGCGCCTCAGATCTTAGCCCTCTCAGCGTCCAAAACCTCCAGATTCTCCCTCATATCTTTGAATCACTGTCTCTCTTATCAAACACTTTGGGCTATAGGTCTGCCTTGATACTGTAACCCTCAGCGAGCTTTTTGCAGAAACATTGTGAGAAAATCTCCTCACAAGGTACAAAAGCAACACCAAAAAGAAAACGGGCCTGAATGAGAGCAAGAGTTTGGGTGATGTGAAATCTCTTGCACTTTGTTTAGAGCAGCCATTGAAGGTTAATATTACTTTTAGTGGAGCTGCTATTTAGTCTTACGTCCAGGCTGCCACTGAGTACATCTTCACAATGTAAACAGGAAGTAAATAGCTGGATAAGAATATTAATCTGGGTTTACAGAAAATTATTCTAAACAATGATATAAGCATTAGATTACAATTAGGCTTAGAGCAGAGCTTGAGTGCTGTTGGTTAAAGGGACCGTGCAAACCTAGAGTAAAGGTGTGGTAAACCATTTTGTAAGGATTTTTAAAATATTAGAAATGTGCTTTGCCACTTTGAATTACACTGAATTAACACTAGTCAGTCACTAGTATAGGGGTTTCAAAATTTAAGAGAAAATAATTGAAAGTTGAAGCCTTTGTCTTGTGACTTGCAGTGATTTTCAGTTACAATTGTCCGCACTCGGGATTCATATTTTTCTCCTGAAAATTAGACGTCTTCTGTTATGGAAGCAAAGGCACTCTATCCCAGGAATCCCAGGGAAGATATAACTAGTAAGTTATAACTTCAACTACTGTCACAACACATATTTTCAATAACACTAAATGCAAAATGGAGAAATAAACCTATGGGTTCCGTACCTGTTTGCTTTGGTGTATTTTTTTGTTGGTGCTAATAATTATTTTGACAAAAGAAAGCAATTTATGTTTGCAGACGTTTTAATGAACAACAAACTTTTACACAGCTGCAAGGAGAAATATGAATATGGCCGTCTTTCTTCAGTGCTGCGCCGAGATGGGCACATATTGTCACAGTGTTGAGTGTAAATCTGTCATATGCTGCCTCTATGCCAGTATTTTGTGCAGGGACGTTTTTTGAATGAGGTTTGAAACCAGTGGTATGTGGTTTTGTTGGCTTTCACGTTCAATTTTGTCATGTTAAGACTCCAGGTGTTGCTCAAAAACCACTGTTGTAGGCTTACAAGTTGGCTAACTGTGGAATCAGTCGCCTAATAATTGGGGTCATATACTCCAATGCCCAATTCCCCAGCGTTTACAATATCACGTACATGGCACTGTATCATGATATTGATACAGTATCCATGTGAAAGGACTTACTTGAAGGAATATTTGTATTTCAGTAGGGAACAGGGATATATAATGTATGGTTTACACTTATTTTCACTAGTTTCTCCGGATAAAACAAAAGTCTGCATGGTGCTAACAAAAGAATAAAGCCGTTCTTCATCAGTATATTAATGGAAAACATGAGCGTGTGTATGTGAGCCTGTGTTTGGAGCCGTCAGCAAAACAAAGATGCACGGGGAGGACCGGGTCACTGCCAACCCACAGTGAAAAGTGAAGAGGGGATAGGGGGAGGCTAATGTGGAAATGGAGTGTCATTGTGTTTCACCTTCATTAACCAGAGTCACCACACAGTCTCACCTAGCCTCGGTGTAGTTAAGTGCCTCAGCTGCTGCCTTTCATAATGACAAAGTGCAGTAAATGGAAACAGGGTGACACTTGCCTTGCGAGGCAGTGACCATTGGGGGATATCGTTCCTCATCAGTCATTTATCAGCCGTTTTTATCACCGCCGAAAAACCCTTCGACTACTTCTGGTCTCGGAGGTAAGAAAGAGCCCAGTATGAGCAACAAAGAAAAGTGACAGAAGTTGAATCAAAAGAAGAGTTAACGTTGCCGTTGCTTCCCACCACTGGAGACAGCTCTTACCGAGTAAAGGAATTACATTCGATGCTTAACTTGCAACGTTTCATCTAGTAAGTGAACAGCTGTCAATGTAAACAGTCGCTATGAAGCAAGAGCGCAAATATATGATGTTCCCTTCAATGCAAAGTGCAGTAAACTAGGGAGCCATGCTGAACAAGGCCATCTACACCATGACGACAGATTTAAAGACACCTGTTTGCTGTTATGAGTAACATTCAAGTGAGGATGTGGAGGCACCTCCGAGTAAAAGACAGGTGCACATTTTCCATCAGTAAGTATTAGACTGTAAATTAATTTGACCAGATTGGCTGTTCTTATTTTATAAAAAGATAAGTGACAGCTTCTTTCTAAACCCTGCATTCAATCTTTTGAAGACGGTTTTTCATCTGCCTGCAGCTTGTGGTAGACTATCAAGCTTATGTGTCTTCCTGAGCATATCTGACCATATGCAGTGTTTGACAATAGCATACTTATCACGATGTCTTGCTTTATAATGCCTGGACATTTGAGAAATATAAAGCTTTCTCACAGATCGCTATCAAAATGCTGAAACCTCATGGGTTGTAAATCACCACAAATCACCACTTCACACACAGGTCAACAGTAACAGTTAAAATGTCCAAAAAGATCAACACAAAGAAGAGAGAAATGAATTCCATAATTGGCCACACAAGACTGAAACAAGAAACTATGACAACAATAAAAAAAGGGCTTCAAGTCATTGAGATGACATTGAGATAGTTGCAGAAATGTTTAATGACGGAACTCAGCTTTTTCTGTTTTGTAATTTATTTTTTTATTTTTTTATGGCAGGGCGTTTTATTGCTGCAGCTGTTGTTTTTCCGTGTCATCTGTATTAGGGGAAGAGAAAGCATCCTCTCCCACCATCGGAAACACTGACAGTGCTGTGATTTATAATCTGTGTGAATAATTTGCAAAACATTCAATCTCTCTCTCTCTCTCTCTCTCTCTCTCTCTCCGTGTTGAGAAACTGATGTAAACGTCCTCATTTAAGACGACCCATGGGATGTGAGGGACAGAATCTCTGTCAGAGTGATCGCTGTGGGCTGAAGGCACGGTCGGCTGCTCTGGACCTGTTATGGCATCGTCATTAGTTCTTAGCTTTATTTAGGGGGAAAAACAAGGCTTTGTGGTTATGCAAAGCAATTTTTTTCCAACAGTTGCCAGCATAAAGGGAACTGTGTCATGAAACTATAATAGAAAGGGTATTTCAAAATGACATGAAAATGTTGGTGTGGACAGTTATGTAGACCTCGTCCACAAGCTGCTGGGTATGCTTTTCTTTATTTGTATTGCGGCATAGATAAATCACTTGACACCTTTATAGTTTGTGCTATGGACTAAAGAGGATTGCTTTTTCTGGAGGAAAGCAATACCTTTGTGTACATAACCCTGCTCTAGTCGATTTATCATCAGACAGTAATTTAAGTAATTAGGGCAGTGATAAATCAAATTTTTAAAAAGGGTTCAGGGACAATTGTGCTATTGAATTGAAGTTCAAACACTGTGTTATACATGGCCGCAGGGCATGAATACAATTTATCTTTAGCCTTTTGGCTTTTTTTTGTTTGGTACTGCCATCAGCGTTTTGGGTACATGAAAAGCGCTTTATAAATCAAATATATTATTATTATTATCAATATAACCACATGCATAGTTCCCAGCTTAATTTAAAATACATGTATACAAATGTATTTGTGTCTCTTTGTGTTCAGGAAAATTAGAGAATATTTAGTTTTCTTCACAGAAACAAGATCGTACATCAGCTCAAGGATTGTATCAAATGTGCCCTCTCTTCCTACCCTGTAGTTTGGAGGCAATCCGTGCATACAACAGTCCTGATCTCCTCTGAGGCGTGCCCCAGATGAAACAAAGCATACACCTCAATAGGTCTCAATGGGACTGGCGGCTATTTGACTGGCTTTTGGAAGATTGACAAGTGAGCATTATTTTTCACAGGAAAGTGGCAGGCAGTCCCTTATGTGATATGAAGGCATGTGAAGGGTTGCTCTCTATCTTTTTCTCCATGTGTCTTTCCTTTTTTTCTTTCTTTTAACACCTCTGCTATTCGTACTGGCCTCTGAGCATTTAGATGATCAGAATTCTGCAACATGGCTGTGTGCCCCCGCGCTGTCAAATTTGGACGGATATGTTTCAGCAAGTGAGAGAGGTAGACATGGATGATACACTACACATTTGATAGACACACACACACACACACACACACACGCACTCACACACACCAGCACACACACACATTTGCCCACAAGTCCGGCGTCACTTCTCCAGACAGGCAAACGCCTCTCGGCATACCCGGCAGTTGAGCCGGGCAGAAAAGTGGAAAAATGTGCTCCTCAGTGGAGATGCAGTCAGTCATGCAGCTGTCCAAAACCAGCAGCTTTCTTTTCAGTGGGAGAGTAGAGGGCAAAAGGCCAGAGTCGTTTTATTCAACTTTCACTCACATTTGTCAACTATAGAATCTAAAGTGAACCATCTTTTATGATTCAAACAGCGAATAACAGACAAATAGCCCCCAGTTGTTTTTATTTAATTCCCATTTCTAGATTCAGGGTATGTTCACTGATGTTTTTAAATGGTGATCTATGGGTTTGAGGACAGTAAAGAAGACATAGTGGAAACGAAAGGATTGGATAGACAAACACAAATATTAGTGTATTTTGAGTCTGCTTGATTTTTGTGATTTGTGACACCTGTATTTTGTTTTGTGGATAGAAACACTCTCCATCTACAGTTTACGTCGAACTGTTGAAGAACATATGTGGCTGGGTCACAAAATTAGATGGTCAATTGTATCTTCAAACACAAATGTCCAATTATACACACGAGTCATTAGATAACACATATATGCACATGGATCTTAACTGGTAGCGTTTGGATATTGCAGAGCACAGATGTCACTGTCAACACAGACAGATTAAAGATAATAAGGAAATAAATAAGCTACAGGCAATCATTGTTATTGACAACACCACAGTGTGCCTCTAGTGAGCCAGAGCTTGCCAATTTTCTGTAAAAAGAAGCACAATTTAGTCATCAAGGCGAGATCTGTCTATATGCCTGCCCGCTGGCACTAAGGGGAATATGGATTCCTCCATTATCACTTGCTGTTGAATAAAACATGTTAAAGTTTCTCTGCTAAATTGTGGCAAGATCCTAATTTAAGTGGTGATGATCCATTTACATTCGGAGTAAATAGGAGTTGTGCGAGAGGAACAGTGACAGAGAGCGAGGACCACAACAACGGTTCAGGACAAACATGCCACGGCTGCAGTAGCAGGTGTCACCTTTCGACATTCAACCATTTTAAGTGATGTGCCTGAGCAGGCCACGTTGCAAGTATCCCCTTTATTTTCAAGTGACTTTAATGAAACACGGCACGATAAACAAATTCTGCGAGGCTCACTTGTGTCACGGGCGACTGATTTCATTCTACAGAGCCAATAAGCCCTGTTCCTCCTCAAGTCAGACAGAGGAACAGAGAATGACACGGAGGAGCCAAGAATGACTGCATCTGCCTGCCTGCTCCTATACACATCTAACTGAGCAGAAATGTCTTGTGAAAAGTACATTGGCTCACTGAGTGGTGCACACTGCTGCCAGCACTGATCCATCAGGAAATGTTATCTCGTGGGTGATGTATCTAGAGGCGGCTATCTTTATTGTCTGTATTTTTTTTTTTGCAAATTATTATTCTAATACCTTAATGGAATCTGGGACATCTTTCATATCTTGCCTGACTGAATTAAATTTTGGCAAACACAGCACTGACCCAAGATAGCAGAGTGCATTTTTAGTTCATTAGCAAGTCCTTTTTATATATCATGCATTATAATCACAATTAGCATACTATCTAACATACTATAGTGGATCTTAAAATAGTGGTGGAGGTCAGAGACGTTAGGGAGCAGTGCCATGCTCCAAATGTGAGCCAGGTCTTCGGCTGACCCTGTCACCTGAACAGGAAGTTAATAAATTGCCATGGAAGAAATCTCTCCCTATCTGGACGGGAAACTTTTGCTGGTCAGCAGAACATGTGTGTGCACCATGGGAGAAGTCGGAACCTGCCTTCCTTGCCCCTTGCAATGAGACGTGGTAAAAACAATTGACATATTGGTCACAAATAGTTTCATCTGCCGGGGAAATCCAATATCCCCGGGATATCTCTGGGAATCATCCGTTTCACCATGTGCACGGGATTCTGAGGAGACCTTAGAGTCCTACAGCAGGATATGTGCGCATTATGATGGCTATGATACACAACATTGACATTCTGAAAACGGACTGTTCTTTGGATTTCACAGTGGTGGAAATTGAACAAATCAAATACACAGTATCTAGACTGTGATCTAAATCCTCAGAGCCCTTTTCATACTATTTGGACATGAGATGCATCACTAACCTTCTGCAAAAGTGCCTGCACATGTCATGCTTTTGACTCTGACCCCACTGAAACTTTCTAAAGGGATGGATTAAGTTGCAAATGTCGGAAAGGTCAAATTTTGTGGATGAATTATGTTGTCTTGTGAAGTTTGCAAGTTAAAATCACCCAATGTTAATGGCTCTGTATTTGTTAGACTTAAATAAACAAGGAATACACTTTCTTGCGTAAGCCTAATGCAACCAAGTGTTAGGTTTCAGATCCTTTGAAATGATTGCTGGCAGGGTTGAGGGTAGGGAACAGCTGGAAGCTCCCCATGTGTGCCCAAATTGCCGACAACGTGTGTGTGTGGGAAATACGTGCAAACACGAAGGATCCCTTCTCTGCTGGCTGGAAAAAATGTCCTTCACAGAACACAATTTGCAGATCGCCCACAAAGGAAGCGAGGTCTGACATGACTAATCTCCTAATTCTCTGACAAATAGATAATGTGCTGCTCACAGAGGAAGAAGCAGGATATGGCACTAAAGCACTCCAGTAGTTTCAGTGTTACAGATGAGGACCATTTTCTTCCATTTTTTGTTCCTGTACCAAAAGGCTAAATGTCCTCCAAGGCTACAGTCGTCTCTTCAACATGCAGCAAAACAGCAAAGTTACCAAGAATAGTATCATGCGCTAAGAATAGCCCTGTCCACTGAAGGAAGCTGCAGCTGCGATGAGATGAGATGGCCGAAATTCTGGGAAATTAGCAAAGACCTCAATCCTCAAGAATTGGTGGTCTCTTTATTCAAGACTTTCAACACTCGACTCTCAAGACTCGCAAACTACATATTTCCTTGTAAGAAGAAGATCAAAGACTTGAGTCTAATTACTATTGTGTTAAGGGGTGTATACTTTACCTGGCTGAAAGGCGTGATGATTAGGAATCGTCCTCGTTTCGTGCGTTTGAGGGAAACATGTTGTGTCCACATTTGGTGGGAGGAAAGTTTTTTCAGAGTTTTCTATAAAAGGAGCCGTTGGAGGGTAAAAAGTAGAACTGTATTTAAAATTGCAGTGTCATCAGTTAAGTACAGTATCGCTGAAAAGTGCTTCTTTTATCTTAAGTTCTGAAGTTACAGTTACAGCCACACACTGTTAGAATACCATGTCCCATTTTTTTAAAATGTCATATTCTGTAGGGGTGGCAACTGTGGTTTGTTGGTCAGTCTGTTTACAGCTTTATTCCAGACTAAAACATCTCAACAACAGTGGGATGGATTTACCCAGAATCTGTTTAGAGATCAGAGTGCAATTGGGACATAGAAAAAGTCAAATGTGCTTTTGCTGGAGCTTTTTTTCCGAATGACTTGTGGCTCCTGAATAGGAACAACAAGCTTTTCTATAAGGACATATGGATGTTGATGGACACAATGTGTTATAGAGGAGAGTTTCTGTCACACACACACAGAGCTACTACAGCAAACACTGTCAGCAACCAAGAAAAATGCACAGGAAAAAAACAATGTAAAAGCTTGCACAGACTGTGCAGCAGATGACTTTTCTACCTGTCATTAGGCCATATGAAAACATATTTATACAAAAATATGCTGTAAGGAGATACACATCCGTCACCCTAACTGTGTTATCTTCTGAGTCATGCGCTCATATGCTGTGAGACCATACCGCACAGAAGCTACTGGGAGGGAAAAAACAAGTCTTCAATTTACAACTTTGTCTCTTCCCTGCTGGGTTTGCATGTACAGCGTCAATCCATTCGCAGTGGGAATATATTACACAGTCAACGTGTGGAACAGAGAAACCAACACGCTCAATATACATATCAAAGATTTCAAAACTGCCCCTAATAGAGCCGTGACTGCCCGGCTCTCTGTGGCTCATGCTTTCTCTTTTTCTTGCCCACTCTCCATGTCTTTCTCCACATGTGTGATATGTCAAAGTCTTATTTCCATGTCCTGGCGCCACTTATACTCAAGGCAAACACAGGGCGGTATGTGTTGATGATTGTCAGCCGTGGCCATTTATCATCTGTCAAGCTTCTGTCCTCTGAGGAGGTAAATACACCCAGTGAATTATGGTTGTTTTAGTCTGCAGGCGGAATCCCACGACAGCCAGCAGAAGGCCGTGACAAAATCATTTATGAGGAAATAGTTTATCATGGACGTGGTAAACATTGTCCATCACACATGAGAAGAGCAATGGATCTACAACTTTGACGGCCAGAAACTTGAAACACAGACGTTTGGGAGCTGAAGTGGAGGCATGAAAGATGTAATTCAACGTGATGGGGGGGAAAACAACATAATCATTATGTTTTTGTTGGGTCTCATTTGTTCAATGTTAGAGCAATCCGTGTGTGGGAATATTGGTGAATCTGTCTTGAGAATAGGGAGGAAGTATGGTGGGAATTAAAATTCACATCAAACTCAAAGCTGTGTTTTCCTCGTCACAGGGAGAAGTTTGAGTAGCATCAGTGTGCCTGAAATTTCTACTTTACATGAATTATGAATCTGAAATATAATATTTTTTTAATTTGTATGATATATATATTCTTCTATTTACCTTCCTGTAATCCAGTGTACAGTCATTCTTAGAGTGGTGGAACAGTGATTCAGTCCTCTACCTACGAAAAAGCACAAATACTTGACTTCATTCAATCACTTACTTAAGTAAAGTCTCTCGTATGCTGCCTACAACTTGAGAATAAATGATTTCCATTTGAGGTTCCATTCGCTACGTAGAGACCTGAACAATAACCCACTCTGTTCCTCACAGATATTTAAGCCACATTCCTGGTGGAAGGTCCTTGAGCGGTTCAGCCAGATGGACGGCGTATCGAAAAACAGGGGGTGTGGGGGCAGCGGGGCGAGTTCCACACCTCGTCCAGCGAAGTGGGCCAGTCATTAACAGATATGACCCCTCTTTTCCTGACTGCAAAGGGGATTTCTGGCCAGAGCCGCTTTTCTCTGAGAGCCCTCGGGCAATCCGAACATGTGGTGAGATATATGCACCTGAAAACTAGTAAAATGGAAAAAAAGAAAAAACTTTTCTAAAAGCACTAAATGCTGTGGGGTGCAGCTAATGACAGCATGTCATACTTGTGACCCAGGAAAGGGCATTAGGAATTCAGTTGTCAAATTCAGTCATCTGCGAGGTCAAAGAGCCAGGGCGGATGGCGGACCCTTAAACTGTTGCCAGCAACATCTGTATGGGGGCAGGTGCTCGTCATGCCTATACATAATATAGTCCATTCTGATGAATGAGTCTGTTTAGGTTGCTCGTCACTCAACATACAGCGCAGGGCCTCGTAAAAAGTTCTGTGAAACGACAAGACTTTGATAGCTTTCATACTAATCTCCTGTTAGGCACCGATTCAAAATATCTGGGCTCAAATCCAAACGGCTTAAAAGTAAAGACTCTCTCCTGCGGTCCTTCCTTCACTCACCCAGTCATTTGGGCCTCGCAAAGCTGACACGACTTGCGAGTAGCGTTTGCCTTTGGAGAACAACGAAAGTTGTTAGTGTCTGTTTGGACCTAGTAACGTGTTGAAAATTGGTGCACACTCAAAGTCTGATCGGGAGGTGACCTGTAAATGCCGAGGTATTGGTAGGAGTGTCTGCTTTGGCGAACAGCAAATGGCGTGTTCAGGCATCTGACTACTTTATATTCCATTTGGAGAATAGGACCACTCATGCATTAAAGGGTATCCTGTTACCTGCTATTGAAGTGTCTCCACTGAGATGCGAACTGGGTCTAAATTGAAAATTAGAAATAATTTCTAAACATTGTGATGATTGTCACATGAATTATTTATGAATGTAATATCTAGATAAACTTTTTTAATATCATTCCTGTCTTAGGACACACACACAAACATTCACACACACACACACACACACAAACTAGATGTACATTGTGGCTGCGAGCAAATATGAACTGAAAGTTGTATTCATGCAGATGAATGTGACATAAAAAATAGTTACACATTTAAATGTACATCATAAATGTACATCGAAATAAATCATGTAATATCTATCTTTTATCTGTTTTGTTTTGAGTCAATTATTCTCTATCACTTGTCAAACACTGACAAAAAATTCCATCCCTCCTGAGACAAGATGGGTCTGCAGTTTCTATTTATTAGTCATTTATTTATGGCTATTGCAAAAGGGATGATGAAAACCGACCAAAGACTAAAAAAAAGCCCATGTCTCTTCACTCAAGCATGTCCAGCAGAATGTGTATTCATTGTGATTACATTTCTAAGGCCCAAAACACTAACTACAGTTTCAAAAACAACTCAACCCTGCATGAGGGAAAAAAAGATCCCGTTGACGGAGGAACTTAAGCATGTGAAGAAGGACAGTCATACTGTGGAAAAAGAGACGAAACAAGAGTGGGCCTCGGCCGGGCATTCACTCCATGGAGAGAGCGCTCGGGGACCTGAGAGGTTTCAAAACGACATGCAGGTGGTCCCCTTTCTACACAGCCTGCCCACCGACTGACACTACTGTTTAACTCGAGGTCATGTGTTCAAACTGACTTTTTTTGCGGTCGAACTCTGCTTTGGACAGTAGTCAGGCTGACGGCATTGAGTTAGCCATGATGCCACGGGACGGAGGCTGACATTCCCTACATGCGCTGGAAGCGGATGACGAATCACGACAAAGTGGGTCAGCTGGCCAATCAGAGCAGACTAGGCTTAATTGGGGAGGGGGCGGCTTAAAAAGACACTAACTAAAACCAAGTGTTTCAGAAAGAGGCCGGAAACACACATAGTCTTGTGTAGTGTCTGAAAGTATTATCCCTTTAAAAAAAAAGGGAAGGAAATAGACGATGAACTTCTTGCCAATCCAGCTCTGTGTGATTTTCATATCTCAAAAAAAGTGATGTTTGGTTTAAACTCTTTGAGTTTGTCAACCACTATTCGGGACAGCTATAAAGAAATCCCTCATGATTTGGAGTTTATTTTTGGACATTGATTTGATGACATGAAGTTAGAGTCGTAGCGTATGAAGCGGCAAAAACATCAACAGAGTGAGTATGTGGATGCTCATCGTGCAATCAAAGGTTTTTCATCAGGCTCCTCTCTGTAAACATTGACATCCCTGAGCAAACCACAGAGTGATTAGGGCGAGTCTGTAGTTTTCACAGAGACTTTCAACTTCTGCCAAAACTTTCAAAATGATCAAGAGAGGCATGTTGTTTTCTGTTTCCGTCTCGATAGATACTCATCAGTCGCTGACTGAAATTAGCCCATAACCCCCCAATGATCAACTCTTGACTCGCTCTGTAATCCTCAGTTAATTATGTTGTAGTCGTGGAGTGACAATTCCAAAGTCTCACTGATTGTCCTGCTTTTAGGTTACCTAAAAATGCTATGGTATGGGAACGGGAGTCTTTTGGTTTCATAACTTGAATCCATTTTTCATGCGAGAAGTTTATTCTGTGCCGTAATCCCTGGCTTCAAACCCACCTGGATGTTGTATCATGGAGGACAGATGCTGTATCTAAAATCCCTCGCGTGTCTGAGAGATAAAAACTGAGTTACAATTTAGATTTGTGTGCAGGTTAGATGACCAAGTCATTGCTGGACATGACCACAGCCTGCACGTTGATTACAACCTGATAAAACCCCCTCACTGCTCCCACAGAAACCAACAAATGAGACCTTTTAACATGACGTTGTAAGCCTCGCTCCTCCTGCTGACCTTCAACAAAATGAATGTTGAGCGTCATGTTAATCTGCGTTGTCTAGATAAGAGTGGACTGAGTGGACCTGAGCAAGTAAAACCACAAATACGAAAAAAAACAATACGTCAGACTTTCAGCATCCTAAAGGGTTCTGGTGAAAAATGTCGACCAACATGTGGATTTTTATGTTTATGTTTGTTTGATAAACAGGAAGTAAAGATGTGTGAAGACTGTGGCAGTTAGAAGTGAGAACCAATCTTCTATTGGAAACAGGAAATATTTTGAATTTCTTTTTCGAAACTGTTCAGTGATCATTTGCGGCGCAGAGCTAGTTAACAGAGCAGCTTGTGATAGATGTTGACTACACATTACAAAAGCATTCCCACTCAATGTGTGTAGAAAATACACAATTGCTTTGCCTTAATCATTAAAGACAGCAGCAGAAGCCTCTATTTTTGAATGAACACCATGTTTTGGTTTCAATCACTGTACCTGGAAACCACAAGAAAAAAAAATGTGGAAATCAGATGAAACAGAGTTCCTCTAAACATTTACTGGATGAATAGGCAACATTCTGTCGGCGGGAATGATCTTCACGCTGACAGAACCTGAAGGAACTTGCAAGAGAGATTTGCGGTTGCCAAAAACACAGAAATGTCTTTGTATAAAAAACGCAAGAAATCACTTTGAAATATACAGGCATTTACAGGATTAGATAAATGGCATGATCTTAGACTAATGGCCCCTAACCTAGAATGATGAGTGTCTTCATCAGTCAAGGCCTTGTTGATGAAAGCTCAAGGCTCTGCAGAGAACTTTGCCATTACAGTGCAATGGCCATCTGTCTGGCGGGGCCGATCGAACCCCCAGGACTGGGGCCTCTGCCAATGCTGTTCTGGAGCCTCTGGACAAACGGGTGCCGAAAGGCTAGGCAGGATTTATTGTTGAGAATAAGGAGCCTGGTCAGGGGTAAAAAAGAAGACAGATTTTCATCCATTTGCGTGGAGGTGGTGTGGCCAAAGTTGTGCTGTCAGCAGGAGAAGCGCTGGCAGGCTGCCCCTTCTTGGCCGAAAGATGTTCACACAAGTGATCGATAGATCTTTGATAAGGCTAACACACTCTCGCTTGTGCTTGTTCTTTCAAGTCTTGCGCCGGACACACACTCATGTCATCTAGGTCACTCGTCAGTGCAGCTCACAGTGACACAGTGAGCTGACCCCAACGTGACGAGGCCCTGTATGCCTTCACCTCGAAGGCCCTTCAAACAAAAGAAGAAAAGGCCTCGAAAACCTAATTTCTCAATCAACATCTCACTCTAGCTGCTTTCACACATGCACTGAGGTCCAGACTCCAATTGTTACGGCGGACGTTGTCCAAAAACTCTTCCCAGATGCCACAGAATGTTCCAGAAATGTTCTTGTCTTTTGGTGAAAACACCTGACTCAGACAACCTCCCGCTGTGTTCGTCATATGTGAAAGGCAAACTCCAGAAAAATGTCCGGACGCAATTTTCCCGGAGTTCAACATACTGTTTTCTGACAAAGTTGGGATAGTTTCCGTCGTTTCACGTGAGAGATTTCTGCATTTGTGTTTGGGAGTATTTAACTAACCTGTATTTCTCCAAATTTCTTCTCTTTTATCTGGAATTATTTCCACTCCACGCTGATCAAATGGCTTCCCATTGCCTGTTTCTGATCATTTGATTAGATCAGTAAAAAATGATCCACTACTCATTCGCCAGGAAACATCAGTCGACTGAGTCAGGAGAATGTCAACATTCAGTACCAGTCCTGCTACGAAACAATTTCTTTTCAGCGACGAGTCAATCTGTGGTGCAGTCATATTGAAGTATGCTGCTCACTGTAAACACATTCTTGTCGGAAATGTTGAAATGTTGCGTGAATGGAAATACAAGTCACAAGGCACGAGTTCCCGTCTGTCGTACGTGAACAGCACATGTTGTGCGGCAGCACAGGCCTCAGCCCTGAACTGTTTCAGATGTACCGCTCTCCCTTGTGCATTCAAATCCAGCAGACGTGACTGATGACCATGGCCGTCACAGAAGCCACACTGACATGTCCTTCTTGGTTAAAGCCAACATTGCAGCCCTTTGTAAAAGCTGAGATCTGGTAAATAAGTGCAGCGAAGCAGTGAAGATAAATTGTCCCCATCACGCAAATTCATTTATCTCTTCAGCCGCCGATATATTTAATTCCTTATCTACAAAAAGAGGCATTAGATGTTTCAGAGCAGCCTGTGTGTACTTTCACATCGATGATGTCCTCCAACTTGGCAAAGAATGTGACCTCAATTTGTCACCATCTTGTTTTGTTTTTTTAAAGAAGTAATGAATGAGTGGTTATTGGGGTTTATAACCTTCATACTCAGAAAAATTCCATTTTTTTTCCCGGAGTGATTATATTTTTCAAAAGAAGATTCCTTTCAGATATGCTTAGTCAGATAAACACATCAAAACTACATTGGGCCACAAATGGCTCCCCTCACTAAATCATTACCACAGTCTTTCCAGTTAGAAGTCTTTGCAGCAGAAACACCTCTGATCAGGTTTACTACATTTAGAGTAGAGAATGGGAGAAGTTGGTTTTTCTCAGCCACTTAGAGTTCAATATTATAGCTGTTATCGCTAAAACAACTATTCGAATGTATTTAGTATGATTCATTGTACTGTCTGGCTAAAAGTGGCTGCTTGACACGGCATGTTGTTTCCACTAAGTCTGAGAGATCTCAGTTTGATTGTACAGTATTTGCTCAGCTGTAGAGCCAGGGATTTGCCCCTTGCCAGCCAATCACTTAACTGTCCTGGACAGAGAAGCTGTGTTCCTAGTAAGTGACAATGTTTTTTGATAAAGTCTCCTGATACGAAAGATGAGGCAATAGATTTGTTGGTTGGTTGGTTGAATTGTCCATTGTGAGTCTGTCATTGTTATAAACGTGCTGTGCTAAATTCATATAAAAAAGAAGAACAGTGCCTAAAATCCAACTGAAAAGCAGTAAATTCATAAATTGTCAGTTGTTGGGAACACAGTTTGTGCAAATAATGTAATAAATATATAACATAATCTCTCCAGTAAAACAGATAATCTACAAAATAAATGCTAGACTTGAGAGAATATTCTTCTCTCAAACAATGTTCTTTCCTGTCATTGTGACTTAGAAGGATAAGAAGACGTAATCTATCGGAAAAGTAAGATTAGTGCAATTGTAGGGGATTATACTTACTTTAACAAAGAGTTTTAGATGTGGTTTAGGCGAGGGATTATTTCCACACATTAATCTGATACTTGTTAGTCCAAAATTTCCATCCTGTTATCATATGTAATTGTATCATCTGGTGCATCTCTTAAAATGTGGTCATATTATTTATCTAATTACCCTGCGTGGGAGCTGGCTTTTAGGCCACCTTAGTGGAGACAGGTTTTAAAGGAAAACTTGACTGCTGTTTCTATGATCGGTCCCATAATATTCATTCAGCCAGACGCCAGTTTTTAGAACTTCCAGGCACAACTGGAAGTGCATTTAAACAGAAAAAAAAAAAGAAAGAAAAAAGGCCAGGAAGTTCTGCAGGTAATGTTTGCCTTAACAGAGCAGTGTCTGTTTGCAGCATGGAAACTTAGTTTGGAGAAATATCTCTTACAGATGTTTCGTTTATTATTCCCATCTGTACGATGTTATAGACCAGGCTTCATCTGCACTAAAAGAGATGTTTGTGTCATTCTACCACCTCTTAAGCAACATGTGCTCTGTAACTGGCCTGGGATCCGTTTCCAGCCGCTTGAGCCCTGGTGTCTACTCCGCTTTCCAAACAGTGGAACAGATGACAAAAAATTCAAGAGGTGATAGATAGATAGATACACAGATAGATACTTTATTCATCCCAAGCTGGGAAATTCCGGGTGTGGGGATTTCAACATCACCCACATTTTCTGTGCAAAAAATGCTATACAACTAAAATGTTGTCATCTGTCCTTAATGTTTACATCACGTTGGGCCAGTTTCACGGAGTTCCCATGAATCTAAATCTTCATCTCTGACACCTTACGTTATGCCTCACCCCAACACACAGGCTTTAGGTACAAACCGCTTCCAAATGCAGTTTTCGTGACAAGACATTTAATGACTGTGTTTTTGGGCATTTTTGCGGCATGTGACTCATGACCTGAGAGGATTTGGGTAACTTTCAAGAGACAGATCAAGCACAAAAGGACCAAAGATGAAGCAGCAGAGGTTGAGAAATTGTATTTCCTAGAATTGGTTACGTCCCAAATATACACAATACTACATTTCCTGTAATGCAGATAGATAGCATCTTTCAATGAAACCCCTCCAGAGACATCGCACAACAGACTTCACAAGCTAAATGTTATTCCTCATGCCCAGTAAACTGAAGCTCATTTTTCAAATCGAGCGAGTTCCCTTTTGAATTTATAATCCACTCAACATTTAAATTTGAGCATCAAACACTGGCTTCAAAATGGTTATTGGTTTGCGCCTTCACATGAGACCGGAATTCAGAATTATTCTCAGTGATCACTGTTTGATACCCAATAGATATCATCACTTGTGCTTTCATTCAAATCAGGAAACAACAACCCTGCAGTGCATTAACAGCTAAATTGTGTTATTATTATATAATTAGTATGCTGAGTTGACAAACTTAATAACGAATGTGATCATTGGTTTTCAGACTTGATTACAGAATTTACATCGAAAAGTTCACAAATTCTATCTCAAATAAAGAACATTTATCTATACTCCTGCACAGCACAGGTGCTCCACACCAATCTGCGACTGTGACACGAGTCCGGCTCTGTGCATCGGGTATGCTCCATGGAAAATTCAAAACACTTTCTGAGGTGATTGTAGCCAGAGGCTGTCAAGGTTTGCCTTTGTAAGAATTTGATAATACCGGTCACACTGCATTGTGTGTCCTTGAGCCCCGACAAGGGCAATAGATCCGTTTCGTAATTCTCTGCAGAAGCTAAGCAGGGAAGAAAAAAGAAGAAAAATTATGGAAGCAGAAAGTCGCCGCAATTGTTTTGAATGACAAGGCTGACAATTCTCAGAGTGCATTATTATATTACCTTTGAAAGGAGCGACGGAGCAGTGAAACAATACATTTGTTAAAGTAGAGGGTGGGAAGTGTATGGAGGTAACAACAGACGTATTTAACACAATCACCTGCCATGCAGGAAGCAGGAAAAATGATTCATACCACCATTACAAAATGCAATGAAATGTTATTGGGTATATGAAATTCTAATACACATGCGTGATATTTAATAGTCTCTGCATTGTGGCCTACTTATTGTGTTTGTGTGCACATAATAATTCCAATGTTAACCCTTTCACTATTAGCTACGGGAACTGTTATCACGGTAACTGATGACTTGCTGAATCCACAAAGTAAGCAGCTTAGGGAGAAGTGAGCATGCCTACGGTATCTTTAATCTACTTATCAATCAGAAATTGGATTAATCTCCAACAACAAAACAAAAAATGCATAGTGGAGCTGGGTGAAGATGACAAAACATCACTGCTCATGTATTTTGGAAACTTATTAAGCTCAGGAAATGAGAGAACATTTTTCATGTGCCAGCTTCTCCCACATCCCCGCTCCTCACCCACCCGTTCTATCTTGAATTGTAGCTTGTATCAGTTTTAAACTAAAACTTTTAGACCTTTTTCTTTTCTTTTCCGCCCACACATACTGTAACTTCTGCAATTATCTTCTGCTCTCACTCTTGCTTTTAATGTTACATGCGAGTTTAATGCTCATGAATAAATGATGACCTTGGAATTTGAAATTATTTTTGCAAAGATATATGTTATTTTTGGAGTAAAACTTCCATCACTTAAGGGTCATGAGGAAATGATTTGATATTCTAAGTTCAAAATATCTTTTAGAATTATGACGGTCACAGTTTAAGTAATCTACAAATTCCTACTGTAGCAGAAGGAATGTTGTACATTAAATGTACAGGTGTACACTTATTACATAGATACAATGGTTAATCTACACCATTTAATGTCCTCACATTTTAAAACAAAACACAGCATTTCTGCCTGGGTTTTTTTGGCCTGCCGACAGTTTGCTGTCATATGCATTATATGCAGAAATTCTAAATGTAAAGGCAGCCATTTAAAAAGAGCTGTGGTTTGTTATTGTTTTAGTCATTACTGTGACCACAAAACTACATTGTTATGACTGATAAATATTTGACTTACACATTCATTTTTATTAAGAAGCAGAACGATTTAAGTCAGATACGTATCTGCTATCAAACAATATCAAACATTGTGCCGGCATCATATTTCTCTCAGTGTCTGCGTCAGTAGTAACTTCATGGTGAAGGCGCCATCATTGCCTTTTGATTCATCTCACGGTAACTTTTGCAGGAGTTGGGTCAAAAACGTATAAAGTTGGGAGTGAACCACAGCTGTTGTCTACTACTGTACTTTACTTTAACAATATCTATTTATCTGCCCAGAGTGCAGTCCCCCCAAAAAAATCCAAAAAAAAATCAATGCGGCCGAAAGCAGTTGTGAGGGTTGATCACCTTATGTCGACCGGAGTCTTGTCCTCGATCGATGAGTTTGATGTTGGTTCAGTTGCTGGGAACAATTGATTGGTGGGAGACATAACTGGTCTCATTTGACACTGTAGTGGGCTACATTCAGAGAGCTGAACCTGCCAACTACGGTGGAGCATGAGGAGTGGACCGTGTGTGCACTTATGTACCGGAGGCGGGGGGGGGGACCAACACAATCTTCCACTGAGCTTTGGTACTTGACCTCAAGGTTTTTGATCCACTGTTTTTTCTTTCGTTCTGTCTCACAAAGTTTAAATTTGCTGCAACGTAAATTCACTGCAAGGTGCCTGTCATGGCACCTGAGCTATTTAGTAAAGGCTTGGAACAATGAAAGTCACAGTTGGATATATTACAGGGTTAAGCAGTGCGGCTGCATTGTTAGCAATAAAATATTTTTCCAAATAGTATAGTAATAATGTTGTAGCACATAGAATAAGAATATGCTTGATGATATGTAAGACAAAAAATTATCATATATTTTCCAATGTATGCGAAGAATATGTTATGTATACTATAAAGAGTTACTATTTCAACTATTCAAATTATGTCTGATTTAAATGTAAAGACAAAATGTGGTCAAGATATCCCAAATATGATGGATAGAGTAGAGAAATAAAAAACTAATTCAGATTAGATTATTTAAATTCTAAATTAAATCTATTAACTATTGTTTGTATATCCTTTGGGGATAACGTTCCTTTTTAACAAGCCCTTGTTAAACATTTGTAATCACATTATAGACATATACATTTGTCTTTCCCTTGAGTTCTTTGCAACATTAATTTAACTTGTATTATGCAATAGTTTTGATTCGGTCCTTAAATCACTCTAAATGAAGACTTGTTGTTTGTTAGCAGAGGTCAGAGAGGTAAATATGGGATTCTAAAAGGTCAGAGTAATTATGATAGTGAGGAATGGCGGATGAAAGTAAAATTGGAATTTTCTTCTGAAAAAGATGTCGCTGGCTCCAAAAGAGCGCAAGGTTGCTCCTTTTTTGGAGCTTTATCTGTCAAAGAAAGCAAATAAGAGTGAAAAGACAAGGTGGATTACACACGAAAAGTTGAGATGCAATTAACCTCAAAGGACAGGGCCTTTTCAGACGCCAACACAACAAATGAAAAGATAGACAGCGAGCTAGACCAGTTTCATAAATGATAAGTGAGACTGTTGGTGTATGACAAACCAAACAATTCACTTTGAAATAAGTAAGCAATGAGTCATGATGTCAACCAGCTTGTGTCCTGGTTGTTGAGCACATTTAGTTTTACCTTGAGTTGGTCTTTGCAGGAGTTTCTGTGAAATGTCTCTAATTTTTGTGCTTTGAGTGCAAATTCTACAATGGCTTGGTAATTTTCTTTCTAATTCCCTCTGTCCTCAGGCAAAGAGTGTTCGTACGTGCATGGCCACCTCTCTCCCTCTCCGTCTCTCCTCCCTCTCCCTCTCCCTCTCTGTGCACATATCCAGCTAATTAAACAAAGCACATGAGTTGATTAAACAAGTAAATTGTGCCAGTCTGAGATTGTGATAATTAGGATAACCCATAGTTTCCGTAAGAACATTAACTGTGATGGATGTTTCATCCCCAACTTAGAATGGCTGTGCCTCGACAGCACGGGAGGATAAGAGCTCCTATTGTGGCAAAAAGAGACGAGACAAAGCGAAATCTGTCTAATAATCTTGCACACAGACGGCGGAGGCATGGTGGAGATCATGATTCTTAACAACGTACACGCACAATATTTGTGTTTTGGGTCGGGTTGGGCTTCTACAGGATTTGCAATTGAGATAATGGGATAGCCTGAGAAAAAGTACATACACATTTAGTATCTAAAGTAAATGTGCTTATTTGGCAGCAGAGTTTCATATTTCCACATCATATTTATCATTATCAGATTATCATTGTGGTTTCTTTATGAGTTATATTTGTCTTAACTAATTCTTTCTCTTAAATGTAGTTTGAGCAGAGATATAAAGTTCTCATTGAGAGTTGTGCTGAAGACACGTAAGATGAGAAAGGATGAGAAAGACACACGAGACAAAAGTCCTGGGATGTTGCAAATGATTTCTTTCTTTTCTTTTTAATCTCAGAAAAAACCTTCTGTTCTTTGTTGAGTTCCATGAGGGCAACGTTTTGAGTTAGACATTGCCCCTGCTGACACCAAAGCCCTGAACCAAATAAATATCTGGAAAGTGGTTAACTGAATGAATAGATGGATGAAAGACTTATCCATTATTAGATTTTCAGAATTTTCTTTGGTAAATTCCATCAGCAAACAAAAGAAGAAACAAAATCTATTTTTTCAAGATGAGTTTTGTTTACTTTGAATTTAGAGACGTCACTAATTGAAAACCTATTCTACACCAGGATTGTCCTCCATTTGTCTGTGGGGGTGGACAAACAAATAATCCTTGCCAGTAAGTGGGATGAGTAAGACGTGTTGTTTGGACAACAGACATCATCATTAAACCCACCTTTTTCTTTCTCTGTAGAACCACATGATTAAAAAATGAGTGGCAGAGCTTCTCGCTCATATTGCCGATATGTGCAGAATTCTTAGCCTTGTTCTGTTGACACTGGCCTCACTCCTTCACTGTCTACGACCCCACTAATGTTACAGTAATAATAATAATTGCAACAAAACACGTATACAGAAGTGATCATTATTTTTGACTACACATTTGATGAATGACTAAATACAGAAAAGAAACAAAATTATAATAACAGATGATAATAATTATGATTGTAAACAAAACAAAACAAAAAATGTATTGATGAGCACAGTAGAGTTTAATTGTATTGGCTAGAAAGTAACTCATATAAAAGAAATATTAATAAATGTTTTCCTACATACTAATATTATAAAATTATCGGTGGGACCAATAAAAAATACTTTAAAGAAATACTCCAGTAAGTGAAATGCAATTAGACTAATTTGGGTTTTCTGAGGGGTAATGCATGTGTACTGAGTATTGTTAACACCAATTACTGCTATAAGCCTAGAACATATGGACATTAATAACAGCTGAGGTTTCCTTACTCCAAAATTTTCAATACAAGTAATACACCATTTTCTGAAATGGACGACTGCAGCATGTCACGTTTTTGGAGGAACTTGGTAATGATCCTAACTAAGATGATAGAACAATGTTGAGTTTACATAGCCATTAATGAGAGCCATGTTTCACCAGAACCGTCACAATATTTCATTTTACTGTCAAGGTGTTGAATCATTGAAAGACAGCACAAACAAGAGCAGGAGAGGACTCCATGTTTCCACAGCTCTGTTCAGAACTCCGTGCTGCCTGCAGCAAACACAATTGATTTTCTGTTTCCTTTTTTTGTTGTTGTTGCTTTTTTATCTAAATAATTCATGGTCCGTGTTTTTCGCGATCATGAAAGGTCAGTGTAGGCTAACGGTGACCAGCTAGCCGGTTGGACAGAAACGTAGTTAAACCAATTTTTTTGGGTTGCGCCCTTGCTGGTTTCTTGCCCATCTCACAGATTGTATGAAGCTGCAATCTGCGAGGGGATGAAAAGGGGAGATAGCGGACATAGGGGGAGGAGGAGGAGGCGGAGGAAGGAAGCTGTCGGGGAGTGGGTGATGGGGAGGGGACAGGCGAGACCCGAGTAAAGACCGTCTTTGTTATGTAATTAGCTCCAAGAGAAGAAGGCCCCGCTGCTGCCGGGATGGAGAGCAGCTGGCCTGAGGTTGTCTAATTGCCCGTTCGGATTCTTTCCAGGTCTCATCCTCTGGAGCTCACACCCGTAATGGCACAGATGTTACCGCAGCGAAGGCTACATGGGGAACACTGTCTATTTCTGCCGCCGTGATCCAGTGACACCTCTTTTGTCTCTCCCGGGACCCGCCACATATCCACGATGTTTGAATGAGCTCAGCTGCTACAGCAAAGGGAAGGTGCCTATTTATAGGGGGGCGAACGCAGGCCGGGATTGCGTGCTCATCCTCGACTCAGTGTGTTCTCATTTGAAGCCGCTAAATTATTCATCAGGTATTACTCCCCTATTTTGGAATCGGTTAACTTGTGATTGTGAGTTTCAGATTCATCTTTTTTAATGTCGAAGTCTAACTGACTTGATCCTGTTCGAAGTTGCTCCGGAGTCTGGGAGATGTTGTTAATGTTCTTTGCAGCTCGCCACTGTCGAGGAAAGGTGGCCACTGTTTTGCTTGGCGGGGGATCGGACCTAGGCCCCTTCTATTTTTATCAACAGATTCTTAAACTATATTTCCTCAGAGCTCCTAACCACATTCTTTCAGTTATGTTTTCCTGTCAGTGAGAGATAAGGGCTGTTGGGAATTTGTTGACTTCTACGATCATCGTGTACACTCAATTTACAAGGCAGCAGATTTTGTCCCCAAGAATATTTGAAATGCGTTTCATCTATATTTGCAAATTGTATGTTTTGCATCCCTCCAGCAATTCAACTGCAAATTACAATAACTTGATCTGGGGTATTAGTGTGGACTCTCCATTACTTTAATGGTAAATGGACTTCATTCATATAGCACTTTTCCTGTCTTATCGACCGCTGAAAGCACTTTATAGCACAGTTGACATTCGCCCGTCCACGCACACATTCATACGGTGCTATCAGTCATGATTTTCATTCACACGCTGCCAGCACAACCGTCGGGCGCGATTAGGGATTCAGAGTCTTGCCCAAGCACACTTCGGCTTGTGTGTGGCGTGGACCAGCTGGAAATCGAAACACTAACCCTCCGATTAGTGAACTTTTTTGCATAATGCACAAAGAGTTGAACTGCGCGTGTGAAACGCGGAGCTGTACAACTCATCTGCCTTGTCAATGAACCCTCTTGTGACCTATTGACCCATAATCTGGTCATTTGGGAGGAAGGTGGAGGATTTAGACTTTACTAACTATTTAATTCCTGTCTACCCACATTTATTATAATCCCATTAGAGGGTACAGTATAACCATAAAGCTGGGAACTTTATAAGATGCCAAATTGTTATCATCTAGTTCTCCTGTACCGTCATGGTACAAAATGTACTGGTAAACCACGAGTACAAAATATTACACTGCAACTCCTGAATAATTACTCGGTACATTACTCTCCACGAGTTTAACCTTAAAGCGTCACCCAGAACCCCTCCACACCTTCCCATGCTTGTGTTCAAGCTATCGTGTGTGCACTCTTTGTTCATAGATGCCAAATGGTTTTGTTCATTTATATGCAAGACAAATTTTTTCAGATGATCCATAATGAGCTCTAATTTATACGTTCAAGAGGGCAACAAAAAAGAAAATTGAAATGACTGAACATTACGTCAAGGATCCTTTTAAACTATTAACAACACTGGGTTTTTTTCTATATCTTCCATACCACCTGCACCGAGATATGAAAGAGTGTGTTTCTGAAAGGATTTTTCTTTTTCTGCATTTGTGTGTGTGATAAGAGAAAGCGGGAAAAAGACGGAGAGAAGATGCAGGAGCATCCACATCCATCTCCTGTGTGTAGCTCAGAAACCCGGAGGTCTGCAGGTGTTGTGTTTTGAAGGAAGGACTCTAATGTGGTAATCATGTGCAGTCCCCTGTCACAATCATTCTTCTCTGTCCAAGTGGTGTCAGTGCTTATTTCAAAATTTTGCGGGCTAGCACTTCCTTAACACACACACACACACACACACACACATACACATGCTCCACACCAGGAGCCAGCCAAAACACCTGCATCTTCCTGTCTCACCAGGTCTGCCCACACTTCCCTGATGGCAAATGCTCCTCCTCTTCTTCCATTTTTTCTCATTTCTATCTTACTCACAGCTTGTGGGACTCAAACACATTTTGATGACCAGTACGCACCTCCAATACACACACACACACACACACGCACACACACGCACACACCAATTCTTTGTAGCTTTTGCTGATATTAAAAAAGGAGAAAGCAGCTGGGTCTATGCAGAATAATGAGGTCAAAGCCACTCTAATAAGTCTGGGGGATGAGCCCGATGTGAGTATGGCAAGAGGCATGAGAAATGAGGAAGAAAAAAGAATAAAAGGCGAGCGGCACTCCAGGACAAATAAAGCCATGGCTGGCTGGCTAGTCTCTGCAGGTCTGGCATCTGACACATCCTTGAAACTTTAGCTGCCGCTTTGATTGAACAGAAACGCCCGGGAATCCTTCGAGTCGCCTGAGTGATCTACTCAAAAAGTAAAGGTTTGATTGATACCCTAACTACTATGGATTCATGCTAATGAGTTACCTCTTATAGATGTGTTGTGTCTTGTCTGTGACAAACCTCGATTGTTCTTTTACCCGTATCATTCAAATTAAGTGGTATATAATTAATGATAATATTAATTAATTAATTAATTGAAATGTTCTTAACAATGTTACAAAGTGCTTCACAAGAAGAAGTAAAACCCCCAAAAATTCGAGACAAGGCAGTTGACTAAAAGGACATGGCAATATACGAGATAAAACTGTAAAAATTAATTAAACAAAAATAAGACAGTAAGACAGTATGAATTAATGCAACTCAAACGTTCCCAAAAGTTTTCACAAAGAGAAAGGTTTTAAAAGAAGCAACAGCAATATCATATTCTTCTGAGTTTTAGCATTAATTAACAAACACATCAATAGATTGCATTATAATGAGACCAAATTTCAGCCAGTAATTTTGGTTGACAAGATTTTGTGACTTTTTTGTATTTTGCATCATTATATTGTGCCACAGTCGAAATAATTAACAACTGATCTGCAAATCCTCCGTGTTGTGTAAAACCAAGTGAAATTATTTGATTAGAGTCCTTTACTATAATTACCCTTTAAACAAATTAAGAAATGATTCATTTGTTAGTCACAATTGTGAAGAGTTGATGATTGTCATCGTTGAGTGGTTACGTCCCGTCTCCAACTCTTTGTTGAGAATTATCTTGCCCACCAGCTAAAAAGCATCTCTGCAGTCTTGGTGCTTTTCAATGAATGTGTAGTATGATAGTATCCACCCACCAGTTGTCATCCGACCAGGGGGATAAAGTCCAATGTTAGTGCCAGAGATTCAGCCAACAGCCCCTCGGTTGTTAGACACCACTTGCTACCTACAGGCCAATCTGGCACCCAAAGGTTGTTGCCCCATAAGGTTGATTTCATCTGAACTGCCTCCACGCTACCCGTGAATGCTGTTCGATAGGTAGGTAGAGGCTGTCAAATCCAGCCCTGCCATGATAAATAGCCATTTATTGTGGAATGGCAGCAGCATCGGGCAGGTATACACACCGAGATGCACACAGTGACTCCCTGAAACTGTTTACTCAGACAGCCGGGCTGGTGAAACCCAGCCTCAGCCACATGTCTTAAGTACACACTTGGCAATTGCCATGGCGCTTGACAGACTCTCCTGGTTTTGGCAGGCATGTCTGCAAATCACAATACCATGGTGACATGTGCAGAACTTACTGTATATCGGATCGCACACGGTATGCAGTGGCAATTACACACCCAAAGAACCATAATGCATAGATTTAATGCATTGTTTCTTTTTTTTAGTTCTGAGGAACTGGCAAGGTAGCGCTCGTGAATACACGACAGAGAACCTGGTGAAGGAGTGGAGAAGTAATCTGGCTTGTGTGGGAGAGTGTTAGAGACGATGTGTACACATTCAAATGGAAATGCTAATACTCAGTACAGTGACACCTTGTGCTCTCCCGGTATCGGTAAACTACGTGCTGGTGTACAGGATCCAATAGTAAGATTCACTGTATATTGACATCCACCGCAAACAGAGCAAAGTAACAGGAACAACAACAGAAAAACACACGGAACAACAAAGAAAAATGCCTTTTGCCACAGAAAATGTGCTTATTTGGAAATGAAGGATTCCATGAAGATTCCGCAGTGAACTAATGTGGAGTATCTCCAGGATGCACCCTTAGCTCTATTAAAGAATTTTGAATATTTCAAGGCCTCTCTGCAGGCGACTGCTGGAAACATTATGTTTTCACGTTGTCTTTTCCATTTTTGTGAACACAGTATCTCAGCAACAACGTCTTGAGGGGACTTTCTTCAAATTTGGTACAAACATTCATTTGGACTTGGACTTGAACCAATTCAATATTTGGGACACGATTCTGTCTCCGTAACTTTTTAAAAGCGTGAGTTGTGCTGAATTTGTTTGGAATTCATTTTCCAATATTTTTTATTTTTATTTTTCACAGAATTGAATCCCTTCTCCAGTGTATTCATGTTGTTGGCGGCCCACCGCGAGCTTAGTGGCCTTGTGTGAGTGTTACGTGGTTCGCCGGTTGTAATGAGCAGCTATGCAGCCAGCTACAGTAAAGTACTCGTTACAGGTAGTGAGTCATAATAGTCAGTGAAATCATCCAGATACTTCAGTATAAAAGTATTAGAAACCAGTACAGTATGCTAAGGCAGCTACGAGTCAGGCTACATTAGTCTGAAGAAACCAGTGCACTCTCAACTACAGTTTGGGAACAAGGACAAACAAAAATATGATCAAAATGAGTCGTGTGTGTTGGAACTTGTGTGAACTCTGTTTCTTTAACATAAAAAAATAGTATGTGCAGCATTGAAACAACATGGCAGTTTAAGTTAACATCTGAAAGTAAAGTTGGTTCATTAACATTGTGATCATTTCTACATCTTGGCATTGTTTGATTAACATGGTGGTGTTTCAGCTGTAGGTGTGATACATATGGATGAATGTTTTATTGTGCAGCCGACGGCCACTCTATACCCTTTTGATGTATTCATCACACAAACACACACACACACACACACACACATTTTTCAACAGAAAAGTGCCACCTTTTCTGTGACCTCATGTCCATCCAATTTTCAATAACATTAACATTAACAACATTACAAGGATTAACTAATTAGAATTTGAAAGGTCAAGGTCGGTGGGACTCGACAAAAAATACCTTTTTGAGAATTCATAAGCTAATTATGATGGTACATATGCATATGTATATATGCACTTGTTTTGTTTTTTGAATTTGAACCAAGTGCATCAGTATAACATTACAGAAAAAGCTCCCGTACATTTAATTAAATTTTTATCTAACTCTAAACAGATTCTTCTCTGGCCTTTATGTATTATGGTTTGCAGTTATTGCCTGAAACTAGAATGAAAAAAAATAAAACTGCATTCATGTTGTCAATGAATATTACATTTTTGTTCCAACATGCTGATAATGTAAAAATTTGGCCCACAATATATGGATATGGATGTTATAAAGAAATCATGTGGTGCTACTTATGACCAGTACACATATCTTCCTTTTTCTGGTTCCACAGACATGAAATTCTCAATGTTCCTTAGCATATGAAATAATTTAGCTCAGGATGTAGGAACTTATCAACTGGAATATCTAGCCACATGTGCTTTGGATTTCTGGGGCTGTTTCCTGGTGCCTATCTTTAGCTAGTGTCCCCCGTGGTCCTGTTTTTTAATGGCGAATATGCCTACCAAATGTCTACTGGGTCTCCTGAGAACAGAGCAAAAACATTCAGTCGACAAATAGACAGGGAGATCCACATGCACAGACACACAGCACTGCGCAGCACAAAACTCAGATTCATGTTAGATACCTTTTTAAGACAGCTGCTCCATGCACTATTGGAGCATATACACAAGTGACACATTTTTGGGAAAATACTGTTCTGAGAAATGTTTGCTGGAAACTGTCTATGTGTATAAATACGTTCTTGTTTTAACACCACTCTGCTTTATTGTGACGTTATCCCAGTTTATAATACAACAAATGAAACTAGCTCCCATTCTCGTGTCTGTGCACCAAAACAAATGTTTGGTGATGCAATCTGTCAGGTCACAGATACGGGATCTCAGCCTGAATGATTTATCACGGTGAGGGACTTGTATTCCAACAATAACAAGTGCACAGTGTTGTCGTCTTTGATTTCTTCAAGAATCTAACCTGTGAGGAGTATTTGAAAAGTGCTGGATCGAACAGCGCGTATCATGTTGTTGGTTCTGACCTTTTGTACAAACACTCGAAAGATTTGCTCATCAAGATTTTTCAGTGCATGTAAAATACTCGCCTTTTAACTGCGTGAGTTTTACTTTGAACGTGTCACCACTGCTCTTCTTCAATTTCTTTTATTCATCTTTATCATTCCTATTTGTTATTTTTAGACAAGTTTCTATTTTTGCTTTTATTAACAGCCAATGAAGTTTTTTTATGAAAATAACGTTTTTTCTAAGAGTAAAGCACCTCAAGCCATATTACTGTATTATTTGTTATGATAATTACAGTAAATTTTTTTTCTCAGTTGATTATTATTTCCTATAGAAACTGACCAGATCCAAAAGTTGAACCCAGCCAATTTTTTTGTATAATTTCTTTTGACATAAAAAAAAAGGTGCTGGTTAATGCTCTGTCAATAACTGAATGATAACCAACTGATTGGTGGACTAATTGTTTATCATCTAATAATATTGATAATAATAACATATCATCAAAAAAAGCCCCAGCCCCACATTGATCCACCACATATGTGACGGACTGTACTCTGCACATGAACACTGGCCTTTTTTTGCAGAGGGGAAGGTCAAAAGTACAACACACAGCCCCGCGTGAGACCAGAAAACATCACCAGACATATGGGAAAGTGTAATGTCACATGGCAGCTCGGGATATACGGCCGCTCTTTGGCTGCTAGGCCCATATAAAGTTTACCATGAATTCTCACCTCTGTCTATCCAAGGGGGAAAAGGGGAGATTCATAGACACTTCGTTGGACTGTTAGTCTGTCTCAATAAATGGCCTTTAGAACGCCACAGGTGCACATTTTAGAGTAAATCAAGTAGATATTTATGGCAACTCTTTTAGGAGGAAATAAGTTTTCTCCTCGGGGGTGGGAGGCGGGGGGGGGGGGGGGGGTTGCAGTTATCTTCCAGCTCTCTGCACTGGACGCAGAGCCCGGTCGTAATATATCCAACTGCTAAATAGTGGAGGAGGTGGAACATAGATTTTGCTGCAGCTGCACGCGGTACTCTGCAGGCATCCTAGAATTGCAAAACAGAGTCTTTCCAAATTTTAATCGGACGGAATTGTAGTTTCAAGCCTCGCAGCACAAAAAAAACGCCGCAGGCTGACGCCAAGTTTGGACGGAGAAGGGGAGGACGATCCAATGCTCATTTGTGACACGTTAGAGTTTGATATTCACAGCTCCGTCCTGGTCAGCTCCAGGCCACCTGTTTTGTCAATGATGGATGCCAGCGTAAGCACTCGGCTAGTAGCTGAAATGTACAGTGTGTGACTACTGTTCACATTGTAAATGGTTGTGAGTGTGTATTTGTCATGGTTCCTTATCGTCACCTGCTGTGCACCCGAGAGCAGGAAGCACACACTCACACTCATTCAATTGTTCTCCCTTCACACACTCACACAAAAACGCACAGCAAACCGCACATTTTTCCGAGCAAACTTAGTTCACCAAAATCCTCACTGAGTACTCACTTCTGACTTTTTTTTTGCCTAATACAACCCAATGTATGCATCTCCTATACAATGTAACTGGAAAGACAGAACAAAGCTTGAATAATTGTCTAACACACACACACACACACTCTCACTCACACACACACACACACACACACACTCCTAGACACACATGCATTTTCTCATCTCCTGTTATTCATGGACAGACCGACCACCATCTTAGTTGCTTAATAACATGTCATCAAACACAATTGTACACCTACGACCTCTGCAATTATGCAGTAGCTGTAGCACTTTTCGTTGCTCTGCGTGTCCACCTGCTTCACTGTAGTTGTCTCTGCACGGGGGCGCGACTGTTGTGGCTGCAAAGTTCAACTAACTTCTATCAAGCGCATTAAGGTTTTTTTCATATCCTGCATGCAGGTTCTGGCACACAGAAGCCTGAGTCATTGCATTGCACTTGATTTATTGGGCACCTTCTGAATTCCTTTTTAATCTATCCAAAATTGTGGTTGCAGGGACCGTGGGAAATCTAACTTAATCGCAGCTGATATTGAAGCTGCTATTGATGCTGAGAGAGCCGGATCTTCTTTTTTTTTTCTTCTTTTTTTTTTCCATAGAAACACCTTCAACACAGCACATGCCTTGTGGGAGGATGAAACACGTTTACACAAGCACAGGTGTACGTGTGTGTCACCGCTCGGAAGCATGCAGGCACACACACAAAACACACAGGGCGCCGTTTGTTGAGAAAACCCGCTTGTTAGTTTTGTTGGCTTTGACTTCTCCAGCATTCTGTCAAAACAGACAAAGAGATTCGCCCCAGACATAGTGCGCCTTCCATCTTTGGAAGAAAGAGTGTTTGATGATCGTATTAACCAGACAGCTGAGCAAGGCTGGCGCTCCAGAACCAACATAATACAACTTCGAGTGCAGTCAAAGTTTAATTCCAAATACGCTCCAGCTGCATGAACAGAGCAATGCCACGCAGGACTGAAGGCCTTGGTGACGGCACGGAAAGTTGTTTCTACTCTCCCCGTGTATTTCAGAGCAAACATGTAGCCTTGAATCATGTCATGTGTTTTTATGCCGCCCCTGAATGAGATATTGATTTTTAAGAGGGTGCCTGTCATTACAGCTTGCCTGCGACATTAGATCAAGACAACCGTATATATATATATATATATATATATATATATATATATATATATATATATATATATATATATATATATATATATATTTTTCTTTCTTTTTAATTACAACAGCACTGAAAAAGCACATAGAGGATAGGATGATCCTCATTTCTGATTTTTATGAGATACCTCATGTCAAGCATAGGGGTGCAGGAAGTCTCGGGGGGTTATTGCATAATCGTCAGCAACCAAGCCATACCTGGGAGGCATCTGCATACACCCTGGCTCCTCCTCCTCCGGTGCTGCGATATCATTTACTTCACTGACCTCGTAATACCTCTAAGCTGTGTCAAGGTTTAGCCGCACTCAGTGACAGAGATGGACTGAGCTGTTAATCTCCCTCACCGATCTCCTCAGACACACTCACTCTGTCACTGATACCCCGAAGCAGCAGCTGCCTCTTTTCCTCCTTTCCCCCGTGAACACTGACAGGTGAAAGGACTGGATAAGTCTTATGTCTCACTATCTCTTCAGATCAGTCTCCGTGAGGCTGTGCTACTGTATCTCAGTCTCTCAAGGTCACTTTTAGCATTGTTCAGTGTAGAAACTTAAGGCCTTGTTCCCCTTAACAAAGAGCCGGTCTTCACGTATTTGGCAATGTGAGGATGGGAAAGTGAGAAAAACCTTTGTGTTCGAGAACTGTGAGATAATGGGCAGAATATTTGAGATTTTGTTTCCATAAAAAAAATTAGAGGAGGCTAAAAAAACTCAAAATTATGAAGATGACAACCCAAGTTGATTGAAAAAGGTCTAAAGAATAAAAAAAATTGAATAGATTGAAAACATAAAAAACGGACTACAATCAAAAGTTAAAAAAAAGTAATTTCAAGACAGTTTGTTTATGATGGAATAAATAAAAGCGATATGGCCTCAGACATAATGGCACCTATCAGGACACAGACACGGGTGATGAAGAAACAGTAATAATGGCGAAAACACTGATTGGATTCAATACATTTTTTTAGTGCATTGATGAAGCACTTTAATTTAGCTGCCAGACAACTTTGTCTGTGACCTTCTCCGGTGACCTCCCCCCCCGTTTATTGAGCAGTTTTTGAGGAGAGAGGGCGAGAACACCTCTTCACGGGAAATTAACATTCACAGAGGATGCTGTCCTCCGCCGCACTAATCTGCATGAGATCTGACTTCCTTTCATTAATCAGGACGAGTATGCCCCGGTGCATCAGCATTGTTTACCTTCAAAGGTTGTTGTTTTCCCAGCCTGTTGACTCGAGACAAACGGCATAAATCACACAACAGTGCAGGACTTCACTGCACTTACGTGTAGATGTGGAATGATCTGTCAGATTTAGGGAAGACGAATGCTGGTTGAAGCCGTGATTAATACATGATTCATATATTCACGTACCAATTTATTATTAAAATATTAATAATACCTAAGAGCCTACTTTTAATTTTGATGATGGGTTCAACGGAGATATGGTTGCCTATAGGTAGCACTCTTAGCAGCAAAATTACCTTTCTAATTGCAAAAATAGTAATATCCCCCCTGTACAGTGCACATGTACAGTATGAAACTTTCCTCGAGGGTCAGACATGCATTACACGAATAGAAGGAATAATTGCGAACTAATGGTTCCGATGAAATTTATTTTTTTAATAAGACTAACTCTTGTATAAACTCTACATCTTATGATTATGCTGAAAATAGGGGAATGGTTTAAGTAAAATTTTATATAGCTGTAAATCCTATTTGAATGAAAACTGAATTGAAATAGGTTTGTTGTAAGGTTTGGTATTATTCTTTGTTTTTATTTTGAAACCTTCATTTTAGAATATGCTGAGTGAATATTATTCTTTATTTCATGCTGCTTTAAAAAAATCATGAATAATTCTGAAATTAAAATCTATTGCAAAAACTGAATAATAACACAATACACTTCTTAAAGATCTAGTTTGTAGATAGAACATTTGGTATTCTTGTATTTGACCTAATTAATAAGGTAAGACATGATTCATTATCATTTTTATGGAGGTTATATGACAACGTTATCTGGAACAGTGTCACAGTGAGTTACTCCAGCTGCACAGGGTGAGATTCAAGAATATTAAACTGCACTTGAAGAAAAACCTTGAAAAAGCCTGAGTGAGTCGAGTGGATTTTTCCCTTTTGGTGTGCTACATTTCGTTTCAATGAAATCCTTTCATGACATATTAAATCACAGATGCACAGTTATTCTGATAATTAGAGTGTTTGGTTGTTGTTGTTTTTTTCACTTTCTTGAGGATGCAAGGTTTCTATGTGGCAGAAGGGGCCGGTGTCACTTAGCACTCAGCAGAGAGAAGCAGTTTCTCCTCCCGTTCTAATGTAAACCCGTCCTGCACTTCACTGCCTTTTATAGCGAGCAAGGTCAGCTATGCAAAATTGACTGGAATCAAAGATGGACTGTGAGAGTGTGTCAGCAGAGACAATTTAACCCCTGCAATAACCCCTCCCACACTCGGTCACACTCGGATAGATGCAATAAGAATAAAACAAAAAAACAATTCCCGTTACAGTGAACTCCACTGTGACACCTTTTATGTTTGCTCTGCACTGACTTTTAAAGGCTACTATGACTTTCAAAGTGTTTGCTCAAAGTCAACTCTTTCAGAGTTTTTTATTATTAATTATGTGTTCTGTATAATTCTCCAGGAAAGCCAAAATAGAAATAAAAAAGCCTTTTAGTAGGTAACACTCAGTTGAATTATTTTCAAATATTAATGACAGAGTTCTTTATACATGAGGTCTGACATTTTATATTGTTGTTTGTTTTTAAGCATTTTAAATACTGAGTCATGTGCTGATTATTAATTTACTGAAATGATTTTCTGCTCTCCTGGAGAGCTGACAAATTCACAGTTTCTCTGCTGCTTTGGCACAATTTTCAAATGATAATGAATATTTTCAAAACCACAAAAAATGTGCAAACCTCCAGACCACTGGGCACTTGTTCACAACTGATTTTAATTTCTCATTCTTTTAGATAAAATTACAAATGTTTGAGCTAATCTATGAAAATGGGTAAGTACAATTGTCTATAATTTGCACAATTAGCAAATGAATTTACATCGCTGATCAAAACTGTTGCTTATCGATTGAATGGTTATACTATTCATATAATGTATAACTACCTTTATTGTGTAAGTCATCACATGCACAACAGTCCAGTCAGGCATATATGAATATTATTACAGCAATATATATAATATTTTGGAACACGTCTTACTACAACCGAATCACTACAATTTGTTAACATGGAGGAACCTAGCCAGGTAAATAATGAACAGCGGCAACTGCCTGCTCGCGGAGGAGAAAGAGAACTGAGGGTCCGTGGTGGTGTAGTGAGGGGGAGACAACAGAACAGAGGGAGAGTCAGAAGAGGACAAAGACGTAGCGCTGTCCCAGATGAAATACGGGCCACCTTTGTGGGAATGTAATTACCCATGGCACTACAACGGCAGAGAGTGTTCGCCGAGCTCAGCCTGATGTAAACCGTGTGACAGTGTCTTAAATATTCCCAACATTCCTCGGGGAAAACCGTTACGTACGCAGTCAACACTGGAATTATTCCGTTGTATTCCGTTGTAGAAATACAATAAACAATATGTAAAGTAAGTTTTTTTTAGAGAGAGACAATAAAGTCAGTAAAAGTCCGAATAAAAGTCAATGCATGCCTGAAGCTGTAAGAAAACGGTTCATCACAGGACACTTAATTACAGTACATTCATTTTATCCAGCGTGTGTGAGGCTGGACGAGCAGAAGAGCAGCAACACGGTGGTGGCAAATATTGCCATTGCAGTGAGAGAGAAGCAGAGTGCAACATTTAGCATCCCGGCAATAGATAGAGTGTTGAAAAGACATCGTATGACCAAAGTAAAAGCTAACGCGTCGAGAGAAACAGTGACACACTGAGTGTGAAGGAGCAGCGGTAAAAACATGGTGTGCACCGTACACCTGGAATATTTCACAATGTTTTTTGCTTCATTTTAGCCTCATATGCTTACAGTAATATAGACCTGTATATATTGTTTTGGAGTTGGCCATACAACAATTTTTTACTTTTCTGTTACTGCATTATTCTACAGCAAATTGATCTTTGTTTATTATATTCAGATGAATATTGTGCTGTGTGTGAGTCTCTGTTGAATGTTTCTGTTTTAAATTGATGCAATAGAGGCACAATTTCCATTTTAATTTGAGTTCAATGAGAAGGCTCATGTATAGACCTGTTCTGTTGGAATCTGCATCTGCACAGTGTGATACATGTCAGCACCTAGTTACACACTCTAATACACAAAACGTACAGTGTGAATGAATGAAAAAAATAACTATTAAAGGAACATTTCCAGAGTCCCATGCCATTGTGAAAAATCCCATGCCATTGTTTCCGCAAAGCCAAAGAATCTCTTACAGGCAAAAACTTTATTTTTAGAGCATGGGTTTAATGTTTTGGGCGAGTTATGACCTTTAGCAGTGGAGCTTTAGTATGGTGCTGTGCCATATAGGCCGTTTTGAAAAGTGCACCGAGAGCTTTGAGAATGTTTCAAGAAATGCTAACGGAGAAACTCAGGAAAAACTGTGAGCACTTTTGCGTAGGGTCCGTTCCACCACAAGTTAAACCGCCGGCGAGGACAGATTTCATTTGATGCAGTTAATGTTTGCAAGGGCGGATTCGCGACATAAAGGTGTATACACAGGTTCCCAGGACTGGTTCCATTTCATGTGAAAATTGTGTCCCAGAGACAGAAGAAGCTATACAGCACATTATAGTCATTTTATTAATCCATTACTTCACTCAACCCCGGTGGGAAGAAAGCATCGCGGTTGATAATTTCAGAGGTATGGGCGAAACAGACCTGTGTGGAAGAAACACAACACAGAGACAAATAGTGTTAGGTTGAGGTTCACCTTTAATAAACTAATAAATTAAGGGCCCTGCGTTTTTATTACTTCAGAAATGGAATTAAAGTATAAATTCCTCCCTTTTACCTTTTGATATGTTCTCTCATTAAGACGGAGCTGAAATTGTACCTCCTGCTGCTCGGTGCTCTCTGAGCAATTGTTCTTTTACAGTGTTGTGCTTTCAAGGCAGGAATGTAATCAACATCCTGAGCATTGCAATTAGATACAATGGCTTTCCCCATCCCTGTGTGGGCATCTGCCGAACAGAGCACAGAGGGAAAAGGCCGAGTGAATATATTGTGTCTGCATTGAAGGAGGGTGAGTAATCGGGTATGTATTGTGAGAGCACACTCCACCAACCACTGGCTGTGAACGGCCTTTGTGTTGTGAACTGGCTGTAAAGTTCTCTATGTAATTGGAAAGTGCGCTTAAACATTACTATATTACTGGATTTTCAGCCTTCAAAGACAGAGAAGAGCGTGGGGGAAAGGCTGTTTTGATTGACACGCGAAGTCAGCGAATACCAGATAGAGACAAAACAATAACATTAACCGCAATTTGATAGATCGTATCTAGGCCCTGGAAAATATCTCACATGGTTTAAATCTATGCCCATATATTTACTGACAGAAACTCATTATATTAACTCACAGCATATTACTTTATGATACTAAATACTAACGTGCTTCCTTGGTGTCCTGTGTTTTTTCTACTTTTATCATGTCCAATATAAATTCTGGACGAAAAAGAAAGGGGCCAAGGAAAAAAAAAAATGCATGTTAAGAGCTCAATTGTGGGATTATATATTTTTGGAATTGAAAAATATCTATGAGATTTTTTGTTTTTAAAGATTTTTCTGGTCTGACTTTTCCTTTTCACTCCTCCCCCTGGTCTTACCGAGTGGGAGGGATAATCAAACACACGTGTAGAATGTGGAGAGGAAAAAAGGAAGGACGAAAGTGGGTCTTGGATTTTGTAGAAGGCGAATGTGTCCTGGGTGTAAGCATTGTGAACAATATCTTGGTGGTGCTAAACATAATCATGCTGACACCGATGTGTCCTTGCTGTGACCAGTATCTTGTGGAAGTTATCGAATGTAAGGACATAGATGACCAATGTCATGTCAAAGATATCTAGTATGATGACGCAGATGTGTACGTGTATGGACAATCAAACATGTGACATCCCACGCTGCCTGTTTCGTAGATTGTGAGTACAAAAGTACTGTACCCCCATATGCACTTTGAATCGTCTTCGTTTTGTGCTATGAACCACATCTCGAAATAAACGTCTCCCGCTGAAACTGCTCATCGACTGCTTCGACTTGTCTTTCTGCAAACCTCCTGAAACCTGAAATTCCTTACAATTTCAACACAGTAGATGCTGCTTAAGGGAGAATATTCAGTAGGCACAAAATATTTGCAAATCTCATAATTAATCTAGGGAGCAGATGGGAAACCAAGCTAGTTTGTGAGAAAAAAATCAACCTGGGAATTCATCTGGCAGCGTTGGTTCATGAGACATCTTTAAAGTTACAGTTGTGCATAGTTATTGCTTGATGTGCCGACAATAAGTTGGCCTCTTTAACATAATTTCAAAGTTGTTCATGTATTTAAAAACTGAGGACAAAGTGATTATTGCTTTAGGAATAAAATGTACTTTTGAATATTCTATTATAATCCCCACAATTTAGGGAGATTTAAGTTCAATTTGATATATTTTCCTCCTCAGGTTTCCTCATTAAGTTCTGTTTGAGCAACAAAAAAAATCTAACATTGTGGTGTGTAGTTCCTGTTAGAACTTTTTGCTTTCATACAATTATAGATAGACATTGAGTTTGAAAGACTTAATGAGCAGGCTACTGAACCAGGCTAACTGAGTATATGTTACTGTATGTCACCAATTATTGTCAGAATAGGGCGGATGTCGGAAAGGTTTGGTGCCTCGGTCACTAATGAACCAATAATGAACTTTCAAATGAACAGAAATTTTCCACGGCGCACAGGAGACCGGCTTTGTACAGATTCAGATCAAATTGCTCTGGCCTCGTCTGGTTCCTACCCTGGAAACAATTTGAAATCAATTCAGCGGTGTTTAGCCTGCTTGATCTTTCACAGAGCTCTCTCTCTCTCTCTTTCGCTCTGAATTTGTTCTTTTACAGTTTGCTGTGATCCAAGGCACCCCTTGTGTTGAGTGTTAGGAATTTGTCATGAAGAGGTGGTGTGTCTGTGTAGAGACTGTCATTTGTTCCAACGGTGGGAGATGGAGAATAGAAATATTTTTTGATCGACTGCTGGAAAGGGAGCTCAGCGGTGAATAAATCTGCTGCGGGTGCTCGCCAATTCTCACATTCTCACAGTCCGATTTCAGCATCTGGAATTGGTGCATGTGTGTAGTATGTGGATGGGGCCACGACACCACCTCGGTGAGGGCTCTCTTTGTGTGCCAGTTACCGAGAGAGTAAACTTTGTGGCTTTTCCCCCATATTGCAGCAGTATGTCCCGAATGCACAGGGAGATACAACAGTGGTGTTTTCATTTTCTAGTCTTTTACAAGAAACATGCTTTCAGCCTCTTTCGCTCCAGCATGCAAGGCCACAGCGTATTATGTGCCAGACGCTGGGAGTGCGTCGCACCTTGGAGACAAAATGCCTCTTTTGAATCTCACTTTAGAGAGACCCAGATTGTTTTTATCTGCAACTTTCTCGTACAATCAAACCATCCATAAATGTAAAGGGCTAGTTCACATCTGTATCAACAAATGTCTCACTGAGCAACTAAGGCACGAACAATCACACATCTTAAGATTTTATGTATGAACTACCAAACAGCTATTTTTATTTCTTTGCCTCTACTGGTTTTCTTTAATGAAAAAAATATGTATTATTATTATTATTATTATTATTATTAGGATACATTTTGAGTGTTTGTGTAGCGCATTTTTGGATTAAAATGCATCGTCACATCTGCATTCTTGCACAAACAGTATCTACAAAATTCCCTAGCTTTTTTATAATAGGAAGGATGTGGAACCAATTCCACCAGACAGTGTCGGTAACTGTGAGCAGGTACCCACTGACGTGGTCGGATCAGGCCGATGTGAATCAGATAGAATTAAACTACGATGAGGTGAACCGAGTGCTGATCTGAAGCAGCTGGGCGCTCTGGACCGTGTCCACACTAAACCATGAAAAACAGATTGCAGAACAGCACATGCACATACCGGCACCGCAACCTACCACACACACACACCGGATTACATAAAGACACACCTCATTTGCAATTGCACAAGTAATGAATATATAAACACACATCCAAATACAGAACCTACACATTCTATTATGTGTGTATACACATACAGGCATGAATACACACTCAAACAAAAATATATGCGGCAAAGCACACCTATACTGTACACGTTCTGATATGGACATTAGTTCTTGTACAACGACATGCCATCTCTTTTCCACCAACGTTGTGCAGCACACTCTTTCGGCCTCCCGCAGTTACCCTTTTTTTTCCCTCTCCATTCATGCTCTGCGTAACATTGCTTTTCTGTAGGATACAGAGCCTAATGGGGGACGGCATGCTCAGAAATGTTTTCCACATGCCTGTGGCATCTCCATTCAAATGTGTGAATGGGGTCAGGGGAGCAGCTGAGCACTGCAGCCTCCTGCGCTTTTTTTTTCATCCTTGATGGACTCTCAGTATCTGAAAGGCATCTCGGCTCATCGAAAGACGAGCGCATGGAGACATCTCCCGAGCCGACCTGGAAAGTGTTAACTGACAAAGGAAAAACATATGAATTACCAACACTGATAGTGTTAATTAAACATTGAGTCCAGGACCACTGCAAAGCCACGGCTAATGAAGACCGTTCTTTTAATGAGGAGTACAGCCTGATTATGGACGGAGACGGGGAGTCTTCTGATCACTTGTCAGCGACAGTGGTATTCACACACACACACACACACACACACACATACACACACACACATACACACCAGTGTTTTCATCAGCATTTTCTATCCCCTTGGTGGTAGTTAACACTGATGCCAGTATTGAGATTTATTGTAGCCAAGAGTGTCTGCTGTTTTCCCTTTAGCTTATCAACATGATCAGATTATCATTAGGAGAATGATGCAGTAGTTGCACAGCTGCGGCAGTTTTTCACATCAGCCCCCTTCTGAAGAAAAGAAACCCTGCATGTTATATTCGTTTTATTGGGACCATACATTTTCTTCAACTTTCAGCACAACACCGTGGAATACATATGTAAACAACACTGTCTGTTTTCGCACGGGATGAAGTTGTGTTATGTAGAATTTATCGACAGGGGACCGGTGAACGTCAGGTGTTTGAAAAGGATCAGATGTTATTGAGAGATGATAATAGAGACATATTGTGTAAGTAAGGAAAAACAGACAAACAAACAAAAAGTAAAGGATTGCCTGTTATTGTTGTACATGCTCTGCTTGAAGGGCTACACTCTGCAGCCAGACAGTGTCCTGAGCCCATTGCCGGGTCCTGAAAATGTTATATTAACAAATTAGAGCAAATTTTATGGTTCGGTAATGAGCGCATGTTTCAGCAGACTACTTCAAGCGGAGGAAGGGAAGTCAGCTGTCATCCTTTGTGGACTCTAACTCTGGACGTAAGCAATACAAATGGGCTCCCACTTATAATGAGATGTTAGCCAGAGCATCACATAGAGCTTTTAATCGTCCGTAACATGCTCTGCGGGAAGATGAAGTGAGATAACAAGCAAAGCGTTGCAGTTCAAAGGAAGTCAAGAGAATCACACCATCGTGTTGGGTGTATAGGCTACGTGTGTTGGCCCCATGCTGAATGAATATGTAATGTTCACGACGTGGACAGGCAATGAGTCAGCAGACACCTTATGACATGTTAAACATGAATACTGTAAAGCAGCCAACAAATAAGAATCTTCTTCTTCTCCACCCGCTCACTCTGATACTTGCATACATGTGCAAGTTTTCTCCACTTAAAAACATAGTTTTCCTTAGCTTGGCAAAAAATCAGATGTTGATATTCTTCGAGATACTGTATCAAAGTCGGAAATGCCAGTATTGTGACACCATTTGGAGCACACCTTAAACGGAGTTCCGCTTCCTACGCTGTTTCCGCCCCATGTATCGACAATGAATTAATGGACTCCTGTAGCACTCAGCACTCAGCCAGTGAGTGGCACCCCATTGATTTCAAGGTGTACTCTTGCCCATACATGGCTTTCTGAATAACCCTTTAAGGTGCAGGAAGAGTGCTCAGACTGTCCACCGCAAGGATGAAGCTCTGTCTGGATAAATATTTCAACACTTGGACTTTGCTTATTGATTGGGGCAGTAATTTCCACACATGCAACCCTTGGGATCAGGCACTAATGATGCTGGTTCCACCATGTCCAGCCGAGGCTTTCCCACAAAGACATACTCCCAAGTCCCGGGCCTGTGAATTATGGGATAAAACATTAACAGCTTTAGAAAGTGTTGCGCACGTTTCCTTTTTTTTCCCCGGCCACGAAGAAAAAGTCTGGTGTCTCTCATCAGCAGGCCCCAACAAGGGTAATGGCCTCCTTGGTTTGAAGCCAAACTGTCTGGTGGAAGAAGACGTATGAAAGTTTTTCACTTTTTTCACACTGAAAATAATTTCCCCTTGCTTTTTTAAATGTAAAGTTGTGATTTGTTAGACTGAAAAACTCCAGCCATTAGCACAATTACGTTCATTTAACACATAGGGGCACACGGCAGCAGTAAAACAGTGCGGTGGGATAAATCTCTTACTCCATTTGCAGAGGCAAACCTGAAACAGCAGCAAGATTTCAGCCATGCACCATCTCACATTAGGCAAATTCCTTTATTTCCTATTGTCTCGGAGCCCATGGCATTGCCAGTGCTGATGCATTTGCCCACGGCACTCCAATGGCTCGTCACTTTCCTTGCCTCTGGCAGAAGTACCACTCTAAATCCCAGTTGTTTGTATGCATGTCTTTGCCTGTGCCCGTCTAAAAGGGAGCTGTATTGGATTTGTGTGTCCCCCATGGGCTCCATAAAGAGTAAAATATCTCATGAAGACACTAGCCGCATGCTGCGCGGGTAGCAGTTTAATATATGTTGCTGTGTCTGACATTCTCTGGGGTGATGAGGTGATGAGAGCTGGTTTCCCACCTGTGGGGCGACAGTAACAATTTGTGCTAACGCTAAGGCAAGTCAGCCCAACCTCCGCAGCAGGAGAGCAGAGAGGGGAAGCACTGCTGCTACTCAGACGTGCTAATTACCTCTCCGGTAAAGTGTACAGTGACCCCCCCCCACCCCCCCTTTCCCTTGGCCTGGCGCCTCACGCCATCAACATAATGAGAACATAACTTTTTATTCTGAATACCTAAATATCTCCTTAAGTGATCGATAATGTGCATCACCATAAATCGTGTCCGGGACTGCCTGAAATTATTCCAGAAGTCAATACTGTGTGCCACGGAAGACTTTTGAGAGCGACTAATGGTGAGATATAGCTGCCTTTGGGGAGATATGAGGGATATTCATGCATATGTATAGCGCAAAGTTTCTCACCCCCGAGCTGCAGTGAGACCGGGGTTGGCGCTCAACAGGCACTTCTGGGCCCGCTGTGTGGCATCGAGCCCAGCAGGAAGAGCAGTGTAACTGGTGTCTGGTGGTGAGCTTGGCCGTGAAAACGCACCATTAATTCTTAACGCAATTAAGCCGGCGTCGAGAAGAGAAATTAAGAGAGCGCCTTATTTAGCAGACAGAGAAGTCTTTTTAAAAAGGGCATTAATACTGTGATTACTCAGATTTAAGGTGAATTATTCACAAAGGGGCCCCATGGGAGGAAAGGGAAACTGTGCTCATGCTTAGCCGGCATTTCAGAAAAGTTTGCTCTCCCCTGTTTTCCTCTTATGTCGCTTTGATAGGTTTCAGATAGTGAAGGTTGAACACACAAGGCATCTTTCTTGTTACAATTGCTTTTATTTCAAACTGCCTGACTGAGTGGGCAAGAGAGAGGTTTGTGTAGCTAATCAAGAAATAAAAAGCCCATATACTCTGTGATGGTTTTCAAAGGCTTCTGGAGCACGCAACTGCAGCTCTCCAGTGGCACCACATGCGATCGGCCGCAATCATTACTTGTTCCTTGGAGTTCAACTGGGATTAGCCCACAGCAACTCCTTAGCCGTGGGTTTGAATTATGAAAAGGACAAAAAAAAAAAAAGCTTGCATCAGCATCAGCTTGCTGTAGATGTGATTATCCAGAATAATTGACACACAAAAATCTGCGTGTGTGTTTGCATGTCTTTGTGTGTGTGTGTGTGTGTGTGTGTTTGTACTGTACTCAATAGGATAATTCCTAGCTTTGTTTTCCTAGTTTGCAGAGAATAATTGAAATTATTATAATTAGTTTGTTCGTTAATCTTTGAAAATAACCATTTGTGCTATGGCAAAAGAATGGGAAATGCAGGTTTGTAATAGTTTATATATATATTTTTTTGCAATTGTTCTATCATGCCAATTGTTCATATGATGAAACAGCACTGTGTCTAACAAGATACAATAAAAAAGGATATTCCTTTATTCATCTCACAACGGGGAAATTTGGGTGTTACAGCAGAAAACTGGATAGCAGAAAAAAAAATTTAACGCAATAAGTACAAAATATAAAATATAAATACTATATACAGAGCATCCGTGACATTAATTGCACATGGAGCATAAAATATTGCACGGTTGGTAATTGCACTCAATTGAAATGAAAGTATTTTTTAAAACTTTTTTTCATAATTGATCCAATTAATCTTACTGACATATTCCTCCACATAACTGAATGAAGAAAAAAAAAATCAGCATTTAACAACAATGCTTCTCCTTCCAGAAAATTCTATAATACTTTATTGTACTTACTTTTATTTTCATTCATTTTTTTATTTTTATTTTGTGGGTGCAGTTTAAGCTTTTGTGAATTTTTTCATGACCGTGCTCGTATCTATTTCATATCTCTGCTCTTCAAATTTGAGAGAGAGAAAAAAAAACTAAACCACCAGCACAAGACAGCAGCCAGAGCGACGAACAATTTCTGCTCCTTAGTATGCACATGGTATTGTGACGGACCCAGGAATACAGCTGTCGAGGCACCTGCAGGTTCATTTGCAAGCTAGCATTCACAATCTCTAAGGGATCATCTCCAACTCCTGATTGGACACCTGTCAGGCCTTCACATTCACCAAACATTATTAAATTGTGGCTAATGATTGGTAAATTTCAGCCAATCACATGGATTGACAAGAGGACTCCATAAAGGGAGGAATGTGTGTCAGCGCCGCTGTGGAAAAGCGAAAGCTCAGTAAATTAGTGTCTGTATGGATAATATTTTTGATCCTGATTAGTGCATGCAAAATGTCAGCGAATTTTCGAGAAATGCTGACAACAGGCAGAACATTCTCTAAGAGCAGTCAAAAGTTTTTGTACTTGCAAGTACAAAATATGTGTGTGTGTGTGTGTGTGTGTGTGTGTAAGAGAGAGACAGAGTGTGTGGGCGTGTGTTGTGTACATGTGTACAAGGCCTTTGTGAAAGCATGTTCTGTGACTGTGTGTGTGTGTGTGTGTGCGTGCGTGCGTGCGTGCGTGCGTGCGTGCGTGCGTGCGTGCGTGCGCGCGTGTGTATGTGTGTGTGTGCGTGTGCATGTGTGTGTGTCCCAGAGGGAGGGTGGTGAATAACAGGCCCTTTTTGACAGGCTGGGCCGCTGAGAGCTGTCAGCCCCCTCGCCAGGCCTGGGATGACTGGCGAGAAAGAGAGAGGAAGAGGAAGTGATAGATAGAGAGAGAGCGAAAGAGAGAAAGAGAGGGGGAGAGACAGGGGATTGGGGGCTCCATGTGTTTAGACTAATAGGAGGCCAGCGTTCAGCTTCTGCTCCAGCAAGAACAGACAGTTGAAATCTCTGGGCAGTTAGCACAGCGCTGCCTCTCAAAGATTTCCTGTCAGGCCATGTCTATAAGAGGGGAAGAGGTTCTCAATAGCAAAGGGAGGGAAAAGGGGATCGAGGGGAGGGGTGGATCAGCACCTGGAAAAATTGTGTGCTTTCATGAGAATTGAGGAGCCTGAATGGAGTACTAAAGTTTGGCTTGACAAGGCACACACACACGCTCTCTCTCAATATTAGACCTTTCAAACCACAGAGTGTAGATGCAGGCTCAGGATGCTAAATCATTTAATAACAACATTACGATGTTTGGGATGAATTAGGCACAATGCAGCCGTTTAACCCTCAGGTCATTGGCAAAAGTTGATTGAACTGTAGGTGAATTTGATAATTTCCACAGCTCTCACATCTTCATTATGCACAAAATCACATGGAAATCAGGGAGAGAATCACCAAGAACAGTAACGGTGAGTTAAAGTGTAATTTATAAAAGCTTGACAAACAAATTAAATGATCTGTCAAATTTTCATTACCTTTCAGAAGGCAGACTGCTTAACCTCACTTCCAACTATTTGTTCCATAAATTGGGACATTTCAGGTGATGACATTACCTTGAATTGCACACGCACACACACACACACACACGTGTGGCTTTGGTTTGGTTAAATATTGTATGTCAGATTATCAGACAGACACATTTCTACAAGATACGGCAAACAGTGCATGTTTGCAATTAAAAAAACAAAAGGACATTCAATTAAATGTCTACTCACTGCCTATAACCATGCCTCATTTCTCCATATGCAATCTCCGTTTATGTGCACACATCAAAACAAACTTTGGGTCCATCTTTGGGTTTGTTTAGTCCTCCCATTACATGTTTACAAAATACTCTAATTTGGCTGCAACCGTTGCTGACAACACTGACCTTAAGCCCATCATGAAGCACTTTTCTGATTTTCTAAATATTTAATTGCATCCTGTTATGTAAATGATGCAAGACTCAAATATCAATTATAGCACACGTTGTGTACAACAGCGCTGACGTTCTCCGGTGACTCCCATTTTTTCATCCATGTATAATTGAGGTATTATGTGGACATGGATCTAAGAAAGAGTTTAGAAAGCTGCCACACCACAGAAATGCAGAATAACATAACTTAATTCAAGAGTAAAATGTCAATATTAGCATAAACTGCTGAATCTATGCTTTACGTCCAAGTATAAATTCTGTTTTTTACATAATGCATGATTTGCGAGCAATTGCCATCCTCAGGCTCGATCCTGAATGCAAACATCAACAAAGTGTTTCTTTCTTTGTCAGAGTGAGAGAAAGTGCGTGGCAATGGGATCAGGCTGAATTAATCTTGAATGGATGCAGTCAGCTTCATTAGTAGTCATCTCTCTGCCAATACTACACGGGCAAATGCATTTCATCTAATTAGCAATGCCTGCTGAAGAACATGTGTCACTGGGTATGTGAATAGAAAGGAGGACGACGTGTGCAGCGCATCAGATAGCTTAAACATGCTGTTGGCAGCAGGATGTGACTTGCAGATCACGTAATACCTTTGATTTATTTGAACTGAAGTTAATCTGATCTGGAGATTATAGTAAGCCAAAATAATGGCCTCCGCTTCCTGACAGTGTCCTTCACCCCTGACCCATTACCTTCCTTCCTCAAGCAGGAGTCATGCAGTCGGACATCACTGGGGCTTGAGCAACAGCATGCCCAAGATTATGTACACTTAAGATCATCTGTCTTCTGACAACTGTTTGGAATAATGAAGGGTGACAGTAAAACAGATGACAGGATTTTGTCCGAATTTCTACGATAATTCCAGGTTCATCGTTATCACAGGGCCAAGGACTCTGCTATATGCAAATTGACAAGCTGGTGTGACTTATAATGACCAGTGACAATCATTTACTTCAACTTAGTTTCCCTTTACAAAAAAGTGGCACGATAAATGCAGCAGAAAAAAAGGCATAAATGATAAATGTCGCGAAAGAGAAAAACAATTAACATACTGACCCATAACACTGACAGCCTCCCCAGCTTGGCACCGCTGTGCTCTGTGGTTTGTCAAATCCTTAGCTTTCTGTCAGGATGTGCAGGAATGTGTCTCTGCTTATTGATTTGTTGAAGGGGACCCTTGCCTGGGGGTTAATGCAACAATTTACTCAGGACTGCCTGTGGATCTGTTGCCATGATTTGTTTGGTGAGCGTTGTCAGCCTGCAGGGTTTGGCGCGCTCTTGCCTCCCTGTTAAGTGGGAAGATGTAGTGAGTTTCCTGGGAGCTCCATCATTTGCCTTCCATAGTAATGCTGTTCAATAAGTCAATGGAAATGAAAGATGGCCCAGTGCATCTTAAATTTGTCTTCAACATATCACCCTTACTTTTTAATTTCTTTGTTTTTACGCACCTCAAATCCAAATCCCATCTCTGTAGCTCCCTAAATATCTAATGTCAAGTGCACTTAAATTCGTAAGCTTAGTAAAGTGCTGTATTAGTGGAATTATATTTATTGTTTTTTCCATAAACACCACTTTACAATGATATACGATATACACTGTCAAATAACCAATTACAATTCACACACTGCCAACCAAAAATATAATAGAGCTGTGAAAAATCTGTAAATTATCACTGGTCATAGCACAATTTATTCCACATCTGTAAATACACAGCATTATGTTCTCCAAGAGGGAAAAAAAAGCTGGCATGTTCAGACTGTCATCTTGTGGGGATACAGCGCATGGTTTTGATTTACAGCAGGCTGTTGATACCATCACATTCATTCATGTTACCACCTGACACATTTTTGTTCCGTTGCAACCTCTGTCTCAGCACCTCTGCCATTTCTCTATGCCTCAAGTGTCAATGAAAGTAAGATGACATGGCGTATAATGAGGTTTATATTTAGCTAGTTTCTGTGTACTGCCTCTCCAAAAGTTTGAGTGCATGCTGCGATCTGTCAAAACAAAGAAAGTCCTATTTTTCAAATATGCCTGCTCGATACAAATTATTATATCCTGTAGCAGTTTTGGTTTTGGCCGTGTCACGCAGATCATCAATATTCAGCAGTTTTTGGCCTGCCTGCGCCTGTGCAGTGCCAATAATGGGCAATCAAAGAGCCGGGAGGCTTTCGCTGTGGTTTGTGTTTTGCTGAAAAAATTTTCAGTAGCTTACATTTAAAAACAGAGCAAACCAGTGCAGCTTTCCTTCATGTGGAAATAAAGCGATGTCCGGATGAATACTCCCAGCATCTGGAAGAGCTGTGTCGGGTCTCCTCATCCTAAATGATGGCATCAGAAAAAGGTCAGGTTGGAGCAATGCAATGTGGTGTTGATCATGAGAAGCCATGAAGCAGGGTTTTTTTTTTGTCACCATCTTCCAGGCAGGTAGCGTCAACTACAATTCAAACTTTCCCTTTCATCAGGATAACCACTGTTTCGCTGTTGGCCCCTTGAACAGAATCAGAAAAAGACAGGGGGAAGACATGTCAGCTGGCAGGTAGGATTGTGCTCCAACACAATGTTATCATCCAGACACAGTTTTGTTGAACATTTGGAGAAAATCATTTTGCTCGATCTCTGGCTGTCTGCTGGGCTGTGAGGCAGCTGTTGGGAGACTCACCACCTGGTGAGCAGCCTTGAAGTACACTTTGAGGATTAAATTATTCATTCAGGGTGGCAACATGTATCCAGACTGTGGAGAAGATTTAGCCTCCTGCAGCTCAGCTTCTCCGGACAGTCTTTTAGCACACCCAGCTTCATCCCACTTCATGCAGACTTTTCATAAAAGTCCAAATTCTTTACAGACAAGACTCAGGCTATGCAAAATAGAACACAGTCTCCCACAGTCAAAATGGAGATTGTGAGAATTGTTAGCATGATAAAATAAAATTGAACATGAAATGTTTTATGATCTGTGGGCCATTCAGCATGTCTCGTGGATGTCCCAGTTTTTAAAATGATTGTGTCCATCAGGAGGCTTTGACTTTAAAAGGAATCTTGCTTCAATGAAAATTAAGAAGGATATCCAGCTATTTCAACTGTAATTTTGACTTTTAATGGGACTACATCACTTTGGAGATAAACCCTTGTGTGTTCACAAAGGTTTGAGGTTACAAATAGAAAAAGCTATTTAGATTTTATAAATAATATGGGTGACTGACAGGAAATTAAAATGGACTGTGACAAGGAAACCCCATGAAAAATTCAACTGTGACGTTACTGGATAAGTTTGCCTGCTCGATGATCTGTGCAGTGTAAAGCAGACACTTAGTGATGTGCAGTCAAACAAGTGAATGCACATTATATCGGCATCCATCTTCCAATATCATGGTTGTATGTTTTTGCTTTTCAAGAATGAAATCATATAAACATGCAAATCCATTTGATCGCAATTTCATTTTTCACAAACTGTAGAGGTCTCACTTCATCAAATCAGCAACATGTTATTGCATACAACTATAAGGGAAGAAAGCAAAGGTCACTGAGTGTTAGTTATTGTCTCTGTCTCTGTTAATTGTCCAAAGGGGGGTGGGGTTATATCAGTTATGTGTAAATATTATTAACAGAAAAGAATTAGGAAAGAAATTAAAGGTAAAAACACCATAATAACTAATTATGACAGCATGCTGCATGTTGTTTTGATGAAATAAATCAAGAAAAGATCAACAGACGGCACAGAATTTAATGTAAATAAGCCCTAATTGTTTCTCAGTGGAGAAGCTCCATAAAGAGGTGGGGGGGGGGGGGGTGTCACACAAAACCATCCTCCACATTACAATGTCTCTGAAAATGAGCAGCGTTCCCTCATTGTGTCAAGATAAACAAAGGGCCCTGTCAGAAAATTTGCTGCATTTGATGTATCGTATGACTTACACCGTGAAGTTTTGTGAGCTCTCTCTTTGTCGCAGACATTTTTTCCGAGCCTGTACTCTAACTCACACGACGACCTATGCAATTTTATAAACAGCCTATTCCGACGTATGTGGTCATTTTAAAGACTGCGGACCTCTAGCGGTAGTTATGTATTTGTCCGCAAGAGATCAGCAGTGGAACCGGTAGGTCCGTCAAGTTTGTGTATTTGAATGGACTTCCTTATTCTGTAAAGTAATGGTGCTGAATCATTGCAATGTCACCCTAGCACTTACCCTCACCATCACCCCTTATCTTTTCAAGCTCATTAATGATACGTTGGTAAAGCCCACGATGCTCTGAGGCGAAAAAAGTATTTGTGGTGTACCTCCTGTCACCAGTAGGGGCGCTATTCAAACGTTCAATATGGCTGTTTTTACCACATGACATAGTTCGTCGTATGAGTTGAAGGTACCCAGGCAGAACTTGCATTGAGATACTGTGTGATTTAATCTTTACTCACACAGTGGAGGAAATTATAAGAAGGCCCTCAAGGCCTGCATGCTATAGAAACGTGTGAACCCTGTGTTAGCCCGACTCAATACACCACATAATTCTCTACTCTTGGATGAAGCCGTGGAAGGAAATTTGCCAGGTAAGACATGACCACCTGAACAAAGCCGACCGACCTTGTTAGTCTTAGCCATTTCTGAACATGTTCTCCAAACTGAACATTGTGGGGTTGTTTGTCTCTACCAGCTGATACAAACCCACAGGAGCGTGTCGGGAAATAGTTTTTTGCTCCAACAATGATTTTTTTACGGCAGCTAGAGTTTGCCTGACAGTAAAATGTAACTCTGGATCGTAATAAGCTGCTTGCACAGACGACCTCTTGGCTCGTTTTACAGGAGGATAGTCTCTTTCTGAAACAGGGTTTAGTGCCTGCTGACTGGTTTCGTTCTCATGGGTTATATTACTCTGTATATGGTAAAGCCTATTATGTCATTTTCAATTTTTCCCTTTTGCCCAATTTCTGAAACTGTCTCCTCAAACAGGGAATTCATTTGATATATATTTGAGACTGGACTAAGACAATGTCAGCTTGTTCTTTCTTGTGGTTTGTCACATTTATGATCATACAATGCAATGCAGATGTATGGGCTGTTACCGCTTCTAAAATTGCATTCAGAATGACCAATATCACCGCCATCATATTCACAATGGCCCAGATCTCTCGTAGATGCTATAGTCTCTCAGGTATATGCAGCTTGAGGCTATGCTTCCATGTGGCACAGATTTAATTATGTTCCATATTTAGACATGTTTCAAAATGATTTGAGGGACAAAAGGTGACGATGAAGTCCCAGAGTCCTGAGATGAAGCACAGCTGCAGTCAGCAAAGAGAGATAATCTGGTTGAGTAAGCTTACTACTATCTCTGTGGCTCTTGACAGCCCCAGACAGGTCTCTACTTTTAGTAATTAAATTAGACAGTCATAGTTTGCTGCCAACTTTTTTCTTTTTTATTGACTGGAAATGAACAGGAGCACTCTTGGATCACAAAAGGAGTCAAACATACCCTCTTGGCTGGTAATCCTGAATTCAGGGACCGTTGGGAGTGTCCGTCCTCCAAAAACATTTATGGTATGAGATGGACACGTAAGGCACCATATGTTTCAAGATTCCTGCAAAGCTTCCTGGTAAGGGGGGAATAATTCAACTCGTCACATCTGCTCGCAGACCAGTCCAGAAGGATTTATCACTAATTCAAGTGGTTTCTAAACTGTTTGAATTACACATGGAGGCTGTACATTCCACCATAATCTCCTTACATGTTGCCATCTGCACCACAGCGGACCAAATGTTGTTCCAGGGAGGAAGTGGCCAACGGGACTCAAGATCTTCATCACTAGGAAGTGGGGGCCATTTGAGTGGACTAGTCGAGGGTCAGACAGAATCGCTGTAGTGGTGGTTATATCCTGCACACTGAGATTATGAATTATTCCATGGACAGTTTGTCTTTTTTGGGGGGTAAGCTCCTTTTAGAATATTGTTTTTACTTTTGTATTTCTTCTGAAAAATACGAACTGGAAAACAAGCAGCTATCAGAATTCAAGAGCAAGGATAAGAATAGACATATCAGTATCTCACAACTGATAGATAGATAGATAGATAGATAGATAGATAGATAGATAGATATAGATATGCTTGGATTTGCAGCCTCTATTTGGAGAATCTAAAAATGAAATGCACCTTTAACAATATAAAAATATTGCTGATTGTCCAGTGATCACAGGTACTACTAACCATCGTATCCTAAGATGGTGGCGCGCAAAGAACGCAGCTGCTTTGCTCTGCCTGAAGTGTGAATTCACTTAGACTGCAATGTGTCTGCCTTTTATTGCAATGACAATGAATGGCATTGATTGACTGATTATTAGGCTGAATAACCATCCGTGAAACTGTTCATATACGGCTGCAGAAAAACAAAAGTGGTGAAGACGTATTTGTACAATGTTTTGCTCTGTGTGAAACAATTCTTTGTTAGGTGTGCAGTGAGGGCTTCTCTGTTTAGTTGCATTCATCAAATATACACGAACATTTAATCCATAAAAAAATACCTAAAATAATTATTGCACATTTTGAATGATTAAATGTCTGTGGCGGGGAGTGGGGCATTATAACCTTAGAACTGGTCAGAAATTGACATGGAAATTAAAGTGACACGTGACAGGAAGTTGGAAACGAACCCTTGCTTAACAGCTGCTTGACAGTTTAAAAAAAAAAAAACCCAAGAAAACAAACAAATGACACTGAAACGGTTTGTTGGACAAAGACGAGACAGCTGGAGCGGAGGGTGAGCGCAGCAACAAGTGAGGAGCGATGAGCTCAGAGATAACGGAGGCCTCGCGAGCGCCGGGGAAGCTAACACCTGAGCGTGCTAGCATCGGCCAGGTGAAGCTAATCAAGGCCTCCCCGGCGGTGCCCGTCCGTGGTGAACAACCCGGAGCAGAACGTTCCGCCCCGGAGTCACCCAGCAGGCGCGAAGGACGGAAGGAAGGAAGGACGGAAAGAAGGAAGGAAGGAAGACGCTGGATAAAATGTTAATGGATAAAAGTGTCTGGGGGAAAAGAAAAAAACCAACACCAAACATTTCCACTGAACCTCGGAGGCACAAGTTATCGCAGCTGGCTCTTTACCTGCGAGTGCCCCGGTGACTGGGACCAGATTGTCCGCCTGTGGCTGCTTTAAAAGGTGAGTAAAATCTTTTATTCTTTTTATTTTATTTTCATTTTATTCTTCACCACTGGCAACGCTGTGCCTTTGTCTGTGCGGGAGATTAATTCGCGCATCGAACACATCTGTCTGCGTTCCCCACTTTTTTTTATTTTTTATTTAAAAAAAATTTTTTAATCATGGTTGTTGCTCTTCATGTTGTTGTACGTCTCTGCCTCGGCTGATCTGAGGGACTGGTCTTTTGCTGGTATGTGATGCCATGCTTGGTTTCATTGTGTCCTCTGTTATCTGGCCATCTTTTCCCAGTGGTCTTGAAGCCTGTCTATGGACCACGAGTTGTAATTTTTTAATGTCACAGCCACAGTGTTTCACTGGCATTAGTTGTTTTAAACTTCCTGCAGCCGTGGATGTAAAGCTAAAAAAACATTGGACCTGATTTGTTTCTCCAACCAGCAACATGCAGAGGTCGGATTGCAAAAACGTTGTTTTTTTTCCAACAGTGAACTGTCACCAAACTTTCGCAGGCCTGGCCTTTGTTGTTTGTAGTTTCTGACTTTTGTCCCCCCCCCCAAATTAATTATTTTCTCTTTGTTCAATGCATGAGTCAAATAATTCCATAAGAAAAGTAGCACAGAGTCTGGCGAGACTTTCATTTCACCAGACACTCGGTTGTCCAGTTGAAAAATCCTTATTTACTTGATTTTCTGTGCAGTTCTCCCTCTGCTGCCTTTTATTCTAGTTCACAGTCCATAAGCTGGCAAAGATTAGTTTACTTATTCATTACAGAGGGTGTGTGTTGTCGATTGCGGAGCTTATCCAGTGTGATTAATGTTGGGTTTGTGTAGCAAGCAACCAAAGCAAACACGGACTGGTCTGTTCGAGGGTCTCGTCCGCCATTGCGTTGGAAGATATGCTCACAATATGTGGCGCCCTGTGCGTTGTTTCGCATTTTTCTGTTAATCTTTTGCACATAAAAAGAGGAAGCTGCGGAGGCCCTACATTTTGTTCATGCTTGTGTTGCTGCAGCTTCAGTTCTATAACAAGAGAAATGGAATAGTTGAAGGTTCAATTCCCAATTTTGAAAATGTATTACAGTCTGATGTTGCCTGCACATGTGATGCACAGTGGATGGATTATACACTGGCCATTACTCTATGTACCCATAGACAATGCAAAGGGTTTCACTCCACAAAGATTTTTTGCCGCTGGTCTGTTCCTTTTCTGCCAACGCTGGTTTTGATTTATTCATTGTTGACAGAATATTATGCAGGTGTGGTCTGCTGATTCTGTGGTGCGTTTAAATGTGCAGAGAACTGAGATTCACCTCTGTTAAAATCCTCTTTTTTTGTCACATGGATACATCACTTGTAATTCTCCTCTGAATTGTGTGTGCCCGCGCGCGTGTGCATTGTGTACTCTTGCTGGCGTGTGCAGTTTTATCATACACACGTATGTATGCACATGAAGCCTCAACACTGCTTCAGCTCAGCGTAAGTATTGGACATGGGCAATATCCCCGAGGCAAGGATCCGCTCTTCACCCAAACAATGAGGTGCAGCTTTTGCTCTCTCAGTGAACGATGGGAAGCAAGCCCGTTCAGGAGGTCAGCTCGGAGCTGTTGACATTGCTCCCTGGTTGCCTGTAGTTCTGGGCAGAGCCTCATTATCACAGGGTCTGCTTGGAAGAGAGTGGGCTTCGTTAGGAAGCAGCTGTCAGTGCTGAGGGGGCGAAGGCAAAGAGGAAGAGTAGATAAAGTAGAGCCTACTCCGTGGTCCAATCGTAGTGGCGCTCAAGGGCCAGTTGGCTGCGGTATCATAGTCTGCTTTTGTGTGTGCGTGTGTGATTCTGGTGTGTATGTGTGTTGCGTGTTCATCCGAGCAGGTGTCATGTTAATCTTGCAGCGAGTACTGCAGCAGTTTCACTTGTTACAAGTTTTCTTGTCAGTATTTTGTTTCAATGAACCAGCTAGAATAAGCATTTTCTGTGCTGCCATATCTTCTTTTAAAGTGTGTGTGTGTGTGTGTGTGTGTGTGTGTGTGTGTGTGTGTGTGTGTGTGTGTGTGTGTGTGTGTGTGTGTGTGTGTGTGTGTGTGTGTGTGTGTGTGTGTGTGTGTGTGTGTGTGTGTGTGTGTGTGTGTGTGTGTGTGTGTGTGTACATTTAATTTAATAAACACAGTGGGGTGCAACAGTCTACTTTTCAAGATGATTCTATTTCGCATTTTTTAAGAATATTAAAACATTCCATTACACGTGATAAAATCAATTTAAAAATCTTGTATTTTAAAAAATATTTGCATTTGTTTCAAGATTTCTTTGTGTTTTGTATGCCCTCCTTTTGCTCTAATGATAGTGTGCACTCAAAGTAGCGTGGACTCTGATGCAACCTGATGACGTGTTGACCCAGCATGATTTAGCAATGTTTCAAAGTCAAGACTCCACGGTCGTCTATGGTATTCAAGTTGTTCTTGCAAAGCTATGAGGTGTGTTCTCTGAGACCACTGCAATACAGTTCTCTTTTGACAGTACTCCTGCTGAGTAGTCTTGCGTTCTTTATCTGGCAAGTTCTGTGTCTGGGATGAAGTAGCTTTTCTGTCTCTCAGGGAACAAAGCTTGATGAATTGATCTTCTGTTGGTGTGTTCACTTTTGCTCTGCCTGATCGTGCTTTGGATGCAGCTGATCCAGTTTCTGCAAAGTGTTTCCGAGTTCTACGTACTCGCTTCTGTAGAAACCTTCGGTCTTGCCATGATTTGCTTCGAAAAACAATTTGACTTCTGACTTTTTCACGTTGCTTTGATGACGTGTTTCCCACTGTCACAGTTCTACTTATTAATTGAAGTTCTCTCAATGTCCCAAATAGAAAAACATTTTATTAGAATGTCAATGTATAAATAGTGTAGAATCTTTAATTGTTCTTTAGTTTACATGACATTTTCCACTTCATGAAGACATTAATAAAATAATTTACACAAAAACAAATGTAACAAACTCTTGGTTCCAGCATTGTGGATGTCTTGTTGCTTGACTTCAAATGCACTCATCTGTGCCATATTTCCAAATACGTCTTTCAAAGAGAAAATGTTACGGACAGATGCTGAAGCATGCAAGTGGAAAAGACCTGCAACAAAAGGATATATCTGAGGCAATGTTTAAGGAAGAAAAAATAATTAGAAATACAGAAAGCCATTTTTCAAGTATTATGGAAAACAAAGTGAAATGTATGGCGGAGGTCTGCCGCATGTGTCAAGTTTCATGTCTGTCACACTCGATCAGTGACCAGCTCTAATGAGATGCTACATTCTGCCTGGGACTCGAGCTGGAAAACTGCTGTTCTGGTGTACATTAGAATCTGGGGAATTCCAAAAATCCAGCATCTGGTGAAAAACAGAGCAGCCCTCTGTGGCACAGCGGTCATTAACTTCAGGGATTTACTGAGATATGATACCCTGTTGAGAAAAAGTTTCCACACTGATGAGAACAGTTCCTCCAACTTGAGCAATTTTCTGCCCAGCGTAAGCAACATGAGTCAGGAAGAGAAGCGACCAGCGCCTTTTCTATTAGGAAATGTAATGCATATTAAATTATGACATACAGATGTAGTCAAAGTATTGCCGCAGATCAGCAAGTCGTAGAAGAAGTAGATGGGATCGATTCTATGTTGCTCAAGGAAAGTTGAAAAATGACGTACTGAATTCGAGTTTAAACTGTTAAAGGGATTATGATATAGAATGCAAAATAAGAATATTTCTGTGCATGGAGAGAACAAATTTGTCCAGCATTTCTTGTATTTTATTCAATGGGACGTTATACAACCCCACCCCTTCAGCTGAAAGTATCTAGAATAGGTGCACTTTTTCTTCTTTGCATGAGTGGAACCAGTGTGAATCAGACCCCTAAGTGTGGCACTGTTAGCAGTGTGCATTGCTTGCTGATGTGTATATATAGAGCCACACTGACTGTTTCACATTTGAGTCATGATTGACAATTGTCACTAAGTAAAGTGTTGTCAGAAAGATTCAGACATACAGGAATAAAATAATGAAATAAAATACTAAGCCTTTTAATCTGTAACATCCTGACCTGATGTGTCATTAAATTTGAGCTGTGGTTCTAGTGACAGAAATTTATGCTGATGATACACTAATTGTTTCAGCAACTTTTGCCAAATCTAACTAATCCAGCCTCACGAATTTCAGGATCTGATACTTTCTTTGCCATATGAGGTATTCAAATGTCTCTTAAAAAATAATGATCAGAACGACTTCATCACTTTCCAACCTTATTAAAATGACATTTCTCTTTTTGTGGTGATTTAGTGTTAGATGTAGAATGTGAAAAGTAAAATAATTGATGTGATCAGTTTGAATCACATTCAGACAGTAAAAGTAACTTTTAAGGAAATTTAATCATGTGATGCTTTGACTTCAGAGTTACCCAAAAGGCAGATGCGCAAATACAAAATGTAACACTTGTTCACCTTATTCAGAGTAAAGGAACTTATTTCTTAAGTGGGTTCCCTTGACTGAACAGTTCAAATTGTTGTGATGACACACGCCAGTACATTACAGTTTACCCAAGGCCTCACCAGTGAACACAATCACAGTTCTGACTTGATTACATTTCAACCCAGGGTAATTCCTCAGAAGATTACGACTGGCTGAGGAAACATTCACCATTGTTGTAAGACCAGTCGCTCAGTCACTGAGCTACTGCTGCCCAATCGATGGGGATCTTTAATAGCAATTTCCAGGCACCCTGATGTTATTGATTCAGTCTACAAACATTTCACTTTGATCATTATGATCCCAGGCTTGCAAAAACACTTCCTGGGGCTTCTGCTCATGAGAGTCTTACAATTGGTCTTCAAATGGCAATCTAGTGATGGCTGCCACATCGACTGCGTCCATCCATAGCACAGAGAGAAACTGAATAGAATTTGAGCAAGTGAATTAAACAAGTTAACATTCATGAAAAATTGACCTTTCAGTGGCCACTTATCTTTTTGTGTCTCTGAAATTCATCTCCTTTTCCAACCCTTTAGTCAGCGTTATTGTTCAGCAAACCCATAGGATATGAAGAGAGGAAAAACACAAAAAGAGCTGGGGAGACTAATTAGAAGTCTTCAAACTTAAAAATCTGTTCAAAGCCTTGTTGTTGCCAACACACAGAGGCAGTGACCCGGGGTCTCATTTAATGTTTCTAAGCATCTATTAATGTTCTTTGGGTTATGTTTAGAGCGAGGGGAGGCACAGGAGCAGGAGCTGATGGATGAGAAACATTAGATGCCCGGCAGGCTCTGAACTCTAATATAATACAGTCATATGGCTATTTTTTTTTCTTTGGTGTACTTCATTACTTCTCTCGTTGGTGGAATATGTTTTTGTTTAAATTATTTATCGTTCCCCTTTTTTTTTTTTGCTCCAGGTTTCTATCATAAATCAATCGGTGGCTGTCGTCCCATAGATAAGCATGCCTTATTAATGTAAGATCTTTATCGTGCCAGGAGGACCACTAGCACTGCTGCTGAGGCTGCTGATAATTGACATTTTCTCTAGATGAGAGTATTTATCATTCTATCATTGTTCATGGGAGGCCCCACAGCCGACCGTACCCATACAATATGCTGAGAAAGAAGCTGGGACTTTGTATGTAGTGTGCCATGCAGTATTCATGTTTCCTCATACGAGGGAAAAGTGCGTTTCTGAAGGGAGAAAGGAAGCATTTCCATTGCAAAGCAAAGCATTGAGCAGAAAAATATGGTCTGAATGTGAGCGTTTGAAAAGGTGATATGCACAAAGTGACCTTTAAAACACACTTTAATTTGAACGGTATACACAGCAATGCGACCAATATCCCTCCTCCAGAGGACACTGGATATTGGAAACATCCACTACAGTGACAATAGTATACATAACAGTGAGAGGGCAATGTCACTTTAACCATCAGAATTGCATGACCATTACATAAATGGAAGATTGAGGCGTTGAAATGTATTACTCTCTGCAGATGTAATGACTTACATTTGTGTCCCCAAAATAATGTATCTTTGTTTGTACAGCCTAATGCTAACTACCAACACTGAGTGAAAGCCATAGTCAGGGTTGATTTTAAGTATCCATTACAACTCTGATTTCGGTCTGATGAGGGGGAGAAGGAGCAGATTGTTAAAAAGACAACTTCCTCAGACAAATTGGTTTAATAATGGTGTAATAATGTCATGATTGTCAGTACTGTTCAGAGCAAGCGGGGGCGGCCCTCAAACAGGACAAAGTGCAGCGATTGAGAAAAGAAGCGCTCTAATGTTGTTGCTAATCAAATTCAAGACAAATGTCAGCTCAGTCATTAATATTACAGAGTTTGGCTGCCATCGACAGTGGCACATTACGCTGGATGCAACACAACCAAATGAAAAGCAAAGGAGTACGATGTGATGTATTACTGAAATAAATCCTATCGGGGAAATGCATTTTGAATGAGATAACTGTAACTGCATTTGATACACTTCATTTCATCCTCATCCGTCAAGTTTAGCCCCAGATGATGGTAGATGTGCATGGCTTAATGGAGGGGACATGACAACTTATAAAGTTTGACTGCTGTCTGAGGGACTCCAGGTCACTTTTTTCAGGGTCAAACTCTGCAGTGGTTTAATCCCCTTTTTGTCAGGGAACTGCAAAAGTTAAACAGATTAAAATAGTGCAGTTAAAGTGAACTCCCTTCAGAAAGCATACACACTGTAGCGGGTCAGCAGGCACACAACTTTGTGACAGTCATTTTCGATGTTGTTCTTTTATAAGTAGCTGCTGTACTCTGCTTCAATGTTGCTGCCCTCGCTCAGATCATCAGCCATTGTCTGATCTGCAACTTTAAAGGACATATATTATGCTTTATATATATATATATATATATATATATATATATTATGCCGTTTTTCCCTTTCCTCTAGTATGTTATATGGTTTTTTTGTGTATGTAAAAGACCTGCAAAGTTAAAAAGCGCAAATTCCACAGTAAAGGGAGCTCCTCTACCCGAAATAAAACTGCACCTGGAGCAACTGAAACACCTCAAACCTAGCAGTTAGTCTGCGGCGCCCCCAAACAAAGATAAAGCAATAGCGGAGGCCGACACTTCCTACATGCACTGGAAGTGTTTGAGCAATCACAATCTGTGAGATTTATTCATTGTGGTCTTGAAGACACCCAATTATTTAATACTGCCTACCTACATTTAGAACTAACCCGAAAAACCAATCAGTGCAAGAAACACAGCTGTGGCCTATTGGATTTTGACCTCATATTCCTGACAGCCCTCTTTTTTCACAGAGACAGTTCTTTTTTTATTTTCATTTCTTCACTGTGGTACTGTGCATCAAACTGCTGTGCTTCAACACACTGCTGTGGATTTTCCTAACACAGTAATTTGCTGTGATTAAAATATCTCATTGCATAATCCATATCACCTTACCCAGCAGCCATGAACATCATCATGACGCTGCCTGTGTAAGAGGGTTGAAAAGATTTAGTTTTTTCTCTCTCTGACATGCAAAATTAGATTATGGACCCCTGATATAGGACTTCATTAGCACTGCATTCATTTAACCCAGCATACACAATTCTACAGTGAGTCACCAATGTGAGTGAACTTGTTTGTGTCTGTCTGCTGTATCATTCATCAAAGCACAACAATTCATGCCGGGAGTAAAACTTTATTATATAGTATTAATTGATCATAGTGAAAAGCTAGACCCGGCTATTTGCCTACACATAGATCACACACTCAGCATCTGGCCTTCATTGGCCTAATTATTGCAAGTAATGAGATGCTAATTTCAACCCTCATACTGCATGCATGAGTGGCCAGATTCATGTGAAACAGAACTTTATGACAAAACTAATGAATAAAACATCTAACTGGTGGTAAACACTAAGCAACTATGGGAAAGAAAACGAAATGGGGAGGAACATGGGGCTTGATGATTAACAGTGTTTTAACATAATCACGCATGTGCCTGAAGAATGATTTCTTTTGCCCCACTGTTTACTGGTTTATGAGGAGAGTGATGGGCCATTACATTAGCTCAGCAGTAATGAATGCAAAATTAAGCAGCCTGATCAATTGTAGGGGGTCTGTGTTGTCAGACCTTTTCGTTATTTAATCAAGAAATCCACACTGAAGGAATGTAACAGTTGTGCTAAAAAGTTAGTCAGCATATTAGCACAAGTCACAGTAGAACGAGTATATTAATGTTGGTTCGTATTGCCATGTCTGGCTTCAGTGTTTGTGCTTCACTGTCAGTGTTCACAGCTCTTGAAGTCACTGTGATTACTGGTTTGGCTGAGACTAAGTGGTGAAGAAGAAGTGTTGCCGACACAAGTAAATAGTGTTCTGTTATGTAAAGCTGGACTCATCTGACTTTTCCCAATATGAAATTTAAAAAAAAATTGTAAATAATGAATTGATGTTGTTTTAATGGAACTTTAAATAAACACATTTTCACCAATCACATTTGTGAGACAATGGTTCCATCTGCAAAAAAGAGGAAAATAAAGGGTTGCAACACAGCCAACATTTCTTCCTCTGTGATTTTTATCAGAAATTAAAACCACAGAATCAAATGTCAGCCCTGCAGTATTGTATGTTAATCTTTCGCAAGTACTGTGAAAATCTCATGATCTCATTATTATTATTATTATTTTAAACTTGTTTTTCCTCATTTTACATTAACTGATCAGGTCAGTAGAACAGGCTTTCTCCAGAAGCTTTCATTTGGTTCAGTTAGCACAACCAACAATACAAAGTTGGTGCTCATGGTTTACCCTGGGTGATAAGGAGCCCAGCAGATAGCTTCAGCTTCATTGTCCAAAATTTTGGGATATTTGTGGCTGAAACGTATGCCACACACTTCCAAAACGCAAAGTCTCTGTATTTCTTGAAACCCCTAAAGATCCATGATAAAATGTTTTTTTAATAATTTGGGCCAACCAACCTATTTAGCTGTATGAAAAAGGGCTTTTTGTTTCCAAAATATAAAACACTTGACAAGGCAATATTTCACACAAGCAGCTGTAGAGCATGTTTAGGGGGAAAAAAATCAAAGTAGTCTTTGACTCATGAATTATTTCCTTGGGTTACTGAAGTCTTTGGCACTTGATCTCCAACTCTGTCTAGAGAGGGGATTTGAATTGATGTGACTAATGTAGAACAAGGCCAACTGTCAGATGTAAGCCAGTCACTGCTAGTGCACTTTTGCACCCTCCGTTTCCAAGGCATAATGATGCATAGCCATCACACTTAAGCATAGTCTAGTGCCTACACATGGAAAAGGTGTCAGTTGCAGCAAAGGAAATTATGCAGTCCACTAGCTCCCTGTCTAGCATGGCATCTCAGCTGCATGCCGCTTTCCCTGAAGAGATGACATGTTTATGAGTTATTCCCCTGATGGAGTCTACACCTAGGAATACAGACTTGTCCTTTACCCCTGACTGGTCTACTGAGGGAAGTCTATTTTGAATAACTGAATAAAAAACATTTCTAAGATATTGTTTTCACCAAACGGACTACTGCATGCAAGCGACCAAGCTGGTTAATACCCATTGAGAAAATAATTTGACACTGAACAACTCTATTCACTTACATATAATTTTTGTAACTTGAATCAACCTTGAGGGTTTGATCATTTTGAACCCTGGTATACTTTATGGGTTTTTATAATAATGGCAGGTGGTTGCAGAAGATTTGAAATAAATCACAACATACCAGTCCTTGTACAAGTCTTTGGAAAGTTTGCAGACATGTGTGAATGTGTGGGTGTCACTTGAATGAGAAAAACCTGACCCCCTAGGGCCAGCTATTCAACTTTATGAATTTCCCATGTTCAGGCAACCAGTTGGAAATTACATTAAGTGTTATGAAAGGATAACTCACTATTAAAGTTATTAGCCATCTTAAGAAGTCTGCCCACAAAATAGATATTAAGTGGATCATGTGGAAATACTACTGAGCAATGAATGTGAGCTAACAATGTTGTATCCAAAAACTGACATAAAACATCTTAGAATGAAAGCCTAGGTATATGCTACTGTCTCGCTTGAATAACCGTGGCTTTTGAAAAGAAGAGGAAAATAACCTGTAATAATTTGTCCCTCCAGTCGTGTGGAGATGCTGCTGTGCTGTTCCTCTATTTGTCACTGTCAGCCTCCAGACTGAGGATATGAGAAGGCGGCAGAAAGAATGGGAGCGGAGGGGAGGGGGGCTGTATAGTGGCGGTGAGAGGAAAGGGGAGTGTGAAGAAAACGCTGAAGTATGTGATTAAGAATAATGAGTAAAAAATTGCATAAAGCCTTCTCCCAAATCACATATCAACTCCACGGCTGGCATTATCCCTGAAGCATCTCATCAGTCCTGGACCAAGTCTCCATCGCTCTGCAATGCGAGTACACGTGCGCCCACCCACATGCACACACACATGCACGACCATAGCAGTCCATCAGCAGCTAACACATGAGCCAACATCTCTCTTTCTCCCTCTCGCTCTTTCTCTTCCGCTTTTTCTCTCTCTCCCTCTCGTCTATCTTTCTTTCTCTCAGTGGATCTACATTGTCTCGGGTAGTAAAAGTAATGGCAGGAACGAGACCTGTCAAGTTTCATATCAGTACAGTGACCTTCCGTTCCTAGCTGCTGTTCTGCCACTCTAGCAAACACGGCCAGGCCTGGGCTCGTTATCTCCAAACTACTGTTTGGAGAGGCATCTCTATCAGAACAGTGGGAAAACATCCAATGCATATCAATTGGAAGACTCAGATTTTTATTTGTTCTGCATTTGCTCTGTCTTGCTATGGTACACAGAAATGGCAGCAGGGTCCACTGTCTAAACTCTCAAACCCCTTGATTCTTATTGGAATTGGGTGGAGAAATTCACTCTGTAAATGTTGAATATATGAGTCATTTCTCATTTTGCCTCCTGCTTCCCCTTTTTGTGACACAATATATAAAATGTTCAGCAGAGGGTCGAAAAAAGCTTTAAACATTTTTAGTGGGATACTAAAGCAAACATTACGCATTCTTGTATCAGTTCATTTGAAAATATTTTTGAATGCAACAACACCTTGCTGTAAATTAATAGAAAATTGCTTGTCATGTTCTATTAGCAACCATTAGCCTACATTGCAGTGGGTCCCTGGGTGTTGTGCTGGCGCTTTGACTATTGTGCATTGTGAAAACATTCATTTTCACATCGTTTTAGACCATTATTTATAGAGCACAACACAGGTTTGTATTTTTCATAGTACCCTCAGCCACTTTTTTGAAGAAAAGTTGATACAAGAATGCTCACTGATGAAGTGACATGTATGTCCTGAAGTCCTTCCCATTTGTGTGAATGATCCCGCTTTGCACCATACAAAACAGCGATGGCAAAATGAGACTTGAATGAGTGGATTTGAACTGCAGTTTTCTCATCCTCTCACTGACCCAGTGGCCACTAGTCAGCTGACTGAGTTACTGTAGCGAGTCGGTTCCTGTCTCACTCTCATTCGTCTCGCATATTATTTTCTCTGACATTTAATTTTTTTCCCCATAATTTTTAGTCTCTTTTGGAGCTAATTATCTGTGATTCTTGGCTGTAAATAGGTCAAGGCATGCTTAGAATAAGTTTTCACTTGTCATGATTTTATTTCCCTCTGTCGAGAAGGCTGATTAACTCTAAAAGAGTCACTATAGACAGATTTGATAACATTTTCCAGCCAAGCATCAATAAGGCTACAAACAACCCAGAATGCAACACTATAGAAGACTGTAGTTACACTGGTACTTGCTCTGCTCAAAAAGAACATCTGTTGTGACGATCGATCATATAATTATTTGGTCCTGAAATGTAAGACATCCCTTTATTTTAAACCTACAGTAAGTTTCAGAAAAAGATTATCATCCTGTATTAGGAACAAAATGGTATCGCCTCTCCATAGAGGTGGAGAAGTTTTTGAGTGTTGGTCAGATGAAACAAATTTACCTTGAGCTGAAATCTTGATGGGAATTTCTACATACTTTCTGGAATTTTACTAACAAACGACTGATTAAAAAAAATCAGATAAATCATTCATGAATATAATTAATATAAAAAACATTCAAAGTCATCACATAACTTGTGTTGACACTGAATCCTGTCAAAATGATGTATAATCTCACTCTATAAATCAATAAATCAAGTCTACTGTTAAGCTTACAGCACAGTGCTGATAATGTCTTCCTACTGTTGAAAGCAATTTCTATTCTAACAGTTTTAATGTAATATACTATATTGTGTTGGGGGAAATCGAGCCAACTAGTGAGATGTGGGCTAAAGTGATTGTCCCGGTTCCAAACATTAGATCTAAACATCTTTTTACAGCAATTCAATATCATTAAATGAAATGCAATCATTTGTGAATATAACGACAAACTGCAGTTTTCTTTGAATGCGACTGACAGAACGACTTGCTGAATGAGGGCTACGTGAGTTGTATGTTAGTGCTAAAAGGTGAAATAAGCAAATCTAGAGAAAGGCCCCCTCGCCCCGGAGCTCCTCCAGAAGCTATGCCGCTCCAATTCATGGACATACATTGCTAAGGTGACAGACAATGGCAGAATCAAGGCAATCTTATATGGGATGGATATATTGGCTCTGTGAAACATAGCAAACTAATGTTCCCCACTTCTCAAGGACAAATGAAACAATGTCCACAACCGTGTCCATGCCTTTCAACTCGCAGAGGTCTCTCCCACATGGTTGAGCTGACCATTGGGAGTTCTGGGACAAATCTTGGTGGACCCTCATGTGGGCTGCTTTACCGGTGGGCCAGTGGACCGTCAAAACATAATACATTTTTTATTAGCCCCGTCTTTGGCCCATGCTGGCAGTGGATGGTCCCTCTATGCACCGACCTTAATGGCGCTGTTTGTCTCATCTGCAGTCTCCAAAAAATCCCATTCAAAACTCAACATGATCTGGCAGTGATGGAAAGGTAGACTACTCCTTCTACCCTTGGGAATGCTTACATTAGCACTATCTGTTAGCATGTGTCAGATTTGCCGTCTCTTGCTTCCACTCCCCTCTGCTCTTTTTCTCTCCCTTGTCTTTTACACAAGCATGAACAGCAACAGGTGGCACGAAGGGCCACTTTGTTTATTTCCCATTTACAGAGCCCGGCCTGTTTAGAAAAAACATCTGTTTTTTTGTGTTTTTCAGCACTCACATGGACAGGTAGTGGACTAACTTTAAAAAAGCCTGTATACTGACCCATGCATTTTTCATGTCGTTGGATTTGAGCCCTGTTATTTCAGTGTGAATAATATGATGATACATACATATAAGTTAAACACCTGCTGTCAATGAATAATTTCCGCAGGTAGGGTATTAAAGCCATCTGTTCATAAAGGGGTCGTATTGACTGCCTCTGGATAATGGAACTATGTGCTCCCAATGACACAGATGAACAAAAACGTCCCTGATATTTTAATTAAACTGCTTTCACTTGCCCTCTCAAGCACCGTCTACTTCTTGCCACACTGCTGTAGTACATGCTATACAAAAGGTTAAATAAGTGAGTGAAGGAATTTGAAGAAGTTCTAAAGTCAGTCAATATGCACTGTGAATCAAAGTGTTGAAGTCATCATTGTGATACTGACTGGGCAAAGGATAATAAAGGGCATAGGTCAGACAAGGTTTGTCTTCATCTCACTGAAAAAGTGACAAAAAACTGGAATTATTACTTTTCATTTTCTTGCTTCATTGCAGAAATTCTTTACCGTGTACTTAAATTTTTCATGTTGTATCCATCCATCTCTGCTCTCCATGAACAATCACCTGGGGAGGACAGTAAGCTATGAGAGCGTGAGAGGGCGACATGATGTCAGTCAATATCATACTCTTCATCAGCTCTTATAGAGGACTTTCCCATTCTTCTTATATCATCTCCCATCTTTTTCTCAGATTTTTCAGTGTATTTTTCACAACCTAAGAATTGGGAAAAAGTACTCTGATGTTCATGTTTGTCCTATCCTGCTGGCCATGTTGTCTTGCCAATGCTGTACAATTTACAGCATTTGACTTTTTGACTTTGCAGGCACTTTTTATCTGTAATTAATTTGCTAAAATTAGCATTAAAGACTGACTGAGTCAGTCTTTAAGTTTTTTTTGTCAAATGGTATTTAAATGTTGAGTTGCTAGTTAAATGCTCCTAGTTGGGGTTAGTGGCATACTATAGTATACAATCACAAAAACAAAATGCCTTTATTAATTCAGAATCAAATCTCAAATTTCACTTTATTGTTGGTCAGAATACATGTTCAACATTAAAAGCAGGATCTTCTGTGATAGCATATTTCTCTGTTAACAGTTATCCAAAAAGCATAAATCCAAAGATTATAAATCTAGTCATATAAATCGGAAATTGCAGAATATTATTGATCCCCATGGAGCAACAGGGAGTTTATAGCAGGAGGGGTAATGAGATACAGAACAAGGAAATATTGCAGGCATATATCAAACATAGGAAAATATTGTGAAGAAGAGTCAAAGACGAGTATAAATAATAAAGTGCAACATTCTAAAGTTTACCAGGAGCACTGACAGGTTTGTGCTATTATTTCTGTTTTTTCAATGATCAGATTACGGACACCATGTACACAAATCTTTGCAAAATTACATGCAAACTGATGAGCACATCTCCCCTCAGTTAGCACACAGCCACACATTTAAAACTAAAACTCAAAGACAACAGTTAAAGATAAACAATATTACCACCGAGCAGCTGGCAAACAATATAACATCTCTCAGCTAACGCAGACAACATATTGTTCAGCATACATAAAAACTGACATATTGCTTTTCTTCCAGTGGTCAGCTGTACCGTGCAAGCTGTATGTTTCATGAAGATTTTTTTCCACCCTTTTTAATATACTGCACATCTGTCACAGTATCACACACTGCTACAGCGGGAACTAGCGATATCGTGCCGAGTTTTGCCTGCCTGCAGAAGATCGTAAAAACTAAACTAAAAATATGTTTTTTAAGACTACATTTTAGTCTTTTTTTCATCAACACAATTGCATGTTGATATTGTCAGATATATTGACTAGTTATTAGGAGATTTTTCTGGGGTACAAAACTCATAATTTCAAACACATTTTTAAAGGTTACTTACTGACTGAAGAGCCATACTATAAATATAATACATATATATATATATGTATATATACAAAATATGCTAAAACCCAAACAAAAGTGATGTAGTCAGCTCACAAGACTGTTACCAAAAGTTGAGGTAATCCACCAGAAGCTGTCAAAATGCAAAGTAATCTCTTCTTGCTCATCATTTTCAAGCAGTTCCTTCTTCAACCCAAAGAGGAACTTTTAAACAATTGCATTTCATCTTGAAGTGGATCAAAATTATTAGACAGAATGAAAAGAATGCTGTGCAATGACATTGACTGAAAGCTTTGAAAATCAGATCTGAATGCAAACTGAATAAATTTCAATAGACAGACAGTTGAATGATTGCGTATGATATAGTACAGCAAAGTTATTTTTTATATTTCTAGATGGAAATATAGAAAAATGCGAGTTTTCCATTGTCATTTAGGTTTATGGAACAGCTTTCAAGGGAAGTACAGAAAAATAGTGCTGGATTATTATTATTACCACCATGCATGACATAGCAGAATAATGGATCTATATTGTTTTTCTATATCCTTCTTCTTCAACCATGGGTTTTTATGTGTATCTCTTCAAGATTTCATGTTCACTGCGACATGGAGTAATGCAAGAAAGCCAAACATCTTGTGGAGTCATACATTGCAAGGACAAGTTTAGTTCATATTTTATCACGGCCCTGATTAAACACACACATACACACACACACACATCCTCTTCATGGTGAATGGCTCAAGTTGATTTTTAACATTGATGGAAATTGCCACACTTTCTCAAAATGTTAATTTACAGCTGTAACGTTAATACTAATCATGAGGTAAGGAAGTCCTGGGCCCAGTGGCACTGTGAACCAGCATGTAGAAGCAAGGGACAAAAAGAAAGTTGGCAAAAGGTATCATCAGCCCCCTGGGGAGAAACCATTGTGAGGTGTCCTTCTCGTTCTTATCGTCCTTATAGTCCGTATCAGATGCTCCTACTGGTGAGGAAGATAGATCAGGATGGGATGTGATATTTTTTTCTTTTCCTGTCAAATCTTTTCTTTTGTTTCGCACTTTCTTTTTGTCCCTTTTCTCATGAAGTTCTGAAAAGAGCAAACACAGTCTTGTAATTTTAGTTTCTTTTGAAAATCTTTTTAATATTTGTAAGTTATCTGAAAACATTATTTGTGAGATTGCCACAAGCGTGCTATTTGGGCCATTATTTGTGTGTTCAGATTTTACTCTTGTGAGTGAGTGTGTGCACATAGCCATGTGCTGTAAAACACAAACAGTTTAATCATGCCTGCAAACCCTAATGCAGTGTTTCAGAGCAGCGGCCTAGCGCACTAAGGTCTGTCTGGGGAGCATGGACTCTCCCAGCTGCGTCTCACATGAGTAGTCCAGTAAAATTAGTTGATGATTGATCCCACTCTAGTGGGAGTGGAATGTTTTTTCCCCCTTTCTTACTTCTAAATAGATATTGTATTCAAATAGAAGAGCAACCACTGACTTTGTAATCCCAGTGCAACTGTATCTGGCGAGCAGGAAAAGTCAAGTGTTCTGTTTGTCTGTGCCACGCTTATCTCCTCCGGTCCCAGCAGGCCCGGCTTGTCAATGTCTGCAGCTTCAAGCCACGCTTAGCGGCCTCTGATATTAAAGAGCACTATCTCTGAGGTGGCCATTTGGGGAGACCGGTTTCTCTTTTATTCAAACAAAGACGCTCTTTGCCCTAATATTGTTAGCAATTTTTTACCATGTCAAGCTCAAATGAACTTTCAGCTGAGTATTACATTTGTAGTCTTTATCTTTCTGGATCGTTCTCTTGTTGTGTGTCTGTCTTTATCAAAAAAACAGCAGTATTGTAAGATATCGCAATTGTAATATTTTATGAAAATGAAAAGAAAGAGAAAAATCATGATATTATTTTGAAATAATCAACATACATTGTTATCTATTGCCTTTGAGAACATCTTGTTGCCGGTTGATTTGAGGCTTCCAGCTGCAGCCGAAAGAAAACCAGGGACGCAGCCTTTTGTCAATTACACCACAAAGCTATAAAACACATTATGTATCGATATCGGAAAAGCCAGCTCACAAAATATTTTTTAAAGGAATCTTAAAACTCTGTACTTTAACCTTTTACTAGCAATGAATTTCCTGATACAGACCTGAAATTATTTTTACCTTTTTGCTTTGCACTTTCATTTTACTTTATTTCATGATATTTTTTTTTCATTTTGTTTTTATCTTTTTAATCATAATACTTTTCGTATTCAGTGGGTTTTTGTTATGTATTTTTTGTGTTATGCATTATATTTGATTTTTGCTATGATTATTAAGAGGGTTGTATTTTTCCTTCTAATGTTACATTAC